>NC_064455.1:4797660-5125048 GCF_023343835.1 Lagopus muta
GAGTGATTGGAGCAGAATCAGAACAAGCACTTAGTGGTCTTTAAGGACCCATAAAACACTTCAGTAGTTTGCTGTTTTATATCTGACTATCTTCCACATTAGCCATTTAAATTAAAACATTTATAATTAATTGAACAAATCATTTCCTTTCTCCCCCTTTGGGGACTGGCACGCATAAGTCTTCAGTAAATTTTAGTCTCTTCAGCAACGGGGGGATCCATTTCTTTTATAGGGCTTTTTTTTCCTGCAGGGTGTGAATCAAGGGCAGGCAGAGAGCAGTTTTAACTGGAAAATCAATTGATAGGGAAGACAAATTAACACGTATTTTTTCAAAAGGGGGAATGCAGAAGGCACCCCAGGGGCAGATGGGGCCCTTTTGGGTTCCTGAAGCTGCGCTGCAATGGGGCAGAGGGAGAGGAAAAGTGTGGGGTTGTTGGAGAAGCACAGGGATGTGTGGGGTGATCCCTGCACAGAAGGGTGAGGTCGAGGGCCCTATCATTTCCAAAGAGCATAAGAAGCTTAAACAGGAGGATTATCTGGGCAGCGAGATCCTCATCCTGCAGCCGCCTCCAAAAGCAACACGGGAAGAACTGACAGTGCCAGGAAGGGGGCATTCCCTGCACGAGGCACAGAGCACAACCCAGGACAGCCCACGGCGGGGTCTGCCATGGGAATCTGCCAAGGGAAAAGGGGAGTGCAAAAAGCAAAGTAAAATCAGGGCGAAGCTTAGCAAAGATAACCGAGGTGAGATGCACCGTGCCTGGGATGTGCAGGGTGGGTAACAGCGGGGGCAGCCCCTGGGGCAGTTTGTGCTGAGCTGGGGGAGCCCTGGCTTCTGCCAATGCTACAGTTTGTTTGGATGCCCTGGAAATGCCTTTGTCAGCAGATCTGTTCTTTTATTGTGAAAGAGCCTATTAGCTTCTGCTTTCTACTTCTGTGGGAATTTATCCCTCCATCAGATCTTCAATATAAAAGTGCTTCCCTTACTGAGATTGATACCGCGTATATGAAAAGCTCCGCGTGCCTCTGGGCGAGGCGGCCCTTTCCCTGAGGAAGGATGAAGAATGGCTTTGAAAGCAAAGCACTGAGCAGCTCCTGAAGATGAAATCTCAATTCCGAGGTCTGCTGTGACCTTCCCTGCGGCCTTGGGCTGTCACCGGGGTCTCGGATCCCCGCACAGCACAGTGGTTCTCATTGGGCTCTGCACCAGCTGAGCACTATCCCACACCCCACAGCAGGATGAGGGCCAGATTAAAATAATAAATAACAATAATCATCAGCTCGGGGCTCTGCAGCAATGCATCGCCATGGCAACCACGTGCCAGCAGTGATGCTGCCTCGCTGACACCTGCAGGTCCCTCTGCCATCAGCGTGCCCCCCAGCCCTGCCCTCCTCTTGCAGTGGGCACCACATTGGTGACATCTCCCTGTCAGCATCAGTGTGGCTGGGGAGGACTCTCCCCATGCTCGACCCTCGCACTGCTGCCTGGGGTTTTGCTAAGGCTGAGCAACAGAACCAGTTCTCACCAGCAACGAGCCATTACTTTGCTTTTAATTATCAGGAAAGTCCCGAAGCGTCAAAACCTGTTTAACTTGGGCTGATGGAAACTTGATTGTCACGGCTCCATTTCTTTTTTCCTGCACGTTCTTTTTCAGAGCAAACCACGTGGAAAGCTGAACTTGAATGGGGAAGGGGACTGTGTGGCCGTACCCTCCTTGGGTGGTGGAGATGGGAGTCACCTCTCCACTGTTCCCCCTTTGATCTGTCCAGAGCCAAACTTAATAAACAGCCAGATGCTCTCAATTTAATCATCAAAATACCTTGCAGAGGATTAACTGCCAGTTTCCTCTCTTAATCACTATTGATATAATGAGATGACAGGCAGCTTTCTGAGGGGGAACGCATTAAGCAGGAGGGCTGTGCTGCACTGTGGCACACTGTGGCTCTGGGGCAGACACAGGGCAGCACTTCACAATCCCGTTCCCTTTCAGCTTCCAAAATGTAAAAACAGCACCGAGAAAATTCAAAATATATTTCACCAAGCAACAAATCCCCTTGATAAAAGAAATGCTAAGGCGGCAAGAGAGAGCCAGACTTAATCCGCAGACAGCGTTGCTCCTCTTGCTCCTGCAGGAAGGCTGCTTTGCTGCTGGGCACTGTGGGATCCTGCCTGGCCAAGGGAGCCTCCAGTATCTCCCCATTCCTCTTGCACTCCTCCCAGTCCATGCACCTTGAATTGCAACCCAGAGCGGCCTCTGTCCCAATGCAAGGGATGAACAAAGCTGGAGTCTGCTCACCATGCACCCATCCCTGTGGAACCCAGAACAGCTCTGCCCGTGGATCATATTCTGCCTGGATTTAGAGGAGAAAGGAACTATTATGAGAAATAGATCAGAAGTGACACAGCTCATTATTGCCAGGTGAGCTGGAGTTAGAGACAAGGGCAAAGTTAATAGAAAACGTATCCAATCCACAATGGTAACTTTAATTGTTACCGCTAATGAAGCCTATTTAGGATGTATTATGTATCTGGCACTTCAGATGCAGCTCTTCATTCATCTTCCATGTCAGGTGTCTCTTTGCATCAGACCCACACGAGGGGGGGGTTCACCCTTTTTTTTGGAGCAGTCGTGGCTCACACCCAGCCCTGCAGCACCCAATGCCCACAGGATGACTGCACAGCCCTAAGGAGGCGGCTGCTGCCCCAGCCCTGCCTTCCTCCACCCCTTCCCCATTGGCACTCCTGGAATTAAGGGCAATTTATAATTGCTTTCTTCAGTAAGAAAACCTTTGGAGGAAAGGGCCAGTGATAGATTCCAGGTTTTATTGGAGCTGACAAGGAGCACTGCTGCACGGCACCAGACCCGGCACCTTGGCAGACACCAGCTCTGCACTGACCGTCCCCTGGGGCACCAACAGACACCATTTTTTAATCTATTAATATAGGAATTAAACATGCTGCCTGGTTGGGCTCCTGCAGCGCTGCTGAGCAATGAGTGCAGCCCAGTGCTGTGCCCACATTGGCACACACTACCCAGGGAGTGGTGGTGGTGTCAGCCACAAGGGTTTGCTCATAGGACCCCCCCAAAAGGGATGGGGATGTTGGGACAGCATCTCCTGGGCACTCCTCCACTTCCCAGTCCAGGTGGGAAGCCCAGCACCCCTGGGATTAAAGACCAGAGCACTTGGATATTACTGATATTATGGCGATGGGAGCCATTGAAAAGCTAAGATGGATGGATCCATTTCTTCTTCCATCCATTGTATCCATCATATAACTGTGTTTTACTACAATATCTCTTTAAATAATGCTGCTTTCTTTCCACTGGGGAGGGAGAAATAATTAAAAAAAAAAAAAAAACAACTATTAAAAAGAAAAGGAAGTGATGGGGGGATGGATAATTGCATTCCACAAAAATTAAGGAAAAGAAAAACGATGTAAAAAAATTACTTCTCTTATAAAAGGGCATTTCATAATGGACCTTTAAAGCATTCCATCAAGTAAAACCAACACGTTTATTTGAAGTGCTAAAGAGGAGCCTTCAATCAATCTGAGAACTTCATTTTTACACTGTAATGAATTCCATTGACCTTTGTGTTGCAGAGATACGGCGGTGGTGGGGGGGAGCTCCGTGCCTGCATTCCCACTGTGGGCCCTGAGCTGAGCACCAGGGCTGGGGCTGTGGCCATGTCCATGGGGCTGCATGTAGGGGACCTCAGGAAGGTTCCAGCTGCAGAAGTTGGCCAAACCCAACGTGTCCCAGCACCACTCCTGCTTCTGGAGGGATTCTCCATGGGGCTGTGCAGAATGCACCATGCCAGTCGTGCAGGAAGCCCACGGAGGAGCAGGGAAGAGGTGATGGGAAGTGAAGCAGCAGCAAGATCTGCCTGCACCACGTCTGCATGCTCTGTGCTGAAATCCCAAGCTCAGATCTCTGCTCCCAACGCAATTACTATCAGCTAATGGGAGCTGGGAAATTACCTCTCCCTTTTCACTGATTGAAATCCCATTTTGTCTATGCACGTGGTCAATGGAAGGGCATTCACTTGTTAACCCTGGAAAATCAGAGACAAAGGCTCCAGACCCCATTCCTGAGCACTCTGTGCAATGTGGGCCATGCAGAAGCAGATCTGGAGGGTTCTGGACACAGATTAGGGGTGGAGGAGCCCAGATTTCAGCTCTTAGGGCCCAGACCCTAAGACCTAGAAGAGACCCCAAACCCAGCTGTGACACTGCTAACAATGGCTAAAATACAGGAAAAGCATTTATTACTGAGGCACTAATCCCCCAAATTGCACCAGGGCTAATTAACATTTATAAAAAGCGTACTCATCATAAACATATATTAACCTTTGAAGCATACATAACAGCAATAGTAAAGTATATAATGAGAGTGGAGAGACACACCAAGCATCAGACTTCCTGGCTGGAAATGTCACTCTGGAAATGCCTCCTTTGGGTTGAATTCTGAAGTTTGCCCATAGTTAGCATCATTTCCAAGCTTCCAGGCTGCTTGGTGATGTGCCCTCCTGCCCCTGTCACCACAGGGATTCCAATGAAAACCAATCCCATCCCTGTTGCTGTGTCCCCTGTTCTCTCTCTTTCCCACGGGGGAAAGAAAAGAAGGGAAAAAGGAAACGAGAGCAAAATCTGTGCTTCTTCACTCCATCTGCCCACATCGTTAGCAGCCAAGTGGTCAATGCACATCTCATTTAACAAGAAACTAATGAAGATCTATCGCTGCTCCTTAGCTTCACCACCACCCCCATTGCTCAACGGCACCTTTGCATGGCATATGTATTCAAAGCTGCAACCTCCGACTGCAGAAATAACGCTCTCC
Organism: Lagopus muta; assembly: GCF_023343835.1. Lineage (NCBI taxonomy): Eukaryota > Metazoa > Chordata > Aves > Galliformes > Phasianidae > Lagopus > Lagopus muta. The sequence goes on from NC_064455.1 coordinate 4,802,502, forward strand.
TGTGGGGAAAGCCACAAAGCAGGTCCCCCATATACACATGTGCAGGCACACATATTGGGGAGCTCTTCCTGCTGAGCCCAGCGAGGGGCCGGGGGAGGATTCATTTCCACCAAACCCAGTGCTTTTGTTTGCTCAGCAATCAAGAAGCACTTCTGATTTCGGTTGTGTGCATCTCCTCGTAAAGCCTCAGAGTCAACAAAAGCCAAAGCCATTTAACTCAGTGCTAATATAAAAGTGAGCAGGAAGGAGAGCGCGCGCGGCACAGAGCGCAAGGCTCTCCAGAGCAACAATGAGCAGCAATTACGCTTATCGGGAGCGCTGCGGTGGAATCCGGCACGTCTGCAGGCTGGTGCCAGTAATCACAGTTAATTTCACAAAGTCTGGATGACATATAGGGAAGATTTAGATGTTCTAATTACTCCGCTGAATACCAGGGGTGCTGCTGATGAGGGAGGCAGGCACACGCACATCCACACATCCACACTCCAAGCCAATTAAGAAAGAAAAACAGCAACAAGGAGCCTGCGGGCTCACGAGCTCTTTGCAGAAAGCAGCTCTGAGCTGCCCTACCTCTTGCTGCACGACCACAGACGAGCCAGGAGACTTCTGATGGCAAGTGCCCAGCAGGGAGGACCTGAAAGGATGGGATCCACGCTGCCAGCAGCACTGCAAAGCTTAATTTGTAGCTAATGACATGGTACCTGGAAGCATCCTGGAGCATGACAGGTCTTCCATGCAGGAGGGATGAGGAGTGGGACAGCAATGGGTCACATCCCCTGAGTCCTTGAGCCTCTATAGGTCGTGGGACAGGAGGTTCCTGCAGGGCAATATGGGACAAAGAAGGAAAGCTCAGAAAAATGCAGAGGCCCTTCAGCTGGAATTGCCCAGGGCAGCAGAAATGCAGTGAGCAGTGCTGTGCTGCACCTGAGCGCACTGAGCGAGGGAAGAGCAGGGCAGGGATGCCAGCCGGGCAATGTGTGAGCAGAAGCTGTCAAGACCCCCCAGAAAAGCAATGCTATTTTCAGTGTTATTTACTGCAGAAAATAACTACACTTATTAATAGATAAAACTGTGGCATTATTACTAAACCAGCTGCAAAACACTGCATTGCCATTAATGCTGACATTAATACATTAATAATACATTATTAGTGGTTTGTTTGGTAGCTTATGCATTCCTGAAATACTTTCCATGCATTAAGTTTTGTTCACGTTTGCTCGGTATTTCTGCAAGTAATTAAGTCTCATCAGTAATTGTGTAATTGATTTTATTAGATATGGAGCAGAGTTTGCACCTCTAGCCTCAGCTCCTCCTCATGCCTGCTCCCCTTTCCTGCTCCTGCTTAGGGAGTGCTTTGAAGATATACGATGACCAACTCCAGCCAATAGTAGACCTAATCCACAGGTCTTAAATATAAATGATCAAAAAACTCCTAAAAAAATCCTGAAAAATTAAAGGGAAACCTAAAAGTACTCAGCTGGGACTTAACCTTGATTGCCATAACGACCACGAAGAGAGCTTTGTTGCTATTGATTTAGGAGGAGAACGCTCTGACGCACTGCGATGGGCAGCAGGACGGAAAGCCAACATGAGAGATGGAGATCACGACCCCGCGGCCTCCCAGCTCTCACGAACGCCCAAGCAAAGGCAAACACCGTGGGAGCTACTTTGAAATCCATTTTGGTCTCAAACAAACCCAGGACTTGGAGTGCTCCTTTGATTCCATATTTATTTTGCAGAGGAAAAGCGGAGCGGCTGCTGGGACAGCTGAGCCTCCCCTGCTCCTCCCAGCCCAGTGCAGATTTCCAATAGACTTCATGTCTTGCTGGAGAGAAAGCACTGGCTTTTAAGTGCTGCTTGTTTAAAGAGAAAATACCCTTCTGAGCCTCTGAAGAGCCTCATATAGAACACAACCTCATATTTTTAGGGTGCTTTTCGCCCTCGTAATACAAGCATCTGCTATCAATATTCCATTAGAATTTTCTTAATGCACACAGATGTTCTCTTCTCCCCTCTGCAGCTGTGCTGCTTGCCAAGGCCTTGACCTCTCCACCACCTCCAACACTGCAGTGACTGCATTAACCCAGGACACCGGTGGTGCTGGGACCAGCTGATGTGGGATGGGATCCAGCCAGCCATCCCACATCAACTACCACACCATAGAGAAAAGGTAAAACAACGTTACCATCCAAACAGTCACTCCATAATCACCACAAGCAGTGGTTTTCCCAAAGCAAACACCTCTTGCACAGCCCTCCTGTTGCCCCTGGGGACTCCGAGGCCCTGTGGTTCCCATCCAGCAGCTCTGTGGGCAGCACATCAGCTGTGAACAGAAGGAGCTTAATTTCCTTTGCTTGTCTCTATTTATGGGGATGTTTTATTTATTTCTGGATTCACTTGGTAATTGCCCAGTGGCTAGAAAGAGAAGGTGCTTGAGCTTTTTTCTTTTTTCTTTTTTTTTAAAATGCATTTTTAGCATTCCTACAGGCTCCAAACCAGCAACACATGACTAGCTTGGCACACACTGAGATGATGTTTTCTAAGGTACAGAGAAACCACCAATAGCTGAGCACAGCTCAGGGCTGGGCTGCACTGGGGCTGAACAAAGCCTGGACCTCCCCAGTCCCTCTCCATGCATCTGTTCCTCCCCAGATGCTGGTTGCTATTTCTGTCCTCTTCTCAATGCACACTCCTACCTGAGCCAGAAAGAAAGAAAGAGGAAAGGAAGCTCGTGCTGAGAGTCAAAGGGAGAATAAAGAAAAGCTCCTTTTGCTCCAGGGCAGCTCAGCAGTATCTCAGGATGGTTCTTCACTTCCAATGTGGAGCAGCAGTGGCCCCAGCTTTGTCATCTCTCCCCTGGCCCTGAAGGCAATAACTCATGCCCACATTCACAGGCAATGCAGCTTCCTTCAGAGGTCAGCAAACAGGATGCTTCCATACCTTCACCCCTTCCCTTGGTGCTGGGCCCTGCACCTTCCTACGTGCCTTGGTTGCAGTTGAGCTGCTTGGCCACAACCCAGCACCAAATCCAGGGCTTGTCCAGAGGAAAGAGTGGAGGAGGAAAGAAAGGAGTGAAAGGGGTGAAGGAGAGCACGTATCTTGTGGCAGGAGGGCAGCAGCCCCTGTGGACCTGAGCATCCTGACACTGCAAGCATCTGCAGTGCTCCAGCACTGAGCAGGGACCAGAACGGAGAGCCAAGCAGCACTGCTCCCATAGCATCACCCCAAGACTGAGGGGAGAATCTTACCCTGTGTCTCCTCTTCAGTCCTGAATCAGTCCAGGAGGAGCAGGGCAGGCAGCCTGCATTGCACACACCTGGCACTGGAGCTAAATACCAGTAAATACACCTTGTTCTTTGTCACATGAGGCTGCAGTGCCGACTCCAGCTGGAGGAGAACAGATGTGTGAGACCAAGAGAAGGTCTCTCACCTTCCTGAGGGCTCAAAGCAGCAGAAATATGCTGCAGGACAGAGCTGGATGCAATCTCTGCTGGTCAGCCCCATTCAGGATTGCATGCTGCCTGGGCTCATGCCACAGAGCCAAGTGGGGATAAGGAGTGATACTTGACTAAATGAAAGGTAATAGCTGAAAATGCCTGAACTCACATCAAAACTAATGGGAGTTAGAAGCCAGAATGCCTCTGTGTATCTGGCCCTCCACGTCTTTACCTTGATTCAATATTCCGTGGGAAGTCAGTGTGGAGTGAGGGATAGGTTTTCCTCCAAGATTTTGCTGACTGGAAGCCATGGACGGTAGGTAAATCTCACCTGGTAATATCTCACCCTTCAGAGCCTTTTCAAAACTCTGGGAAGTACAAGCATCCATCAGAGCTGACACATTAATTCAAACAGTGTTATTTTCACATCATTTAAGGCCTCTCTTCCCACTTTTGTTTTGCAATTGAAAATAATGTGGAGGCACAGCACCACTGCTGCTCTCACCACTGCCTGGAGCTGCTCCGAATGTCTGCAGGGACTGTTTGCATTCCAGTCAGAATTAAGTGTTTGAAGGGGTTTAGATTTAATCCCATTCAAATGTGCATTTTGCTTAGGATAAAAGAAAAAATAGCGCTCTCTTGCTGAAACAAATCAAGCCCAGGTGATGCTGATGGTGGCAGGGGTTGCTTTACACCTCATTGAATATGCAGGGAATAGACGTAAATCACACGAGCTGGGAGCAGAATTAGGCTCTGGTTACATGGAACGCAGTCCAGGCTGGAGCTGCCAGAGCAGGATTAATACATCCATTTAAAAGAGATCACAGCGTGTGTGCTCAGACAGCAGCGTGCTGGGGGGTGGGACCAGGGAGAGGCACTGTCTGCTCCTTGCTGGGAGAAGTTTGGCTTTGGAGGCACGTTGGACTTGGAGGAAAGCAGTGCCTGAACGGGACCTGACAAGCCCTGAGTGCACTGTGTGGCTGTGCTGGGGGTGGACCTGCAATGTGAGGTCCAAAAGGACTGGGCTGAAACACAGCTCTGCCTGTCATGGTTATCCCTCCATGGGACCAGCTGGACGCCAATGGATCCCAATGGACGCCAATGGATCCCAATGGACGCCAATGGATCCCAATGGACGCCAATGGATCCCAATGGACGCCAATGGATCCCAATGGACGCCAATGGATCCCAATGGACGCCAATGGATCCCAATGGACGCCAATGGATCCCAATGGACGCCAATGGATCCCAATGGACGCCAATGGCTGCTGTCCGCCCACCCGGTGCTGAAACCGCGCTCTGCGGGGCTGCGCCCCTCTGCACCACGCAGCTCATCCCAGGCCACCCCCGGGTTAAAAGGCTCATGGCAAACCTGGCCTCACCTTCTCTGCTTGTGTCTAAGAGATATCCCTCTTCTCTTCTGAAGTTTAATTCAGTTTTTCTTGGTTTCAGCCGGACTCGGAACATCTTAAAAACCAACATCTTTTGAAGATTTCCTTCTCTTTCCCAAATTCAAGAGGAACCGACACAAAAGGAATCCTTGATGGAAGTTCAGGGGCGCTCTGCATCCTATTCCCCCCTTATGGGGAGAAGATGTGGGGCTCCTATTGCCATGCACTGAGGTTTTCTTGTTCACCTTGTGAAGGTTGGAGGGATCTGCTGTGTCCCTGCCAGCACATCGAAAGCAGAGGCAGCAGAACGGACAGGCTGACACAGCTTGTTTACAACAGGCAGGAAAGTAAAATGACTGAAAATGTAATCTGGAAGTTAAAAAATGAAGACGTCAAATGAAGAATTAAGCATTTGCTTCTGTAACATCGATTTTTCATCAGTTTAAAAAATGTTCATTTTGATGCACACTATATAACAGACACATCCCTGTTAAAAAAGTTGATTTTGATGTGGCTCCATATTTCATTCATTCAGCAGTGCTCCACCATATATTTGGATGAATATTTAAGGAATAAAGAGTTTGCAGAGGTTTTTCCTTCTCTCGTGAAGGACTCAGACTACATCCACTCTGTATATAGAAAAGAGGCAGGGTAAGTTTGTCTCCATGCAGATTTCCCACTTGGCACAGAGCATTCTCGGAACAGCCACCAGCAGCTCAGCTCCGGCCCTGCCTCATCTGCTCACTGCTCAGTAACTGGGCACAATTTACTGCTGCTGTGATTGCATCCAGCTGCAAATGACCATGAAGCCAAAATGCCTCTTCTGTCCACTGATTATAAAATTAACTCAAACAAGCATAAAATAAAGGCTAGCAAGCTGAGCTGTTGGACCCGGCCCTTCGCGGTGATTGCAGCTCCTTGGCTGAGCTGCTCTTAAGCAAACTCAGGGCATCCTCAGGACCCCATCTCACAGCCCCTGTGTATTTGGATGAGCTGGGAAGCTCCACTCCAGAAGCACTGCAGTGCTGGCTTCAATGCACACAGCAACAGTTGAGCAGTGTGGAAAAGTTCTTACAGGCTCACAAAGGCTCCTCTCCAGCACAATGACCTTTGCTTTTACCCAGCTATCTCTTCATGAACGGGCACATGTTGCTCCTCAATAAATACGTGCCTGCAAATAGACACTTTATTAAGGGCTTTTTGCTTATACATTGTAATTTAATACAAAGCATTTTTTGTCCCAGGAACCAGAAGGTAGCTCTCAGACCCACTCACTTTCTCATCCCTTTGTGCAATAAATCATGGCAGCATTATTCTGTCCTCAAACGTTTCGAATGAGAGGGGATATCAAAGTCGGTTCGGTTTCCTGCATTAGCTTTTAAATGCCTTGTGGTTTCTCAGCACATTTTCCTCTCTTTGTGTGGTGCCTTTACCTCCCTCCCCTTCTTTCTTCACTCCAGGAAGGCTGAAATTTCTTTTTAAGCAAAGAAAAAAGATTTCTTTCTTCTTCCTTCTGCTGCTACATCTTAAATGATTCTTCCTTCCTCTCCTGGGTCTCTGCCACCCTCTCCCCAAGGCAGGATAAGGGTGGAGCATTGCAGGGCCCTGGGAGCAGAGCATTTCAGTTCTATGCAGGCAGGAGCTTGGGAGCGGGCTGTGATGGACTCGCAGGAGCTGCCAGGCTCATGGCAGAAGGGATGAAGCTCTCTGGTCCCTCTTGAGACAGCTGCTTCTCTGCCCATGTCACCCAGCTCCAAAAGGCAATGGCCCTGATCAGCTCCAATAAAGCAATTAAGAATAATTTGCAAGAGCACAGTGCCATCAGCATCTGTACTCGAGTAACCCCAGCAGCAAAGACAGCCTTAGCGCATTGTCTCAAGTTCGAGCTGATTTGCTCTGACAGTGATCAAATGATCTTAATGATTTGTCAGGCAGCTGTCATATCCAAATCTGTTTATGATGAGGAGCAGGAAGCAAAAGCAATTTATTTTGTTTGTTTACCATCAGGATGGGCCTGGACACCCCAGAGTCATTAAAAGAAGTAGAGGCATCTCAGAAAAGCCAGAGCTATTTGATTACAACAGGCACCTTGGCTTTTTCCAACACAGCGAAAGATTTTCAAAGTGCATAAATCAAAACGTACAGCAGCGTGAAATTTGACCAAAGCAAGCCAAATTAAGTGTCCAAAGCTCTGAACCTTGGGGTTTTCCTTTAATAGATTTGGTGACCTTTAGGGATGGCTAACCTCTTGGCATGAAATGAGAATTTCTCAGACTTGCATGACTTATCCATGGGTAAGCTGTGTGTGTACGAGGGCTGGGAGAAAGGGAAGGAGGTCGTGCAGCTCTGCTGCTCATCCTGGGAATTGCTGCACTGCCACATGCCAAAGCCACAGCGCCCTGCTCCTTCCAGACCGGCACTGTCACACAGATACAGGAGATGTTACATTCAAGCTCGTGCAGTCATCCCAAGGGATGATCTGGTGCCACGTTCCAACAAACAGCTCCCTTTCTATCAAACTGGTGTTTCCTGAGGAAACTCACTTTTGTTGGACAACTCCCAGCCAGCTCTCAAGGAGAGCAAAAGCAGTTTGCAAATCCGCACCTCATCGTCTATTCCATTTAAATGATCTACCATCTTTAGCAGGGCTGAGCCTCTCCAGAGCCTGTATCCAAGGTAACAAGAGCTACCAGGGAAAAAATGGATCCAAGAAGTTATTAAAACCACAATATCCTTTCTGAGCAAGGCAGAGATAATGAGCGTGCGTTGCGTTGGATCCCTGCGCCATGGGCTGGCTACCAGCCACCTGCTGGGTGAAGTTCACTGGCTGGGTACCAAGCACAGATTTGTGAAGGCATTTAAGGTCCTACAGACACAGAGCAGTGGCTCAGTACCTTCAAACATCAGTCCAAACTCACAAAAACCTTGAAGTTATTCACTACCTTTGCAGTCAGCCTCCAGCTCAGGACAGCAGGAAGGGGGCTGAACTTCAAGTTTACTGACAATGGGGAAATTTCAGTATAGAAAGAAATTGGTAATTTTGCAAAGAGGAAAATGCAAAACACTGCCCTGGCTATCGAGCAGGGCTTGTGGTGCCATAGGATCCATGTGCCAAGGTTAGGTTGGGATGTGGGGCTTATCCTGGGTGTGCTGTTCTGCATTCCATATGTAGGAGAGTGATGGGCTCAGTCTGGAGGTACCAATGTCCCCAAATACTCCCTCGACCCACCACCATGAGATGGCTCTGCTGCAGGTGTGGGGTCTGGGGATGGTGGATCGCTCTGCTGCATGCACAGGGCTCCTCTGCCATGTGTCACCAAGTGCTTTATACATCCCATGATTAGGGGAAGGTGTCAGAGTGCTTGCACTGCATGTGACCGGCATGGGGTGAAGCTGCTGGAGCAGGCTGAGGGAAGGACTGCAGTGTTTGGGTGTCTCAGGGCTCCAATTCCATCGCAGGACAAAATCCCACTGATGTTAAAATGCAGGACAGCTTTGCCTTGCAAGCCCAAAGTCAAAACGTGGGCTTATATCTCCTTTGTGCCTCTTCAGAGCAATGCATGACTTACAGATTTGATTTGCAAAGAGATTGTGCAAACATTTCCCTTTATCCATCCCTCAGTTTGAGCTGCTCAAAGATTTTAAAGCAAAGTGCTGATCTCTCCTGGGATTTATGCTGAAACCAAAGGAATCAGCTGAGAATCAGTTCCATAAACTGCACCTGTATTTGCTCAAAACCAGAGTGGATTCAGTTTGCAATCAGCCCATGGGCAGCAAGCCCAGCAAGCTGAGCGGGTTGGTGGTCAACAATCCCATCCCAGGTCCCTGAAAACAAGTTTTGCTTTGCTTATACACCAAAGCCAAGAACCACCAGACTTCTAATGGATGTTGAATGTTGTTGTCAGCATTCACAGAGCTGCAGGGAGTGAGCTCCAACCAGACCCAGGTCATTAAAACATGGTGTGAATGAGGGCTGACATGTAAGCCACGTCCCTGGTCAATGCTGCCACTGCTCCACCAACAGCACAGCCAGCACCACGACACAGCATTGTGTTGGTCCATTAAAGACCATTAAAGCACGTAATGGCATTCCTCAGCTGGCAAAATTATACCAGCAGAGCCCTTAAAGTGATGATTAACCAAAATTCACAGCTGCAATCACTGAATCATTTATTCAGTGGTTTTTGCAGAATTTTTCAAATGAAATGTTCAGCAAAGAACGTTCATTCATTCTTCATTGCTTTCTGGCTGTAAAAATAATCAAATTAAACTTTGCTCTCAAATTCAAACAAGGCTTCAGAGGCAGAGGCAGTCAAAACAAGCACAGGAGAATGGCAAAAAATTGTTCATGAGAGTTGCCTACTCATTTTGGATCTAACTCAAAGTTTTTGTCATTGCTTCAGTTCAGTAAATCCTGGTTGAATAATAGGAGTGTATGATCAATGGATGTTAAGATGTTACAATCACAAAATAAACAAGAGAGTTAGGCAAAGTGGACTATGATAACAAAAGAGAATAAATGGAAGGCTTACCCTCATGCTAGGCTCACCACAAAACACCAGAAGGAGGGATCTCCAGACAGATCTTCCCCACTGGCAGCCAGCTCTTAAATAGGTCTAGGAGGGGTGCAGCCTGGCTCCACCCCTTCTGGCAGCACAGGTGAATTGCCTTCACTGTGCTCCTCTGGCTGGCTCATGGCTCGCCTCAGGTGATCAATCAGAGGTTCAGGCCGTGACTCAGTAGTTCCCATACAAGGAGTTAAAGCCCCACATTAGAAATGTCCGGCCATTTTTCTCGATTTTCCTTCTCTCCAAAAAAAAAAAAAAAAAAGGAAATATTTGTCAGAAGATGAACCAAAGGGGTTTAGACTGGTGGGCACTTTGCTGAGAGATCTCTGCGAGGAGCAGAAGGCATTTTCTTTTCCCTTTTCCCTTTCTAAAAGGATGTAAATAAGGGAAGCAGCAGCAATCAGGCTGCCATCCCTAGGACAGCAAGTCTGCAGCCTATTCTCTTCACCATAGGGGTTTGATGAAGGCAAACTTTCCTGACTCACTGCAGCACATGCAGAAAGAACCCGTTTCCAAGGAAACAGGGATCTTTTGCATGTCCAGCATGTGGTCAGAGATGGGGAAAGGCTGTGAAGGCAGAGCCAGCCCATCCGTGTGGCTGCTGCCTCCTCCCCACCCCCAGCACTCAGCACCCTGCGGGCAGCAGCCATGCAGCACGAGGTGCTTGGTTCCATCTGGAGAAGCGGAGGGGCAGTTTTCATCTCTGCATCGCCTGTGAATTGCAGGGAGCGCAGCGTTCCCCAAAAGAGGAATGAAGACAAATGTGTGGAATGTGCCCGTCCACACACGACTCGGTTACACATTTGCTGCCTTGCTCAGAGCAAATTGTCCAAACCCAGGAGGCAGCACCTCTCCAGGAGGAAGCACAGCTGAAGCTGTCAGCAAAAAGCATGCACGGCCCTAAAGCAAAGCTGTGGCATCTGCAGCGATGCATCTGCAGGCACTCTCTGTGTCTGTAATTAATGTCTGTACAGGGTGCTAAAGATAAAGCATATATAAGTACCGGGTATTAGTATTAGATCCATGCTTACTTAAACCCACCTAAAGCCCCCAGATTGCAGGTTTAGGACTCGGGCAGCATGGTCACCCACTGCTGCTAAGGCTCGTGTCTTTCCACTCCACGTTTTGCTCAGCAGAGTCAGCCCAGTCCCAAGTGTCAGCAGTGGATTTGCAGACTTAGCCCACAGTTTGCTGCTTCTTGTATCTCGCAGGGAGAAATCTCTCATGAAGGGACTCAGAAAAGCCACAAATCCTCTTAACGCATCGATTTTAGGGACCTTTGCGGCCCCCTCCCAGGTTGCAGCTCACACACCAGGGCAGTGATACCAGCAAAGCAGTGTTCCTATGGCAGAGGGGACAGATGGCTCCACACTGCCCAGGACGTGTCACTGTGTCCCCTTCTTTTGTCCTGTTATGGCACTGAATACCATGGTTACAAAAATACTCATTTTAGCTGAGTTCATTTTAAATGTCAACCTCTAAGAGTTGGGAAGGGCTAATTAGGAAAGGGGAAGGGGAGCGGGGATGTCGGGAACTTTAATTTCACTCAGTGCAGCCAACCCTGAAGGGAATTCAGAATTCTGCTATTAGCTACATGCCTTTAATTTGACTCCAAATGTTAGTCAATAGTGCTAACAAACGGGAAGGAGATGCAGCACACAAAGTGCCAATGCCAAGATGCCCCAGCCTCCACGGAGGTGCTAATTGGGGTTAATGGGTGAGCAGCAGACAGCACATTCCCGCCCCAATCACCCACGGATTGGGTGCAGAGGGGTGGTGGTGCTCAGCACCCGTCGGAGCGGGCACAGATTGCTCAGAACAGCAAAACAGGTGATGGGATTTGAGCCTATGATTCCACGTGACTGCTCTTACCATCAGTCTGAAAAGGAAAGGAGGAGAAAAGAAGAGAGAGGAACTGAGGAAGCAGAGGCTGCTGTGTCCTTTCCCCACACCCAAGCTGGAGAGCAGAGCTGAGCAGCAGGACAAGGAGCGGAGCAAGGAGGTGTGATGGTGGGCAGCCTTGGGGCTCCCTGCCCGCTCAGCCCCAGGCTTTCTCCCAAAGCACTTTTCAAAAAGAGATCCAAAAAGAATATTTTTGATTTCCTGGGCTTCTGAATGTCCTGGCACTCTGAGATGGAGGGACCTGAACCCCCTTCAGCTCTGTGATCTCAAAGGCAGCCACAGCCCTCTCAGCAGCCACCCTAAGGACCGCGTGCTGCCATCAGAGCCCATCTGGATCCTTTCTAACTTGGGATATTGGAGGATGCTCTGATTTCCTTCCAGGTGTGTCCCACAGGTGCTCCTTCTCCACTCCCAAAGCCCAGCTGCTCCCAGCAGCATCTTCCCCAACACCTGCACTCCACTGTGCCCCCGGGGAGGAAAGGATCAATCACAGCGCTTTCTGAAACGTCCAAGAGCTAATTGCCTTCTCTGTTTAAAAAGCCAGCGTTACGGCTTGGGTTAGATCATCCCAATTTCCCTATTCATTATTTTAACCCCTCTGTGATACAGACATCTCCATACCGAGCTGCAGTGTGTCTGCCAGGCCCTGGGAGAGGCTTCAAACAGGCGTGTGATGTGCAGAGCTGAGCCCCAGCAGCCAGGGGTTTGCAGCTGGTTCCCCCCCTCCTGCACGGAGGCTGGATCCTGCTGGCATGTCTTCCTGCCCAGCCTTTATCTGCTAGGGGGAGGACGTGGCTTCAGACGCTGCCTGAGAAAATTGTTATGAAATATCAATGATACAATTTTATCTACCTGCAGAACTGACAGGCATATTTCAACAGTGGTATATTATCAATTATAAGCCTAACAGAGCATGTTCTCCCATTTGATTGTTGGAAAAATCACTTGTCATGGGCTGGTAAAGACCACGGCTGTCTGCTTCCGACAGACAGCACTGCAAGAGACGCAAAGCTTCTGTCTTACAACACTCTTCTTTCTCTTTGTTGTTTTTTTCTTCTTTTTTAATCTCTGGTATAATAGGAGACAACTGAATGAGGTGAATTTTATCGCATCCACACAACCAGCAGTGTTTCACAAAGTAGGGCGTTAGGGTCTGGCAAGCGGTGCCAATATCCAGCATTGTGCCCTTCGCTGGGCAGAGCATGGATGAGACCCTCCTCTCCTCCTCTGTGCTCTGGTACGTGGCTTTTGCTGGAAAAACCTCATGGCAACGACTGATGGAAGAGCTCTGAGATGCAGGATTCCCTCTAATGCTGACTGTGACTCTGCCTTGGAGATAAGAAGCGATAACGCTTCTCATAATGGCCTCGGTGCTTGCAAGCTTTCTGCTTTATGCCCAACCATCTATGTGGACAGGGTGCCAGTTATAATTACTTACAAATAGGACCGGAAGGGTTCTAACTATTAAAAAAGCTTTGGTACTTTAAAAAGCCACAACAAGAGAGAGCGGAAAAGAAAAGACTTAATCAGTTTTGCTTTGGAGTTGCCTCAAATTTGTAATTCAATCAAACCTCCCGTAGCAGTGAGGATGTCTTTCTGATATTCACAGGAGCTTTCCAGAGGCTATAATCTCTGAGAGATTTATTCATACTCTCTGCATTAGCTTTAGACTATTTTGGAAGGAGCATCTCTCCCTTCCTCCCGTCAGCAGAGCTCCAGAGAAGATATTAATATTAAAACAATTCAATTACAGGACTCGGGGAGAACACGGGTCCTGGCCAAAGGGCTGCTTGTTACACCGTGCCGCAGCTGCCCTCCTTCTGCTCCTGATATCCCCAGGATGTTGGTGCTCAGAGGATGCAGGATCAGGAATCCCGATCCCAGCTCGCCATCCTCCCTGCCAGCACAGCTCCGACCATCAGCAGCACTTTGCAGCCACAGCTGGACAGGGCTGAGGGAGGAGGAGGAGGAGGAGGAGGAGGAGCAGGCAGCCACTTTAGGGAGAAGGATGGGGACTGCTTTGCACTTCAAAGGACACATCATCTCCTTGCTTCACAAGATCACAAGGAAGAAGGAATAGCAAGGCTAGAGGATAGATTAACCTTCCTTCTCCCTTCTGGTTCCTTGTTCTATCCAATCCATCCTTCCCACGCCAGCTAATTAAACATGAAACAAGGAGAGAGCTGCTGAGCCTTGCCAGCTCCCAGCTGTACGTGCTTCAGCCTCACAGCAGGAATGCATCGGTGCTGCTGGTGCTGCAGGAGGAACCCGGAGGGACCTGGCACTGAGCTGCTCCGATGGGGCAGTGCCTCCCAACCCCATCTCACACCCTCACAGAAACACAGAATCATCCAATTGTTAGACTTGGAAGGGACTCCCTTGATCCGACTCCCACAGCTCAGTCGGGGTGCTCAAAGCCCCATCCAGCCTGACTTTGGATGCCTCCATGGATGGGGCACCCTCTCACCACGCTGAGCTAAGAACCCTGCTGAGCTGGTGCTATTAGTTCTGCTTGCACCCAGCAGGAGAATACAGCAATAACATAAACCCCATCATTTTGAGTTGCACCTATGCAAGCAAGGATGGTCGAACTGCTGGATGGGGCTGCACACGAGCAGAGCTGGGTGCTGTGGTCTCCCTCTGTGGGGTCAGCTTGACAAACCCAATGAATATTGCATCTCCAGGGAGAAAAGCCTTTGCACAAGGGCAGCTTGGTTCCCTGGACACAACACATGCTGACGTTGTCTGTAATCAACAGATGTTCTCCAAAGCTGATTTTACTAATGAGTTCTCTGCTGTGGGCTGAGATCCCATAAGCTCATCGGAAATGAAGGTTCGGATCCTACACAACCTCCAAACCTGAGAAGGTGTCAGAGAGGGCAGCAAATCAAACTGATGGCAGAGGAGAGAGATCAGACTTTGAGATGGAGAAGGGACACACCGCTGCTGCACTCAGCTGCACATCTCTATCTGTGTATCCTGATCTGTGGCATCCATAGCTTTCTATATCAACAACCATATACGAAAGCGAGAGAGAACTTTGAAAGGAAAATAACATCACTGTGATGGGAATGTTTTATCTTTCTCTCTGGCTCTCGGGGGCAGCAGGCTGAGAGCTGTGATGTGTGCAGAGAAGCTGCCAGCAGAGGGAAGGAAGGTACCAACGAGGGAGTATCTGTTTTCCCTGAGGACACTGTTATTTTTCCATCTTCTCAGCTCCAACGAACGCCGGCTGCATGCGTGTGCATATGCCAGCAGCCTGCATGGCATAAAATGAACCTTTGGAATAAACTGCTGGCAGCTCAGGGCGCTCAGAGCACGGCTCAGGACAGGCACAGAAAACCAGCATCTTCCCAGCATCCCGCTCCTTCCATTGCTCAGCACAGCACCAGCGTGGCAGCCTGACCTCCCTTCTCACTTTGTGACTCAGAAGAACTGCAAGAAGGCGACTTTGCAAAGAGCTGAGATCTTCAGAGGAATAACATTTTTCTTTTGACGAGGCGCGGCGTATTGTGACTTATCAGAGAGATTCAAGCACACAACGCGTTGCTCCCCACGCTGACTCTTCACTGTGTTTATTGTCAGAGAGGAAATGAAGCACCTCTGCCACTCCAGATTTTGCTGCTTATAAGAAAAGTGAAGATTCTTTGCTGCTGCTGCCATCCAGCCCATTTTCTCCAATTCCAAGCTGGTGAACGGGGGTGTTTTTCTTTTTGCCGTGCTCTCTTCAGCTTCTTGCTGATTTGATTCTGATTTCCTGTGGCTTCTTCAGCCTCAGGTTGATTTAGTTCACACTCCCTCAAGACAAAATGTGCCTCGCAGCGCTGGGCTTGTCTCACAGCTATCATCCACCAGGATCCACACTAAGCATCCGTTTCGCTCTCTGTCACCCTGAGCCCTGTGTAATCCCAGCACCCCACTGCTGGCTGACGTGTGTCCCCACTGATGGTGTCATGGAGAAGATGCTCAGTGCTCCCTTTGGCTCAGGAAGGCTTCTATTGCATGCTGGAGCATGCAAACAGCAGAGCAGGAGTAGCGTGGATTTTTGCTCACACTCAGAGGGACAATTCAGAGTACAGAGCTCCTTCACTTGGGACTCCCTGACCAAATTTGGGAACCGCTGCCTGCAGCTGGGAAGTGGCAGAAGGGAAATGGATGTGGAGCAGGGAACAAACAGCACTCTGCCACCCAAAAAACCTGCATGGGCACCAAATGATCTTGAACAGAAGGTGCAAAGTGATTTGCTTCGCCTGCTTTGCTCCTTCAGCCGGTGGCCCCGTACTCTCTGGATGTTAATTAATCGAAAAAAGCTTCCCTTGGGATTTCCTGTTTGCTTGCTTGTCTGTTTATGTACCACACTCCTCAGTCCCAGCTTTTAACTACAGCTCCCACCAGCACCCAGCAAGGAACAACTCCATGCCTCCACAGCCCCAGGCTGCCTGAGGGTGTGAGCCCTCTGCTCAGCCCCATCCCTCTGCAGCTCAGGCACAGCAGAACAGAGCTGAGCCGATGTCCCACTGCATGATGGATGGCCAGGAAGGAAAACGTTAAAAACACTTCCAGAGATCGATGTGGCCTTTCCACTGACAGAAGCTTCCAAAACCAATTTCTTTTTTTCTTTTTTTCTTTTTCCCTAGGAAAAACAGAAGTAAGAATAGGCGACGCAAGAAAAAAATCTCAAAAATGTGCTTTGTTATTACTAAGAGTTTCCAGCCTTTGTCTGCTGCAGAGGAATACTCCGGTTCTCATTCTCTATGTATTCTTAAAACTTGCTTATCTTGTCATAATCCTCAGTGGGTTTTCTGGAACTATCTAGATGTGCAAACGAGATAAATAAGGTTGGGCTGTGCTTCTGTCTGAGTCTGAAGCCAAGCATGTTGTGCTCACAGCAGCTCCAGCACAGGCAGTTAATCATGGGATGGAAATGCCCCTTCAGGTCCACGCTCACTTGGCTGTGGCCACTTGGCTCAGCAGCTCCTTAGAGAGAGCTCTTTATTTACAAGCTTTGTGAGCACCGAGTTAGGGGGATTCTGAGGCAGTAACAGTGACCTCAGGAAAAAAAACAACCTGGTGTGATACGACTGGAATAGAAACAGGACCAAGCTGCATTGAGAAAAGGAAATTTCAAGGGCCCAAGCTTGAAGTAATGGGCAACGCTCATGCACAGCCACAATGGGAGATTACATGTGTGTAGATAGGGTATAAATATCCAGATCTGATGTGAAAATGGAAAACGTTACCTGCAAACAGTTTTATCACCTTCAATCCTCTTTACGTGCACTGCTGCCTCAAGAACACCTGCTCTCCTCTATTTCACATAGAAGCTTCTTCCTTTAGAGCATCTCCCAAGGGATGCCAGCGCTCCTTCCAGACGTGCTGCACCTCTGGGCAGTGCTGCAGGAGCTTCCCCCAGCCTTCTCTGTCACAGAGATCAAGCAGTGTGGTATTTCCCCAGCACACCCCCACCCACACACAATATGCTCTGGTGTTTGCAACCAGTTTTCCATTGGAAAAGAGAAGAGAAGCACAACAGATGCACTCGAGGAGCCCTGGGCCCAGCTGGAAGAAGCCCTGCCATCACTGTGATGGATGTGAATCCCTTTTGCTGCACCAACCTGTTATGCACAAGAGGCTGATGGTGGCTTTGAACACCCGCAGGGCTGAAGCCTAGAGCTCAAGACACTGGTATTTAGGCTAGAATTTTTTCTTAAAGTCTGGTACAGTCCTGAGGTTGACTTGATCTTGTGCTTCGCAGTCTTCAACATTAAATTGACCCTGTTTGACTCTGTCTTTACAACACAATAATCATCCCATCCCAATGAAATCCAGCCCAAGCAGAGTGCCAGCATGGTTCATCCCGGGCACAGCCGGGTCATTCCATTCTGTGCAGGGACTGCAGTGACACTCAGCCTTCTCCTCCCTGCACAGGTCAGTTTGAGTTCTCTCAAATAAGGACATGAAATCCTTTTGCAAACATCACTAAACATTTGCCTGCTCAATTAGACAACTCTGTAGTCATCTCCTTCCTCACAGGGAGGCGATGTTTCCTACAGCGAGGAACAAATTGCTTGTCTTGTTTTCCCAGTGCCTCCTGGCTCTCAATAGCCCCAAGCTCCCCCAGCCCAGAATTACAGGGAGCAGTTTTCTCAAAGCCTTGGCTCTCGGGTTGTCCACTTACTCTCATGCAATGCCTTGACACTGCCAAGCGTTGCTTCTAAGCTGGGATGGAATTGATGACCAAATAATTTACCTCCTGTTGCAGCACTGTTGAAAAGGTGTTCGTTGCAGTGAACGTGTGCACCAGCAGCTGGCTGCCCTCCCTTGGCTGAGCATAACACAGAGCATCACTGGGAGCAGTGAGTTTGGGGAGGCACTGAGACAAAGCTGACGCCACTGGGAAACAGCAGCTCAAAAATAGCCCTGTTGCCCTCATGGTGAGGAACAATGTGTGCTGCAATCTGAGTGGCAGGCAGCCACATCTCTATTTCACTCAGTTCATCTCCATACAGCCCATTTCGCTTGGACAGCAGGGAGAGATAAGCAATTAGAGCCCTAATCAATAACATCCACAGCCCTCCCTGCTTTGGGCTACCTAATTGGCATCCTGGAGTCAAGGGGAAGGTAAAACCAGGTCTCTGCAAGCAAAGGTAGGAAGAATCCCCATGTGCTGGCTTTAACAAACTTCAAATAAATCCCAAAACAAGATGTTCTGGTTCAAATCTAAGCTTTGTTCAATACCAGCAGACATGAGAGTGATAGGAGGGCAATGCAGGCATGTGCTTGTGGTGAAGATAAACACTTCAGATGTAGCACGTTTGAGCAGCACTGGATCAGAAGTGCCTTCCCCTGCACAGAGTCACACAAATGCCATTCTACAGCATCCTCTGGGGATGCTCCCAGGCTGTGTGACCTAAACAGATAGGAAAATAAATTCAGCAATCCCCTAAAATTACAGGTTTGTTAATATTCTTTCCAGGATTACCATGGTTTCATGCTAAAAGCCCTAGAGCTCTTATCAGGACATCTTTTTCCATAAAGATGACTGTTCTATTGAACAATCACTCTCCTTAAAGGAAAAAAAAAAAGAAAAAAGGGTACAGGGAAATCCAAATTGATACTCAGCAATTCAGAATGTATGATTCCATGATTCTGCAACACATTTATGTATTCACAAATGTGAAGCATGTGCTTAAGTCCACTCCAGCTCCAGGCAGTGCGCATGCACCGCCTGCCAGAGAAGCAAAGCAGATGAATTGCAGACCTTTGTTATCAATGGGTCAGATCCCCATCCTCCATCTCAGGTTGGATATCAGGAAAAAATCCATTTCTGAGGTCTTCTCTGAGAGGTTTTCTCCACCCTCACTGATTCTATGGTTCATAAACTGTCTGTATTTCCACGTGAGCCCAGCTTGCTCCAGCTGGTGATGCATCCTGAGATGTACTGCTGAAGTGTTACACTGGAGTGGTTTCCTCAGCCACCCACGAACCATGTGGAGATTCCACATCCATCAGTGATCTCTTGCTTTGCTGTTTCCCTCGGTTGTTCCATCACAGAGCTCCCAAGGCTGAAATTAAGCAATGCTCTGCTATCCCTCCCCTTCCCTGACTGTGCTGCAGCCTCAGCTAGAGACAGCACTGAGCAGGAACGTGGCAGGATGGCAAGGCTGTTAGTGTTTACAGATGCATTGCTCTGCTGAGCTTGTCACTGTAGACTCCACCTGGGAGATGCATAGGCAGAAATTAGAAGCAGATAGGAAAAAAATATCTTAATACATCATGCTGCTGGAGGGCTTGTGAGACCGAACGTCAGCTGCAGCCCCAGGGTGAGCTCTGAACTCAGCTCTTGCACAGCAAAGCTGCTCTGTGGGGCTCAGCTGGAAGGGCACCTCGACAGCTGGAGCTCTGACACAGCCCTGAGTGCTCCAGGAACCGGGTGAGCCATCAGCACAGTGCTGACTGTGGGGCTCTGGAGCCAAAGAGCCAATTCCCAATCCATCCGTCTCTCCTAAGCTGCACATCACAATCCCTGCTGAATGGGCAGCACAAAACCTGCCTGTCTCTATCCTTCTCACACCTGCAACGGTTTAAACACTCTGAAAGAAGAAGGAATTACTTATTGCTGAGCTTATTGTACAAACTGGTGTGATTTATTTGTACATTTGCCAGTAAACACCAGAACGGGAGGCTGTTTTTCCAGCATTCCCACAGTGGAGTAGTAGCAGAAGCAATAACAGGCTGTGTGACTGTTACTGTGGGACTTCCCTGCCAATTACACTGAGTTATAAGTTTCAGTTATGGGATAGAAAATAATTAATTTCATAAGGTCCAAGAAGAATTGCTTGCACCGTATGAAGAATCTTCTTCCTTTGGCTTTGTATGCCAAAACCACGTCTAAGGACTCAAAAGAAGGCTCTGCAGACCCCATAAAACAGAGTATTTCATTGTGACAAGGAGGGAATGCAATCCCAATAACAAAGACCAAGGCAGATCTGCAGCCACTGAAGCCAGCTGGACGTCCCCATCCCATCCCCATCCCCAGGGCAGCAATGGGACCCCATGCAGAAGAGCACTGCATGGAAGCAACGAGTGTTTAGCAGAGGCTTTTGGAAACTTGTCATGTCAGCTTCAGCTTAATGAAAACAAAAATCAAATTAAAAGATCTGCAAGCTCTTCCTTGGGATTTTTCAAGTGATGAGATTTAATTAAAAGCAAGCAAGCAAACAAAATCACATATTGTATGGACTAGAAGAATGAGCCAGGAACTGAACTGCAGTCAGGTCAATGTTTAAGAGACTGGAAGAAAAGGTAAGGAAAAAGAAGTGGAAATGGCATTGTTTGGACCTCTTCCAAGAGGAGGGAAAAGCACCTTTTGCTGTTGCAGCCACACAGAGGGCACTGATAGCTGGCATCTACATAAGGGTGAATGGCTGAAATCCCACAGCAGCACAGCGCTCTGCAGAAGGGATGTTGGGGATCTCCTGCTTATGCAGCCCCAGCTGGAAGTGGTGGCACGGCCTGAGGATGAAGGTTGCACCACCAAGGGCATGAAGGGCACGCAGCTGTGGGAAGAAACCCAGTTAACCAATTCTGTAATGACTTCATTTATTTATTTTTGCATTGGAAGCACATTTTATCCCTCCATCTATGACACGCTGTACAAACAAACCCTACAGAAACAAATGAAATAACCCCCAAGACCTTGTCTGAGTACTGTCAGCCCTCAATAAAGATCTGCAATTTGCAGATGAAGGATCAGATTGCCTTTTGGATCCAAATGAGGCTGCATTTGCTACTAAAGCCAAAAATAAGCTCTTATTCCAAAGCCACAGGATAAACAGAAGCCTTTCTATCATCATGGAGCATTCTTCAGTTTGATGTTCCTTCCAGAGCACAGTTCCTCTCATGCATAAATACCATGGTAGGATAAGGATTGAGGAGTGGCGGGTTAATGCAATAATGTTCTGCAAAATGAGAAAAATAATCAAATAAACCCTGGAATGGAAATGCTGGCATTCATTCCCAACAGTGCAGTGTCAAAAAGGAGATTATAATTACCTCTAAGCCTCACAACAGCAAACGCACTTTCCCAGGGGAGCCTTACCTCCAGAAATTAAAAATATCCTCATTTACAAGCATTGGCTCCATTAAGCTCCATAGAACCACTGCCACCACCCTATGAATGTGAGAGCCCTGTAATCCCACACGCAGACCTCACAGCTCTTGTGGGAGCTCCTTCCAGCTGATCTGAAGTAGGCTGAGCGTCGCTAGGGCAGCTGAGTGCAGCTGGAGCTCAGGCTGGGTACGGCAAACAGGACTGACCTGATGACTGCAAATGCTACGTGGAACCTCAGCAGGAGGATCTTGGAGCACATTGCAGCCATTACAGAAAACAAGACATTCATCCCCTTTGTGCAACCCAATCTGGAGGATCCCGTGCCTCTCCTCCAGCTCTCTGCTCCCAGCAGTGCTGCAGGACTGCTGATCCCCTGCTCTGATTATTGAAGGAAGCAGATGTTCACAACGATTTTGGACAAGAGGCTGGCACTGTGCACGCAGACCTATCCACATACAGCGTTTGGTGCCAAGGCATCCCAGTGACTTCATGTTATGGTGGGGGCTCAGCAGCCCCAAGAATGTAACCAAAGGCTCCGTGGTACACTGAGATCTGCCTATTGGATCTGTTAACCAGCAGCAGAGACCTCCAGACAGCTCAGCTGATGAACGTGATGGTGTTTCCCTAAGGATCTGTTTGATGAATATTTTACTTGGCTGATTTACTTCACCCTCATCGGGCTGTGGATGTCCCTGCCCACTGCAGGTGGGTTGCTCCAGGTCCCTTCCAACTCAAAGGATTCCACGATTGTGACTCTATAAGGCCACCTCTCTGCCTCCTGCATCCTGCGCAGCCCTGAGGAGGAGCATTCAGCTCTCGTGGGCACATTGTGCTCCTGGAAGCTGCAGTGTGAGCCACACAGTGCCAGGAGGTGGCAGTGAGACCTGGTGGGATCCCCGTGGGCACCGCTGCACTGATCCAGCTACAGAAGTCATGGGGTGGGAGGGCAGAGCACTCCAGAATGGGAGTGGGAGAGCAAATGGCTCAACAGGAGCATCTCCAGGTGCAGAGGGCAGAAGTCACAACTGGGAGGGAGTGGAACCCAGGATGAGAGATGCAGGAGCATGCAGCACAGCCTCCATGCCTGGCATTGATTCTATGCAGCAGCCTTTGCTCTGATTGCAGCGGGTGTCAGAACAAACCCCTTCAATCAGATCAAGGCTTGGAGTGGCTCTGCAGAGGGGATGATGAAATCAGGAGGGCCATTTCATACCAGATCCGACCTGCTCAGTGTCCAGCCAGGGATGATGCTCTGCTCCTGGTGCTTCACATCTCACCACAGAATTTCTCATCTTTAGAGGACAATCATCAGCAGCAAAATTTCTGTTTCCTCAGTCCCCACTTACTGCTGCTTTAAGTCTTCAGGCATCTGACCAACAGAAATGCTGCTTTCCCCACAGAGCACTGTGTCCTACACCCACCAAACATAAAAATAACTGTTTTCTTATATAAAAACAAAAGTTTAATCAAATAGTTTTTATTCTAGGTGCCGCCTCACACTCTGCAGTCTGAAATTAATTCCAGAGAGAGTTTTGCTGAACTCTAAGGCCTGACAAACTTTTCATTCCGTGCTCATTTTTCAAAGGAAGGGAAAACAAAATACATAAAGCAGACAAATGGAAATATCACTAATCCCATCATGGCCACAGGGGAAAGTGCAATAAAGAGACAGATGACAGAGTGGAATTTTTCTGCACCGACTGCTCCGGTGCTTTATCTCTCCAGCACCCAAACTGCTCCCACCCGGAGCATTGCTGCTGCCAGGGCACACCTCCCAGCAGCTCCAACCACACATTGCACTTTGCATTGAAGAAGCAGAATGACACAAAGCGATGGGAGATGGTGGAAGTGACTGCATTGAACTTTGCTGAGCAGCACAGACCGCTGTTGGACACTCGTGTGCCAATGCACAGTAGCACTGGACTCAAGCATCTGCCTTACTGTAAGCAACATGAATATAATCTATCCTTTCCTGATGGAGACTTGTTAAAACATCACTGATTCAGCTGCCAATCATCAGGACATCCACCCCATGACGTTGCTGTGCTCCATCTCTCCCATGAACTGGGTTTCCCCACTGTGGCCAACAGACCAACTGCACAGCAAAATGCTGGGGGGACCATAAGGAAGCAACCACACACCTATGAGATCAACCAGACCTTTATCTGAGCATTTGGTTTCTTTCTCTGGGGAATGCTGGAAACTTTCTTGGAAAAGAAAACCTAATATTTTATTCTCTAAGTCTTTCCCAGATAAGGATATTTGTTTCAGCGGTTAAAAAATGAATGCTCTACCTGTTGCAAAGGGAAAAAGGTAGTAACACTTGCTCTGGAAAGAAGCGAAAAGTCTCCCATGAGTCCAAATGATTTATTCCCTCTGTGGTCCCTCAGGCTCCTCTTCTATTAAAAAATGGGTGAAGTTTAGCCCTCTGAAAATAAATTGCTGACAACTTTCTCCTGTGATGTATATCTCCAGAGGTTTCGTTGGCAGCTGATAGCTGCTGCTCTGCACATCTGTACTAAACACTGTCTGCTGGCCATAAATCCTCCCTGCTCCCTCGGGTCACGCATGCCTCTCGTCCCATATATATTCCGAATGGAAACGGAAGCCAGAGGGAGGGATGGGGGGAGAGGGGCAGAGCCACGCCGCAGTCAGCAGGAAGGCAGTGCTCCACTAAACCTCCAGCTAGCGAGGAAGGCTGGGCAGAGACACTGAGAACCAGCTGACCATGTGGGATCCATCTGAAAGCCCAGACACGAACATCATGTCAGCTACAGTGCCACACGTGCATGTTGAACCCCCTCCAGCTTTCACCACCATTCCTCTTCTTCCTCCATACCCCCACCCTTCGGTAATGGAAACCTATTTTCAACACAAAGGGGAGCAGGAAAAAAAAAAAAACACCCAGCAATGCCACACCAAGCAAAACCTCTAAATTCCAAGCTCAGAAAGCTCTAAACTCCTTTTGTTCTTTTGAGTAGTGTAGGAAAAGAAGTGATGCACAAGAAATGGAACAAGGAGCTGGTATTTATATCCACAAAGCCATGGGAAAGGAAGAGCTACTTGAGAACTGCTGCCCTGCCACCAGCCTGGGAGATCTCAAAGAAAAGGATGAAAGCAGGGCATGATCCAGCCAGCTCAGCTCACACAGAGTGAGAATCTTGCTCCTCTCATCTCAAAAGTGTCACTTGGCAAGCAATCCTTGCTAGCTTGATGGGAATCTCGTGATCTTGAAAGGAACCTGGCGTCTAAGGATCTTTGGCTTCTCTGGAAGTGGGAACAGCATCCATCACGTGCACAGATTTTTAGCTGACCCACAACCATCATTTCAATTTTCACCCTGTTAACTGCTGATACCTCTGCAGACAAAGAGAAAGCAGCACGGCACTCATCAGAATGCCTGGCAGAGCTCAGGGCTGTCAGCTCTGACACAGCCTGTCTGGGTTATTAGTTATGATCACCTTGTCCCCCATGGGAAGAAGTGGCAGTTTTGCTGCCATCACCCACTTCAGAAGGGAAGCACTGTTCTCACCCAACTGCTGGCAGCACTGACTCACTCACAGCATTATGATTCCTTCTCATAGAGTCAGACGATCACTGAGACTGGAGAAGAGCTCTCAGACCCCCACATCCCACTCCAACCCACTGACCACATCCCCCAGTCCCCGTGGTTCTGGACCACTGCTGTGGATGGTGACCCAACACTCCTTGGTGTGCCAATGCATTGCTGCTCTTTCAGAGGAGAAACCTTTCCTAAAATCCAAACTAACACCCAAACGATCCAAATGCCTCATTTCCTAACATCCAACTGATCCAATGGATTAGACACCAAAACTCAAGGCAGCTGTGAGGCACGGCTCAGGGAGCCATCACCCATCCTGCAGATGCAAACCAAGAACACAGTTTCCACCTCTGAGTTGATTTGAATGTAAATATTTTGCCCTCGAGTTGCTCTTCCAGAAAGCAGACACAATGAGGACATGAAACAGCAGGGAAGACTTGTTTAGAGTACAGCAGGAATAATAATATTAAAATAAATAAAGGCAAACGTAAGCAGACTCTCATGGATATCTACCATGGAACTTCACTGAGCTCAAACAATCTCTCATCTGGGAAACGACATTTTTTTTTTGCCCTAAAAAGCATCAAATTAGCTGAAAGTCAACATTTTGGGTGAACTCATGACCACAGCACCACGACCAACTGAGGGGCTCCTTCCCAGCCAATGGAACTTCCCAGCGTAGAGCCTACAGGGCTGAGGGAACAGAGGAACCCACAGTCCCAGCCTCCTGCTTCCTCTGCACCACAAGCTGACCTGCATGGCACTCAGTGCACGGCTCCTTGCTCTCCTACCTGCAGCATTTTCCAGGAATAGCTGCTCCAGGGACGTGAAACAAAGGCATTTGTGCAAAAAGAATGACAAGGATTAAGTTTTGCTTTATGCTTCCTTCCTTCTTTACACCAAGAAGAGGCACGGATACAGAAGGAGTAAACGTGGCTCTGCAACAATAGGTAGAGCCAAAGCATTGGAGAAGCAATTTTAGAAAGAGAAAAAACAAAACATAAATAGTTACAGCATGAGAACATACCAAGGAAGCATATGGCACCATCTATTGTACTAATGAGTTTTCAGACCTCGTTGGGGAAATTGGAGGTGATAAACAGCATTTTCCTTGCAGGATCTCAAAGGGTTGGAAAAATTCTAACAGATCTGAGTAAATGCAGGAGAATGATAACAAGGAGACGAGCAGCCACTGCATTTCAGCACTGCACACTTCTTACCTCTTTAGGCAGTGGGTAGGAATAGCCCCCATTCCTCCACATGCAAAGGATCCTAACTGATGTCTTTCTGATTGTAACCAGAAGAAAAGACAAACCGAAAGGCTGTGCTCAAAGGGTTCTGCTGTTCTCCACGTGGCTGTAGCACTCAGCCTGCAGCCACTTGTGGCTTGGAAGCATTCAGCACAGCTGCACTGCACTGCACTGAGAGCACGAGGTGGGGCTGCCCTCGGCGCCTTGCAAAGCCAGGTGCTTCAGGCAACTGATTGCATTTCAAAGAGATGAAACAGCAACCAAAAAAAAAAATCAATGGGCTTAATTTGAAAAATGGTCACAGGTCATAAATCCCATCTTGTATCACGGAAGTTGGGTTCAGAGCCGCATGGGTGCTGGGTTCCTCCAATTTCAAATGCGTTGAAGAGAAAAATAGAGCAGAATAGGCATCTAAGATTAGGAAAAAGAGATGGGTCAGGACCATCTCCCTTCTCTGGGTCCCCTCTTAGCAGCGGTACTGCAGCCAGCAGCACATCTCCATGGGGCACAGCAGCACATCACCGTGGGGCACACTGAGCACAGCTGAGTCGCTACCGCAACTCTGCAAACAGAATTCCTCTCCACTGCCCAAAGCAGCCCTCAGCCCACACCTCTCTGCATTACCCTGTTCAAAGACATCCATTCCCTGCAGCAATATCCCCCAGACCAAGAAGAACATCTGCCAAAATATTTCAGCAGCTCTTTCAACAGGCATTCAGCAGCCATTCTGGTACAAACGCACACACCTGGAGCCACTCTGTGAAACTATTTCTTTTTAAGCCAGAAACACAATTCCAAACTGCTGTATTTCATGGGGTTTAAGCTTTATTGGTAGCAGTGGATTTATTTAATTGCACCATAGCAATGATTCTGAATCTGCTCTAGGAAGGGGCTAACAAACTGCCCAGGTGCCACTGGCCAATTCCCAGTCTGCATACAGCGCATTCTTCTTTATTAACTGCCTACAAGCTCCAAGTATGAACTTAAATCCTGCTGCTTCTCCCTGCATCTCTGAGCTCTGCTGCAGGGCAGGTGAAGGAGAAGGGCACAGTTTGCTCCTTGCCATTCAGGCAGGGGCTGCTCCTGCCCTACCACCCATGGTCACAAGGAGAGCATCACTGCCTCGCTCCTCCTGGCAGCCCCTGAGCCTCTCACTTCACCTCCTTCCATGCCTTCTTGGCACACGGATGCGTTCAGGATGTGACCCACAGGGCTCAGAGGAGGGGCACAGAGCGCTGCACTGCTGCCAAGCTTGGGGTGCTGATGCTGTCACCCCATGAGCTGAGCCCAGCACAGCCCTCTGCCCCACTCACAGCACAGACAGCACGGCTGCTTATGGAGTAACTGATTGCATTTCGGCACCCCTTTCCCCATCACATCACGTCAAAGGCTTGATTTCAATCACGGACCTATTTTCATACAGCCCTAACTATTTTTAAGGCTAAGTAAGTAAATGGCTCACAAATAGCATCTTGATTCACAACAGCTCATATTGCTGTTATATGTCCTACTTCTCTCCACTGAAACTTTAGCACAGCCTCAGTGTCAACATGTCACACTGCATTTTGCCCTTCAGTGTTTTACAACAACGGAGCCTAATCCAAGTGAAAGGGACAGAGAAGAGCCAGGTTTCTGCAATTTGCCCCTGCAAACAATCTGACATGCACTTAGAGATGCACATTAGGGGTACTGCGTGACAGCTTAATTTCACACCGGTCATGATTAGTCCTGGTAGGAAAATTGATTTCTCTCACTCCACTGCCCACATTCCAGATCAGAACAAACCAACAAAACTTGTGACAAAAGCCAATTTTTAAAGAGAGATGAATTTTGCTTGACAGCGACGTGTTTTTTGTAACTTCCTCCTAATTACAACAGTATGCAAACAGGAGACTGGAAAGATACAAGTGCTGTCCTCTCTTCATGCTTGCCACGTGGATGGATTCACAATATTGCTCAGCTCAGGAGAGGAGGCAGAGGATGTTCTGCTCAATAAAGGGGTGTAGAATAATCTCCTGTGGGGTTATCAACTGAGAGCAGTGCAGTGTTAGGGTTGGCTTGGAGCTGGCTCACGCTGCACAGGTTCATCCGGAGCTGCCCTGAGCATCAGGTCACCCGTTGGGCTCCAGCTTTCCATCTGCAAGTCGGGGGCAGCATCCCTTCCCTGGCAGCTGGTAGGGGAACAGGCTGATGCACAGCACGGGGGGGAAGCTTTCCTGCTCCACATTGGACCATGTTTGGATAACAGCCCACCCAAAGGCAGCGCTGAAGCAGAGCATCTCCTGCACCACATCTCCCAAACCCAGCTTCCTGCTGCAGTCCAAGCTCCCAGCAGCAAGGATTCAATGATCACACTGCTTATTTGGAAGTCAACACAGCTTTAACAAATCGAGCTCAAATCCAGCTTGACCCCCAAAGAGGGTGAGAAGAGATTTGGCTTCCTAACCCCGAGGCCTTCAGGGCACTTTAAACACTGAAAAATAAAACAAGCAGCAATGGGGCCAGGCAGCAACAATTTGTTAATAATGGTGACAGTTATAAAACTGCAGCATGAGTTTGCTGCTCCGCGCCACGCATTTGATTTGATTTAATCTTATTTGCTTTCGGAGGGTTTTTCAGGTACTCAATAAACGGAACACGAAAGCAGTGACAGGTTCACCGTGTGCCTCTTAGGAGCTGGGAAACCCTGGTTTGTCAATGCTCCTGGCTGCAGGAACGGGCACAGGCTGCTCCCTGCTCTCCACGTGGGGCTCTCCATCTCAGCCCCTGTGGGAGGTGTGAGCAGGGCTGCAGCTTTCCCTCCACCTGCTGCGATGGATGGGGATCCTGAATCAGCCACTATCAGCTCCAGGACCCCTCGGCTGCCCCACATCATAAAGCATCCTCAACGTGTGACCACAACAGAGGACAAAGTCGGGGCTGCGAAGCCTGCAGCAGCACAAACTACGCACTGCTGCTGCTGTGTCTGATCTAAGCTCCTTGTCCCAGAAAAGGGTTATCAGCAGCTTCCCAACTGACAGCTTTATTTGTATATTTATTCTTAGATAGGCAGAGCCCTCCTAGAGAGGTGGCAACTGACATTTTGTTTGGCACTCTTCTTAAGCTGAGAAGGATTGCTCTATAGTTTGCAACTTACTGTAGATGTTTGCTTGTCAGTGAAGGCTACAAACCTATTTTAATTAAAAGCGGAGCTAGGGACTGACAGCTGAACTGTGCTGCCTTAAAAAGAATTGCTGAAAAGAGCTTGGAATGGGTTTTAAGTTTCTAAAATAGCCCCATGTTTTATATCAAAGGGAAATAGGAACATCCTTCAACTGCATTTTACGCAGTTACCAAAGGACAATGGACTAAAAGCAAGAAGGTTTAGAATAACTGCACTTTGTATTAACTCTCCTCCAGGATGTTTGTTTTATCAGCAAGATGCCTAAGGCTCCTTTCACTCATGTCATGCCTTCAAGAAGCACGAATCCCTCCCCCTCACCCCCAGCTTTTTGGAGCTTTTGTGCAAGGAAGGGGAAAAGCAAATTGTTTCAATTTAATGTACTTAAATTGGATTTGCACATTTTGAGGAACAGCTGCTCTTATCGGTGGACAGCGAGTTTAAAAAGAGGCCATGGGCTTCTCAGCACAGCATCCTGAGAGGGAAGGGATGAATGTCATTTCATGCACTCTGCTGACCAGCAGCAGAACTGGGCTGCACACTGCAGCTGCCTCCATGCACCTTAGCTGGGTTCTATAAAAGCATCTTGCAGCAGCTCTCCAAACACAATCTAATTGAAACATGAAAACACACTTCAGATTTTTTCTTTTTTTTTCTTTTTTTTTTATAGCATATACAAATATTGTTTCTCCTTCTGGAACATCCGAACGTTCAGAATGAGAGCGTGGATCAATAATTCTTCTATTAGATAATTGAAACACGCTTCTTGATTTACACTAATGCACTTGTTAAGCAATAAGTAATCAGGCCGTGGGCAGGTCTGCGTTGCTGGGGCACAGATGTGATTAATGAGCAGGTGAGGGGCAGACAGGCTGCAGCTCTGCATTGCCTTGCTTTGCCTCAAAGGGCAGCGAGCACGGAGCAAGTCCTGGTGCTGCTCTTGGTTTAAAGGGCCATTCTCTCCTCTGAAGTTAAACAATCCCCCCTCCCAGGCACTGCAAACACACACGAAGCAGAGGCAGGTCCACTGTGAGCAGGGGGAGAGCACCCTCAGATGGTTCCCTGAGCAGAAACAGCCCTGGGGAGCACTGTGCCGAGCCCCAGCACTGACTGACCTGCTTGGCTCATCACAGATAAACACCTTGAGATCCAGCCTGGGGGAAGGTAACCCATGCAGGCCATGCTCACCAGACCCCATGCAAATGCCCTCAGCTTCCCATCAGTGCAGGCACCAGGTGGAGCAGCTCAGCCTTAACTGCTGCCCAAGTGGGAAAAGTTCCCCTACGCCAATAAATCATTCCTGGCTCAAACTGCATTGAAAAGTGCCATTCAATTGTAGGTTCTTAACCTCAATCAGCGGTGTGGAGCCGAGCAGCCTTCAGCCCGGTCCTGTTCCAGCTCCAACACCATTAGTTCCCATCAGCTGGGAGGTGGCAGGATCCATCTCACACTCGCTGATGCATTAGTTGGGGAACAAAGACACCGTGAGCTGTTTGAGGTTGGAGCTGCCCAGTGAGTCTGGCAGAGCTCCTCAGGAGGAGTCGCAGCATCGCACTTTTGCTCGCTGGAAGAAGTGGCTGAAAACCCAGCGCCCGCTGCTTTGCCCACACCAGGAACGGAGGTGCCAGCTCACTGTGACAGAGCTGCCCACACGAACCACTTGCAGCAAGCAAAGACCTTCAAAGGACGAGCCTGAGAGGCTCTGCCAAGAGCACAGACACTGACAAGGTTATCAAGATCAGCTCCAAAGAGCCACTTGAGCTGCACGGTTTCACCCAGGCCTCCCCTTTTCCTGTTTACCCAGCAGCTCGCCTGTAATCAAATTGGATAATGGAGTAAATCCCTTCAATTACACTTGTTAGAGCAGTGGACTGCTGACCGCAGAGCACAGCCCCCATTTCCCAGGGAGGACTCTGTACCCATCACCCCACCACTGCCTCGCACTGATATAATGAGCACAGGCCAGCAGCCGGGGGAGAGAGGGAGGACAGTGACATTATTTCACTGCCCTCTGACTAATGATGTGCTAACACGCTCAAGCACTGAGGTGAAGCTGCCAAGCAGTCATGGGAAGCGTAATTAATCCCTTGCTTATTAAAGCCTGCAGCATCTCGAAGCAGCGCCGGTGTGAGCTGTGCAGCCCACCCGGCCCCTCACTGCTGCTCACACCACAGAGAGGGCACCGAAGAGCTCAGCTTGCAAAATGCAGTCTTTATGACAAACAGGGTGAGTTGGAGGCGTTGCGTCCAGCACAACCAGCTGAGCATCCAACCATTCCACCCGAGGAAAGGAGTTGAAGCACATGCCTCCTTCTGGCTCGGGTTAGTTTAAAAGCTTGTCAGCACTTCATGTTCTCCCCCACTCCTCCTGCAGTGGGAGGGTAGGAAGGGAATTTGTCTTTTTGGATCGCGGACAGTTTTGCAGAACCACAGCACTCCTGTCCTCCCTCTCACTCCTGTGCTTTCTGTCAGCCCTCCAGAAAGTGCCTGTTTGCTCACAGTTCAGCATAAAAAGGTGTGAGAAAATGCCCTGAGTAAACAGAGCGGGATCAGAAGTCAGGATGAATCCCCACATGCACAGGAATGGGTGTGAAGGCGCCACATCTCAGCAAGGAAAGAGGAAAGATGTACAGAAATTAAAAACTGAGAGAGCAGGAGGAGCTCTGGTTTCCTTCCTGAGGGCACGGACCCTTCAGCTGAAACACACACATTTAATGAAGAAATCCAAAGCAGACACAAGCAGCTCTGGGCAGTAACCAAGCTGCTGGCAGCAGGAGTGGTCCCACCAAAATCACAGCATGCATTGCACTGCAGCACAGCCCTCCCTCCTGCCAGCACCTTGGAGCTCCAGCCCTGACAGCAGGGAGTGTGCTTGCAGGAGAGGGGAGAAGGCAGCTCAGTCATTGCCACTTAATGAAGATGCACCGATATTATTTACTCCTAACATTAATTGGGACCTCAGCTAGAAACTATCTACACCAAAGTGATCCAGCACTACGACACAAGGAAGCACCAAACCAACGAAGGCACAGCAGTGGCATGCTGCTGAGCCCCCCAGTGCTGCTCCTCAGAGCCCTGAGCACAGCCAGGGGCCTTGGGACTGGGCTCCTTCCCTGCAGGTGCCCTCAGACAGGTCGTGCCCATCTGGATGCTCATCCAGTGCTGAGCACCTCCCTGCCGGCCCCACATTCCCATCCAGTCAGAGGTTTTCCCTTTGGGGTCTGTGAACAGGAGCAGTTTCATTGCTCAGCCCATGATGGCTCAGGGGAACTACTTCTCACCCCTCTTCCAGGCACTCTGCATGGATTCCAAACTTCTGAATCTCAGGGCCAGCTTCTTGAAGAGCTTAAAGGAGGCAGATTGTGCGTCAGCTGCTCTAAGCCTGCACAAAGATAAATGAACTGCAGTTCCATCTCACCTTAATAGCTCCTGCAGAGCTTTGCAAGGATGCAGAACAGCTGGAAATAGAAAACATCCTGCTGCTGCCCTTATTGCACTTCTTTGTGCTCTGGACTGTTACAGAGATACGGGAGGAGCTGCATGTGTAGCTTTGTGCATGGCACAGCTCCTTTGCCCTCTGCTGCCCCTTTGCACCAGCCCAGATGGGTGAGCTCCTACAGATTTCCCCAGGCAACCAACTACACACCAGATTTGTTCTCCCTTTTCTTCTGGATATCCCCTGTGTGTCCCTTCCTCTTTACCAAATTTGCTTCTAAAGTGCTTCTTGCTGGAGTTACACATAAAACGGACACAGGGTAGAAGAGTGTGACATGAAATTGCTCTTATCTGCTCCACGCAGTGATAAATCAGGCGGCTGTGCTGCTGACTCTCTGGGAATATCCACCTCCAGAAAGTCCCCACTAAGCATCCTAATGCATTCAGGGAAGGCTGCTGAGGATTGAGGGAGATGAAGTGGGGGTCCGAAGAGCTGCTTGGTTTCAAGCATTCTAGCACACGTGTTCTCAGCTTGTTTGCTAATCTCTTGTGACTGATCCTTGAATCAAATCTTGCTTCCTGGACACGGAAGCAAGAAATGAAGAAGAGGGAAAACAGAACAAGGCAACGTTTTGACAATAAATAGGACATCAATTAATCAAGAGAGCCCTCACCTGCACAAACAGCACAAGGAAGAGCCATCGATTCTCCCTCATGGCAGTATGGCCTCAGTTAGCACACACGCCTGGTTTACTGTGATCCCCAGGGAGAAAGTGTTGGAAATCCTCAGCACAAAAAGGACAGCTGTCCCAGACTGGTGACAGTATGTCTCCTTTTAATTAATTACTTGCTTTTATTTTTCTTTATTTAGAGAAAGAGAAAAGAACTGTGACCGTAGCTTGAAAATGTGTTTGATGAGAAAAATCTGAGGGGTGACTGCAGCTGTTAGCAGAGCAGAGCTGAAGCTGCCATCCTGCCTCATCGTCTGGCCGGGAAGCAAGCACAGAGCACCTCGAAATACAGCAACTTCCCAGGATTCTAAAGCACTCAGCACTCACAGCAGGAGCACGATTCCCCTGTTCGGTATTGAGAGAACCATAACTTTCTTAAAAGGAGGTCGTTTGCCCAAGATCACATGGAGGACGCATCTCCTCAGCCTCTGCTTTACAGCTGCACACATGCAGTGCTCCAGCAGGCTGCTGCTGAGCAGCTCTTGCCAGATCCCCCAATTTACAGCCCCCAGATGGGCACAGGGGGTCCCAGGCAGGAACGGCTCTTTGCCCCACGGCTCCCTCTCCTACCTGCTCCAGCTCAAATCCATTCATCCCTGAGCAAAGGCTTTCAGAGCTTCTGCAGCAGAGACTGACACCGTGCAAATGAAGACTAAGTGCCTGGCTGCAGGCAGACCCTTGCTGCGAGAGGCTGCTGCCAGACTGATCCGAGCTGCTGCGTGACCCATGGAGCGCTTTGGGGCAGGACTGTCTGTCTCTGTATGTCTACAGCCACTGCCACAGCACGTGTCATCTCATTCCCAGCACGCTACAATATTAATAGTGAATTGACAGATAGATGTATAGTTGTTATGCATGGATTTAAATGGTATTCCTGGGCCAGTTCCAAAACACAGGTGGTGATTTCTGGACACTGGATACATTATCTACAGCAGAGCAAAAATTATAGTGATCAAGAAGAAAAAAGCATTATCATCCTTCCATCATTTCCCCCCTGAAAAAAACTCAACAGGTCAGCTGCTTCTAAGCCCGCCCTGATCAATCACTGCAAATGCTAAAAGCATTTAGGAGACGTTCTCCTTTGAGCCATTTGTCAAGTGGAATCTGGCACTTTTTAGTCCTTTTATTAGTTCTGCTTGTGAGAGAAATTCACTTGAAGCCAATGCTTAATGCAGTGAGAGAGCAGTACATATTTCTGTGGCAGAGATACCCATTATTCAGCTGTGTGCAGAGATGTGAAGGGGATTTAACAAAGCCCTGGGCTGGAAGGGAGAGGGTGCCCCAAGCCTTGACCTGCCGTCCTGTGTGCACATCCCTTTAAATCTCCACTTCAGCCCCATCTAATTCCTATAAAAGGCATTGGAAGTGAAAAACAAAAGCATGCTTGTGAGGTGAAAAGGAGACCCAGGGAGCTCAGCACGCCTGCCTGCAGGCTGTACCTGCAGGTCGGTCCAGCAGGTGCATGGAGATGGTACGAGGGCTCAGCCTTTATCCAGCTCTGTGCCATGGGGCAGTGCCAGCAGGCAGTGTCATTCTGGATGCTGTACAGGAGAATGGCAGTCTGGGGCATCCTGGTGGTGTTTCAGCTGGGCATTGCTCCAGGCACCACCTCTGCCATGTCTGTTCCCATACAGTGTTATACAGACCCCCATCCCCCTAATGTAGCATCAGCTGCACCTGAACGGCCTCTAACAGGCTTTAAGCCTAGGGAACTAAGGCACAAAGGGATTAAAAGAAGTGCCCAGCATCCAATGGGGGATTGTGTGCTAAAGATGGGAACTTAACTTCAATTCTGGATCAGCGCTTGGTGGTTTGTGTCAAGACTTTGCTGGTTGCTCAGCAGCTACTTTTGGGGCTGAGACTTTCTACTCCCATGCATTTATCCAGCGCCTGGCACAGAGGAGAACCAGTGCTGCTGCAAAGCCAGCAGTTTTTATAATCCCCCCAAATCAGTATAATTGGACAGAAAGTGGGAGAGGAGGATCACGATCACAAGGACCCTTCTCCTCTGCTCCCTTTCTCCTTGCAGCCCTCTCATTATTTCCCAGCAAGGACACTTCTTTTTCTCTCCCTCACTTGTCAGGATCAGATGACATTTGAGTTGAGCTGATGAGACCTTTCAGGGCAGGACACATGGCTGCGGTCGCTTTGGGCAACCAACTGCCAAGGCCTTTAGCTGCTCTCCTTTGATATCCCTGCAATGTCAGCCTCTGTGCATCGCTGGCAGTTTGAGCCCTGCTACCCACAGTGCTTCACCTCCCCACAGCCTGGGTGTGAGCGTGGGCTGCTCTCATCACAGCTGGTATCTCTCCTTTGCAAGAAAGGGACTGCTGTGTTTTTGGGGGAGCTGACTGCTGGGTGTGGGGTGGCACTGCTGTGGGGAGGGGGGCTGAGCGACCTGCTGTCCTGTGGCATGGCCAACATTGCACATCCCAGCAGTTCCGTTCTGTAGAGACCTGATCCATGCCAGCTACAGGTTTGGCTGACAGTATCAATTTCTGACCCCTTTGTTGTGATCACTGAAACATTTTCCTCCTGTCCTGCTCTGATATTGCCTGAAAATGCTGACAAGTGTGATAAAGTCTTCTCTTGGGCATCACTGTGTTAACACAACAATGTGTGTCACAGATTGAGGCCAGTTTGTTTTTCCTAGTATAAAAACACCTGTGGCTTGTGAATGATTTCTGAACTGTAGTAGTCCTAATTAGTAAAGGAACATTTAGGTCAATTACAACAGCGTACTGGTTACTCCAATTATTATTATTAATTGTATTTGATTGCACATTTGGAACTATTAGATATGGTATCTCTAGAGTGCCTGCATAGACCTTTAACTCAGCAGAAAACAATGAAAAGTGTTTAACACAGAGAAATGGCCAGATAAGGCAAGGCTGGGATTCACACTGCCCCATCCATCATCTATCTGCTCTGCGTGCTGAGCAGTGCACGTGAGGCACAAAGGACTTGTCTGCCTTCAAGCTCTTTTCTCTCTGGGCCAAAGTCTCCTTCCCTCACTTGCCCTGCATGCACCAGGGCTGCTGTGCTCACCCAGTTGGGCATTGCTATGGTGCATGGCCAGCACTGCAGAGGTGCCTGGAGAAGGCAGACATTGCTCCATGCATGTTTCTGACCCCCCCACCACGTGGCTCCATCCCGATTAGGAAGGACAACTCAAATGATAGAAATTGTCCAAGAAAAGTAAAACCCAGGCAATTCCCCCTGTGGGGAAAGCTCAAGTGTTTGCTTTCCCAGGGCTCCACAGGCTCTTTCATTCACTCCTACGGAGACAGAACTTTATGCTGCTCCTAAAAAATTCACTTTGAAGAGGCGTTTCTGCATCCTACAGTGTGAAACTGGGAATAGGAAAAGAAACGTATTCATCATTCCACATATAAAAGTAGCCTTGGAAGAATGCAGATTGTATTTTCCCTCTGCAAACATTCCATCATCCCAATAAAATAGCAGCCCCACCTTTTCCACCAGCTTGATAAATCACGGGGAACGGTAATAACAAGTTTATTGTTGTCATGATAGTCATTATGGAGAGATTTTATGATGTGTTAGAGAGATGGGGGTGCTTGTTTATAGGCATGTGGTGCCTTTTGAAGGACTGTGGGACTCTGTAAGACTCAACTTACCACTAAGTTTCCAGTTTAAAAAGAAAGCTATTCTCCTGAATCAGACCCCATCTCAGTTGTGATTGCACTCAGTGATGCTGCAGCCCCTCTGACAGCCTGGAGCTGCCACCGTGAGCACAGAGTGGTGGTGAAGCACCCACAAACCTGAGTCACATAAACCAGACAACCCCAACCTCTGCTTCCACAGTTTGCTGCTGTTAATTACAGCTATTGATAGGATTTACAGCAAAGATCAGGGCTGCGTTACACAAGGTCTGGGTCACACTCAGAGAAGCAGGCAGTTTTTGCCCAGAAGAGCTTTGGATCTATCACGTACCACTTCTGTTGTTATCTCCCCTTTTCTGTACAATCCCAGGACCCCCCTGAGATACAACCCAGGCCCTGGAGGACTCCAGCCTCCCACCACCACACTGATTCCCATTCACTGACCACCCCTCGCTTTCACACTGCCTTACGCACACCCCAACACCCCCTTCCTATGCCTTGCTGGGATGACTCTGAGCCTAGGCTCCTTCACAACAGTTTTGCAGCTTCAAAAACCTCTAAGCAGACACCGTCAGCTGCCCCACATCAAAATCAAGGCCAGGGGCTGCCAGGCCAGAACGCGTGGCAGCAATTTTGAGTGATGACTTAAAGGTATATGCACTCCTATAGAAGCCCCATCTCTGGCTGCAGGAGCTCTGTATTGCTGCACAGAACATCCTTCCTCCCATAGGACTGATGACAAATTAGCATTTTGCCCTCTGGAATGACTCTGTAGAGTGAAATGCATGTATCTTAAAACTTGGACATGAGTTTTGTTTTATTGAAAATCCCCTGTGCTGCTTTAGGGCCAGAGCTGCAGACCAGACTGACAATAAAGAGGGAGCAGCACTCACAGAGATGCTCAGCAGCGACTTCTGCCAACTCAGCACTTCACAAGAAAGCACTCAGCATCTGCCAGGATTGAGCTGCTGCTTTCTTTTAAGCTCTCCCACCTCTTTTTTGGCAGTTTAAATGAAGTTTAATACCACAGCGAGCGTGCAAAGTTTTTCAGGGCAGAGCAAGCTAAAAAACTGAGTGTTTTAATGCAATAGGCAGCATCCTACCCATCCAACTTCCTTCCTTTTTCGCTTTTTAACGCTTTATCTTTCCCAAAATTAGCCACAGTGCTTAAACCTACTAATATGGCTTTTGTAAAAGAATAATAACAAATCTTTGACAGCTTTGCTTTGGGTCTAGTAAGTTGGATGAAAGTGTTATCCCAGCAAGCAGGATGAGGGGCACCCAGGGAATGGAAACATTCCCAACTATTTGCAGTGTCTGTGCACGGTTACAGGCACAGATCTGCAGATGGGAGCTGGGAAACAAATGCCTCCAATGAAGAATACAGGAATCCCACATTCTGCATTGTAAATCTCTGTAATTTATCGGGAAGAAATTTGAAGATAATTTGATTACAATGTAAAACACTTCCACAGAACGAAAAGATCAGATACTGAGGGCTGTAATCGAGGAGAGACAAGCACAGAGAGACTCTCTTGATGTGAATTAAAGCCAGACAAATAGGAATGCAAAATGAGACTAGCATCTTTTAAGTAATGGTGATTAATTATTCAAACAGTCTGGAAACAGGAGGCTCTTCATCACTGAGTGCCTCCCAAACAGACCTGGATCTCTTAGAAAAATACACAACACACAGAAGTTACTGTGACCAGAAGCAATGTAAGCAAATGGCATTTGGTCAGTTAGAATATATCATCTCACAGTCTTTTCTGGTCTTAAAACCATGAATGTCCTGGTTCCAATTTCACCTTGCTACCTCTGCTGGAGCAGCCATGGCAAAGCAGTGCCCTCACCAACTGCTGTGGCCATTTCAGACCCTGCCTCCCTCTGGCTGCTCTCTCTGCAGGGGAAAACAATACTCCCAGCTTGGACCATGAAAGAAAGAAATCCACAGAGAGGATTTCCACTTCACTTCCAGCAGCAGCAGGGATCACCCAAACCTGCACCCCCGGTGGCTCTGCAGGAGGTGGCCGCCCTGGGATGCTCACTGCAATGGGGAGCACAGCCAGGCAGTGTGCAGGCTGGGATGAGAGGAGCACCACGTTCTGCTGGGGAACAGGAAAGCTAACAGATAGGTTGCCCTCCAGCTGCCACTGCACCCAGCACACAGCAGTTACTGCTTTCAGGCACTGATGGAGCAGTTCCATGAACGATGCTCACACGTGGTTTGTTATTGCTCAGGAACGGAGGCAGCTTTAGAACAGATTATTGCTTCCCACATCAAATTAGCAACTGGAGTTTGGATGTTCACTGGCAGGAATGTCTGTGCATCTTTTATATACTCCTGGGTGGCTTCCCCTTGAATCCACGTCATTTGTTTAACTTACTGAATAAGGTAATTAATACCAGGGAGTTCTGATTGCTTGGCAGAATATACTGTTACAGCTAACAAATTTTATGTCTTTAGGCTTCACAGTAGAATTTGATTTAATTTGTCCCAAGGTTAAGAAAGACAGGCAGGAAATTTGATGGCTTCAGATTCAGTGCAATTTATCATCTTCTCCACGTGGCACGGACAGACACCGCTTTCGAGTTAAGAAGTGGTAGAGACAGACCCAATTATCTTTGTTTTAAACTCAAATTCATGCATCATCAGACACCATTTGTCCAAAATACACCACGTCTACCAGCTGCTGGTCAGGAGAAACAATGCTGCATGCAGTTGTCCCCAGGACTGGCATGACTGTAATGGCTTTCAGATGAGGACCCCAACATTTTGGGATTAGTTAACTAGATGACTAAGTCCTATACAATCCCAAGGAAAGGAAGGGAAGCATCATTAGGGCTTAAACAGTGCAATTCCCTCTGCTCAGCACTGAACCTGGGAGCAACGAGGCTTTGTAGAGCTAGAAGAATTAGCACAGCAATGGCATGACCAGGATCCCATAGAGCAAAGAGAAGGAACCAAGCACTCTCCACTCTGTGATCCATATACCCAACCAACAGGTCACATTCCTTTTCCAAAACATGGGCTACATCACTGCAATGCCAGCTGCTGAGAGGACCTGTGCGAGGCTATGGCTTGTGAATGGCATTACACAGCAATTATGTACCAAAAGAGCTCCCAGATGTGCACTGAATGTGGTTAACAAAATGTCCCAGTTTATGGCATTTTCTCCCTCCCTCTCTCTCTTTTCTCATTGTCCTTTAGAACGTGAAAGTGAAGAATAAAGCTCTATTTTAAGAAAGAAGCCCAGGTCCTAAAAAGAGAGCAAATGAAGCACTGAGATTTTCTAGGCAGAGGGAATTGGCACATTGCAGGTCAGCCCAGCTCTGCTGGCAGGAGCCAACCCTCAGGATGAGCAGAGCAGAGCTGACCCCATCAAAGCAGCACAGCAAAGCCAGAGTGGGACTGGTTTTGACTGTGCCTTATCTTTGTGACAAACACAGTCACACTGCCAGTGATTCACAGAACTCCTTGGAGGGCACGAGCCACTTACCTGTGAGATCTTCCTGAACACTGACTCCATTCTGAGGGTTGCTTTCTGCATTGTGTTTCTGCTGCACATCATCCCTGTGGCTTCATACATGGACGTCCAGATGGATGGAGCCATTTGTCGTTATTCCAAGTTGGCAAGAAGCTGGGTGGAAAACAAGAGAAAAGCATTACTGCATGACAGCGGGTCAAATGGAGCTGTCTGAGAAGTTCAGAGGACTTGCATGACAAGATCACAGATTTTACTGCAAGATCTGTTCTAGTATCACTCATCCTTAAACCCACATCCCCTAAGCTGTGGGGCTCAGCTCCCTGCTCCCTCTGCTGGCCCAGCTGCCTGATCTGGTACCCAAGTAAGTGCCAGCAGCAGCTCTCTGTCAGTGGTCTCCCAACCTGGCTGCTCCAGATTTTGCACCAGAAGTACAAATGTTGCACCAGGAATGGCAGCTCTGTAATTTGTGTTGGTGCCAGAGCCAGCATGGCACGCATCCAGGATCCTGGCTCCAAGCACTTACACTGCCCTGCTCAGGCAGCTCCTAACACCATTTATTCAAAGGATGACAAAAAATGGATTATTGCTGATCACATAAAATAACTATCTTTCTAAGCACCTGACACTTTAAATCTAAAAGGATGCAAAGGAGAATCTGGATCCTCAGCAGAGGCACAAACCCTTGATGGAGGGGGTGGTTTGGGACGTGGGGCCATTGCTGATGATGCTGGGAAGGCTCTAACGTAGGAACCTCCGTGCCCATTCTGCACATTCCTGCAGCTTA
Organism: Lagopus muta; assembly: GCF_023343835.1. Classification (NCBI taxonomy): domain Eukaryota; kingdom Metazoa; phylum Chordata; class Aves; order Galliformes; family Phasianidae; genus Lagopus; species Lagopus muta. Next base: position 4,843,445 of record NC_064455.1, read on the forward strand.
CCCAGCCTGGCTTGCTGCCTTTTGGCCTTTCCATCTCACTTAGTTCTTCCTCTCATCATATTTAGAGGCTCTTTGGGATACAAACAGCTCTGATTTGTATGTACAACCACCCAGAACAAGGAGGGCTTGGATACTCAGCCCCAACAATAAATAATAGTTAATGTAGTCCAAGCATGACTAGCCAGTTTCTACCTAAAAATGTCAATAAAGCAGAGCCACACTGATGCAAAGAGACATAAAATGTGAACTCCTTCAATACATGCACTTATTTGTCTCAGTTTGTGAGGCTACGAAGGAAAGAGCTGTTAGCAGCGAGTAGGATTTTATTAGCATCATAAACCCCAAGAGCAAAGTTTGTGTCACAGAGAACTGCACATATATTTGAAGACTTAATTTATATTCTTGACTCTTTTTTTTTTCTTTTTTCCCCATGCAGGGACACATCATTATTTAAAACAAGGGCTAAGAGACTCTGGATGCTCTTTGGGTGAGGGGATGCTCATGCAAAAGGCAAGCTTACATCCTGATGACATTCTGGCAATTAGAAAGAGTTCTGTACCATTAGTATGTTGACCACCACTAGTAAATATCTGCAAGGAAAAGTGGCTTTTGTTGGCTTCCCATGAATGGGGCTCTCAGTGCTAAAGAGCAGAGCTTCACCTGGGAGCTGCACACTGACCTGAGCAGGCAGCCCTACCACAGCTGGCCCCACACAGCCCAGAGACCCCAAACTCATGGAGAACAGTTCAAAACCAGGGGTCAGCAGTCCTCCAGCCCTCGGTCATTCTCACCTCCAACAGCACTTCCATTTCATCTGGTATTTTTGGAGATGGGTCAGGTTTTTGACGACGCTAGGAAATAGATATTGCAATACAGTCGCAATCAACCACTGTTAATCAGGAAATTACAGCTTTCCATACATTACAAAGCCTTTAAGCACCAGCTGCTTATTCTGGTCTATTTATGCAGTAACAATTCTGCGGAGCAAGTTCTATGTCTATTACAGTGCCGTTAAGTCCCTGTAAATATGGCTTTAATGATTGGTGAGCATTTATTTAGGATTCTGTAGCCTGCCTGTTCCAGGGAAGTGAATTAGACATGTGGGTGAGAGCTGCAGGCACAGCACCAGGAGCTTTATGACGAAAGAGACACAAGGAGCTGTGGGAAAGCTGTTGTGCAGGGCAGTGGATGACAGTGTGGTGCTTCCAGCACACCGTGCCTGCTGCCCATCGAGCAGGAAAAGCTCTGAGCAGCACAGGGAGGCCGACTGTGTGTCTGTGCTCTGACACACAGCTCTGATTTCAAGGGAAAATGCTCCATTGCTGTTTGTGAGAGCAGAGCCTGTCCTCACACCTGGGAGAGGTGCAGGGAAGGGAGCGATGACAGGATTGCACTCTTCCTTCCACCTGGACACTGCAAGCATCGCTCCTTATAGGTACTTAACTGATGGAAAGCGTCATTTCTTTCTGTTTCTTCCACCTCTGAAACCTCAGACTTCTCTGTTTTTCCTTGTATTATTTCCCAGCTTTTCACCTTGCCCAGCTGTCCCTCTTCAACAATAATTAACTCTCCCCTTCAGCCAGGGAAGTGTTTTAAAGTTCTGGCAATTTCGTTTCCTAAATGACACCACAGGAAACGATGAGAGGGCAAAAAAACTCAGTCAGGAGGGTTCTCAAGAGTTGCTCCCTTGCAACACCATTAGCTGCCTCTCCTTGATGGAAGGCAAACTGCTGCCAGGATGGTGGACTGATCCTTAGCTCACCGGTAGCGTTTACCAAATAATTAACTGCAAGAGAAAGGGAAGAAGGAAATAAACAAGCACACGAGGCTGCCAGGCTGCACTCTCCATGAATGCTCGTTCCCAACAGACCCACGTTTCAAGTTGTGGAAATATGCAGTGCTTCAGAGCGTGGCTGAACACAGCAGCGACCGCCACTGGGTGACCCAGAAAAACAGACGGGTAATGAAGTCGTCTTCTTCGTGCTTTGGGGCTGAGCACAACACAGCCTGCTCTGCAGCCTTGAAAGCACGACATGGGCAGGAAAACCCAAGAGCAACATCCAACGGCGATAAGTCAGAGTGCTCATTTTAATTATAAACCGGACCAAATAAATTAGAAATGCAATTACAACGCCATTGGCCGACAAGGAATTTGAAATGCTGGAGCTGTTGCCCAAATTAACTGGAGGAGATAACGGGATTTGAGAGAGCCATCCTGCACCCTAGCTTAACTGAAAACATGGAGGTCTGAAGGGATGCCAAGGCACTGTCTTGGGAAGAGCTGACCCACCTGCATGCCTACAACCCCACTGGGGACATGCCTCCATCCTTAGGGTCCTATATCAAATGAGTGTTGTGGGAGTGGGATTCCAGCTACAGCCCTGGTGCCATGCAGGTCTAGGGGCAGCAGGCAGGGGAGCACAGCTCCACAGTTCTGTGGTTTGCAATAGTTACCAAAATTGACAACAAACCATATAGCTTCCCCTTAAACAGCCAAAGGACCACCGCTCACTGGGGCACTCCTATCTCCAGGCCAGAGATCCCACAGCCATAGAGGATGTCTCAGGTTTGGCACAACAAAACTAAGAGCGGAGCTGCTCAGATCCCTCCAGCTCACAGCTTCCTGACTCACGCTGAAAACCCCTTGAGCCACAGACTATTAAATCACATTCCTCCACGCTTCTCCTAAAGGGTCGATATTCTGCATCTCTCATCCTCCTGACCTCACCCGACACAGATAACACAGTTACCTGTGGGTCACTGCTCGATGGATGGCAGCCAAGGAGCCTTCCCAGCAGATCAAAAGCCAATAAAGTTCACTCTCCTTTCTGAAATGATAAATATTTAATGCTACGCTCTGATAGGAAAGCAAAAACTGTGGGCTGTGTGCTGGGAGCAGGACTGGCCTGGCAGTGAGCTGGAGGTGGGAATGGACTGAAATCAGCCCGAGAGGGAACTAAACCCACCTGCAGGATTCCTAATGGTGATTTAAAGCCACACATCCGATTTCTGACGAGTAACAAAGGATTCTTGCTGCAGATTCTGTTTTCTAGGGAGAACCATTTAATAAGTTTCACTCAGGAAGTCTCTGTTCCCAATAAAGACTTAACAAAGTTAATTAGACTAAACAGTAATTATCATGTCTCTTCATTGTTCAATTATCTTGCTGAACTGGTGTTTCCTGATTAATTTTCTGATTAAAATGTATTAAATTGAAAAGCTCTCGCAAACACGAGATGACAGCTTCTCTCCGTGGCAGCAGGATTTCCGGAGCTCTCATCCACCAACCAGGTTTGGTGCTTTACCAACTTCCTGTGCACGAGGCTCCTATGAGACCAACATATTTCCATAGGTGACCAGAAAGAAAATTCAGACCTGCAGTGTTCTGCAGTCCGTGGCACTTCTGAGCCCAACCGATGGTGCTTCCCAGAAGGGCCACGTTGCATTCACTCTCAGCAATCCATTCATCACCGGCGTTTTTTGATCCTTCCTCCTGATACCATCTGCATATCTTTCAAAAAACAAGTCAGAACACGGGATTAATTTTTTTCTGTCTTTGCTTTGCTATCACCTGTGGCTACAAGGCAACAAACAAATTCGTTCCCTCCTCCCCAAATCGTTATGATTAGGTTATTAGAGCCCAAGACTTAATATAAATTACTGAAAGGACACAGCTGAGCCCAATTCCCCCAGTGGGTTTATTTTGCCTTCCCCAAAGCTAGCAATTTTGGATTCAGTCCCACGTAGCACAAGGCAGGAAGGATGAGGTGTTGTGGAACTCCAGTATGACTAACAGAACAGCTCAGAATGAGCCCACAGCTCAGTGCATGGCGACTGGAGGCTCTCCACAGGCAATCTGGAGGCACAAAGAGGTTTCTTTTCTTCCTGTTTGCACCTCTGGATATTCAGAGACATTCAGAACCGTTGCTAAGAGCAGCCCAGGCTCTGCCTGCAGGGGTTGGGGCTCGCAGCCCTCGATCCCCTCACTGGAAGGCATCTCTCCTGGATGTTCATTCTTGGCCTTGAGCAGGTTGGGTATCTGAATGCAGAGCAACAAGGCAGGTTTGGGGCTTCTGTTGCACAACATCTTGTCAAGGCCTATTTTAAGCCACGCTCATAAAGACTAAAGCTGAGATTCAGATAAAGAGTCGACTTTGTTTATGATGTACTCAGCCTCTGAAAAGAGCTGCAGCTCAGCTAAGAATAAGCATCCATCCACGAGCTAACAGCTTACAGCTCCAGATAAAGCACGGCAGAGGCAGCGTTTACAAGAGCTTCATCAAACACAGTTACACCAAAACTCTTCCTACAAACATCTGACTTTGGCCACAGGTGTAGATTCATTCCAAAGGCCAAGACCAAAAAAAAAAAAGTCAGACCAAGTAGGGCAGGTTTTCCTTTTTTTTTTTTTACTAATAATCATATAATCACAAGTAATGAATCAAAATGTTCCTCAGCTCCCAAGCTATCATTTGGCAAACAGCTACAATTATAAAGCCCAATCCTAATGACCACGTTGTAACGTCTCTCGGCGCACAGTAGCTTACAGTCCCATTTATCCTGTGGGGCTGAAAGGAGACGCCCGCAGGGACTTAGCTGTGAAATGTTTGATTTCAAAAGCCTGCGGCAAGTCGATTCATGTCTATTTAATTTTTCCAGGCAGTTTCACTGGAATGCTGTATATAAATCAAACACCCGCCTAGCAGCGGAGATGTACCAAGTTGTGGAAATACTGTACGGTTTTAATTAAACTACATGCACAAATCAGGCAGTAACGAAGGTGGAAGGAGAGAGAGGAAGAATTGCATCGCCCTGGATAAGCCAATATTTTCACGCCGAAAAACAAATAACCGTTTACTGTGAAAAGTCTGATCCCAAAAGCAGTGTTTTGTCATTGCGCTGATACTCGTCATCAATTTAAACCTGGGTGAAACCGTGCTTGCACACAGATAACAATGCAGCCTGCAGTGGAAGTTAATTAGGCTGTGGCAGCTCAGCCTGGCCCGCGCTCCAGTTCTTACCCAACCCCTGGCACTGCGCTGCTGACCATTGCAGGGCATTATCAGTGAGCAGCTCTGCCTGTGGTTATCAGGACATCATCCAGGCCGTCCTGCCTGGAGGGCAGCAGTGCACAGCCAGCATGAGGGGCAAAAGTGAAATCCCCACACAGAAACCTAACAGCCCTGGCCAGCTCTGTGTCTGCCAGGAGCAAAGCTGGACGCAGCCAGGGAGCACAGCAAGGGTGGAATGGGATGGAAGCAGCCATGCAGCCTCTGCGCAAGGCCAGAGCTCCTGGACTGGAGCCCCAGATAGACGAAATGAGCTCTTTGCTGCCATGGGGTTTGACTTTTGAAGGTACGGTGGCCTTTAATATCTTCTGTATAGAAGATGGAGAGTTCTAGAAAACCTGCACACTTCAGGTTGGAGCCCCTTGTTCTACCTTAAGCACTCAGCTGAAGAAGTCATTAAGCAGTGTACATTTACTTTCCCCTCTCCTCACACCCTATAAAGCAGAAAAACAACCATGCCTAATAACTAATAGGCATTGCAAGGATAAACACATCAGATAGCAGACACTAGGATAATGGGCTCTATAAATACCTTGGATAGATTGAAATCTCCTTCCCTATCTAAAGACTAGGGAAATATGGAAGTTGTCTGCTTGAAAAGCAAAGTAATGTACTTAAATAGCATCAAACAATTAAATCATTGCCTTCAATTGAGAAGTTACGCTTGTGCTTACAATGCACCTAGGCTAAAATAGGCTTACATGCAAAGGAATTGCAGCAACAAAAGCAGTACAACAACCAACTGATGCAAGAAGTGAAACGTGTCATGCACTGCACGAGGCAGCAGGTGGGGAAACCTCTGCCCCACGGAGCATGGACTCAAAGGCATCTCCTGTGCAACAGGGGTCCATTAGCTCCAATTAAGGCTGCAGCATCCCGGGTCCTGTGAGGTTCTGCGGTGCTGAAGCTGTAATGAATTTTGCAGGGTTCTCCTCCTCCTTTTCCCCACCTCAATCACTCTCAACTATCGGGCATGAATAATACAATAATGTGTTGCCTGGTGATTGTTGTTGTGTTTTCCTTTACAAATGCTTTCAGGGAAGGAAGCAGACTAGAAACTGCCTGAAGGAATCCGTTGTTTAAAGGCTACCAAGGGGCGGAGGTTCTGCAAACAAAGATGCTCCAGAGGCTGATGGCAGCCTGGCCCAGGACTGCTAAGAGATGACATTCCCCCACCTCTGCACTGCGGCACTGGGAGGGAACAGAGGCACTGGCTTAACCTGGAGCGTGTAACTAATGCTGCTGTGCAAGGTGCTCCACCACCTTTTACTACAACAACAAATAAGGCTGTAAAAAAGGAAAAGGCTCTCATAAAAAAACACACTATTGGAGGTGGGAAGGTTTTTCTTCCTACTCTCTAAGAGAAGCAAACTCAGCCCCCAGAATGCTTCTAGCTGGTGATACGGAGCAGGGCCAGGTTGTCTTCCAGGTTAGATTTGCTCCCAACAGACAGCAAAGCTCTTTCAGCTTTTGCCTCTCTGTGGCAATAAGAACATGGGTAGCAGTTCTAAAAGAATGCTAAAGAAGCAGCCTTCTTCCCTTTGGAAACAGCCTCTGGTCCTCTCCTATGGATGCATGCTGGCCCAGAAAGAAAGCATTGAAGTATTCAAAGACACTCTCCATTCAGAACCCAATGCAGCCTCCAGTCTGACTGTCACTCCCAAATGCTCTTCTTGGGCCAATTACCAGCTGGCCTGAAAGCCCCAACTTCAGCATGGCTACTTCAGACTTCACAACAGAGGCAATTAGCAACAAATTGGATGCTGTGCTCCGTTTTTTGCACTCCCTAAATTGAATCATGCTGAGAGCTACCCTGAGCAGAAGGGCCTCGGTTCCTGACCTGCACAGGAGCTACACCCCAACACTTGTCTAATTGCCTGCTTGCCAATTGCAAGCTGTGCTTTGGGAGGCTGCCTGTCCCTGTGCGTGATGCAAAGAGCAATCTCAGCTGTAGCCTTTTGATAACAGCAGTAAAGACGAATAGAACTGAACACTACCAGAGAATATTTACACCTTCAGTCTAACAGCACTGCTTTGTACAGGCATGATGTGCTTAAATACAGACAGCGAACCACTGCTGTGCTGCAGTGAGGAAGGGAAAAGCAGTACAAGCAGCAATATTCCAGGTCCAACCTGATCCCATCCAGGGGAGCCATTAAGAACTGGAATACTTCACTAAGAAACAAAACCTCAAGGAATAAATGTTCCTGGTATATTTAATGATGAACCAGCCTCCGGTGTATGCAAAGAGCAAGGCAATTAATAAAGTATATTTAGCATGCTAAGCTGAGGTGTGCAGCTCCCACAGCAGCCGAGATACAGCAATTTAAATAACATTTATCTCAGAGATCAGCCCGAATGTGACTGCAGCTGCTGAGCTCTGCTCTGCCCATCAGGGCAACGCTCATCCCCTGCTGCACCTGTCCCAGCTCGGGGCTGCAGTGCTGCTCACACAGCCCAAGAGCCTCCAGAAAGGAAAGCTTGAGAGGCTGTGGGCTGCTCCCTGCTTTGTGCAGCCTGGAATCATGAAGGAAGCAGATGGAGCTTTTCCTCCACTGCTCAGTTCCCACCCAGACTCAAAATCAAGGACTGAAGATGCTTTTCCATGAAAAGGTGGACTGAGGTTCTGCAAGCCATGGGATGCTACGCATGCAAAGTTGTCACGGTCCCATGAAATGGCTTGATAGAATTCATGGAATGCAAAGCTGCTAAGAACACACGGACTTGTGAAGCTGTATCACAGGTCAGGTGTTCAGTGGAAGGTATTTGAATAAAGAATAAGAACCCAAAGCCCCTTAAAGGGCTGTGAAACTCTTGTTCTTCTTGTTCTTGTATTGCAGCACCAGTTTTGTCACAGCACCCAAGCTGACAGCAGCGACCTGGTGCTGCTCTGCAATGCAAAGCCTCCCAGCAGGGAGCACAGCCCTTCCAAGCACAAAGAGAGTAAACTGGTTTTAAATATACACCAAGAGAATGAGAACACAAGTACAGACATGATAATAAACCTCAAGTTTCACTGCTGAAAAGACTCGAATTGCAAAGACCTGGAGCAAAACCTGCTTGAGTGGGTTGTTTTCTGTTACTGGTGCTTCACCCTGCAAGGAGCTGAGGCCAGTGCAGAGGGAACATGGAAACAGATGAGTGCATTGCTCCAGAAGGCCCCACTTCTCACCTCTGAAGCAATGAGACAAATTGCCCCAGAGAGACAGAAAACACCACCATCACTGCACAAGAAATAACACATCCTTGTTTTTTTTCCTCCTCAGCAAGCTGAACTCAAAGCTTTCATATGCTGTTTGTACAAGATTTTTTTCCCCCCCTAACTTTTACTATGAAGTATTATTAGTCTTTATGAGAGTAGTCAGGACTAGAGCTGTCTTTGAACAGATGAAATGTTTTTACTCCCTTTGAACTCACTTGCTGACTATTCCCAGCCTGTGGCCACCCAGTTTGGCACTCAGTGCCTGGCATTCAAGTCTGAAGGATAAAAGAAGCTGGTTAAAAACAAAATTAATGCCCTGTACAGAAAGCTGTACTGCAAACTCTGAATCAAAGGAGCAAATAAAGACCTGTGCTAAGCAAAACCTGTACGCAAATGATAAGTTAAACTTCCCAGATTTGACATAAGTGTTTTGGGAGGAAAACATGAGGAAATCATGTCGAGAGCATGGCTCTGTGAACACAGAAATGTTTGGATTTCACACCTTGAGCGTCACTGCTCTGTTATCATTTTAGAGCATCAGTTTACTGCAGGATGTAGAACCTGAGGGACGACGCTCAGCTTGACAGCCCCAAAGACAACACGAGGAGGAGCTGCTCTTTATGGAGGAGGTGGAAACCCCCGCAGCCCTTCTGCTCATGGCATCACAGCACAGTGCCCACACGGGCAGCACCAGGCACTGTGACATCCTCCATCCCTGCTCGGCCAGGTGCAGATGCTTCTCTTTCCAAGAAACCTCTGCAAAGAAACATCTGCTGGGCTCAGGCTTCACGGGCAGCTGATAGAAGAGAGCTACAGACCCAGCCACGTCCACATGTGCCTTTTATAGCAGGCCAGTACTCACAAATGCTTTTTCTCCCCCTGAAGCCTTTTCCTCAGCTCTCCCTGGCACTAATAAACAATCATCTTTCTCATGTTAAAACCAGTCCTGCAGCACCAGCTATTGCAGCTTGCTGCTGACCTTAGCCCTCTGCTCCCCTAGATCTAACAAAACTATTAGAGTTCCTTAGAAACTGTAACAAAACATCTGTTTCCTTTATAGCAGCTGCCACCTGGAGAATACAACCCAAGCCAAAGCTCTCCTGACCCCAATGCTGCCTGTCTGCAGAAACGGCCCCATTTCTAATAGCAGCCATAAGGATCCTCAGCGTTCCAGCAGCTCTTAAAAGTGCTCTGCAAACACTGCAGCAACCCTACAGCCCTGGGACGTGAGGATGATTCTGAGAGGGGGCAGGGAGGGAGGAGTTGGTGTAGAAATTAAAGCTTCAGCAATGGGCGAGATAAGAAAAAGGAAACGTGTAGGAAAAAATATCGACTGTTCTGAAGCAAACAAAAGCTGCTGTAGATTAAACCAGCAGACAATGCAGTGCTCTGACAGATAGACAGCGGACTGAAATAATTAGCAGTGTCCCAGCACGGCTGAATAAGTGACCATATGCAAGCACTGACAAACAGTATCTGTTTTGGTGGCAAGTTGCAAACTGTGCAAGTCATCAACTCTGCGTGTGAAGATGAAAGCAGATATTGTTTGCTGCCTTCTCCTGTGGCGAAAAGGACAGAGCTTCAGGAGTGGAGGAGCATTTGGGAGGAAGCTGCTGTGGGAAGCGGGTGAGATGTGGTCAGCTTTTAGCACAGGATTGTGGCAAAGGCTTTGTCACCCTTACAGCCAGGAATAAAAGACAGAAGGGACCAAAGGGCCACAGATGCATGGGCTCAAGCAAAGTAACCTCAGGAATGGAAGGGTAGGGATGGTACAGAGCAGGAGCTGCTGCAAGGACACAGACATCAGCACAGCTGCATAGGATAAAATGTGCTTAGTGCTTCCTTCCTGATTTCTTTCACATGCACTGTATTTACTCATAGTGTTTTCCATATTGACACCCATTAACAACTGCACTTGAAATGGCTGAAAAAAATATTGCACAGCAAGCCAAGGAAGTCTCTTGGAGATACTCCAGACTGGCAGAGCTGAGTTAAAATGCAAATCCAGATTGACTCTCCCAGGGCCAGGCCAGGCATAAATCCACAGCAGCTCTATTAAGGGTGCTCCCAGTTCACAGAACAGAAGATTTGCTTCAGTTCTGGGGCTGATCTTGAATTTATGCAACCTGAACAGAAAACAGATTCCAGTCCCTCAAGGTCAAAGTCTTCTGGACTTCCGTGTGCTCTCCTTCTACATCATGCACATCATTCTCCCATCCTTTGTGGTTTTGTTTCAAATGAAAGGAAACACCACTGCCAGTTTAACAACCAAAACCAGCATTAAGCTCACCTGCTGCTTGATCACAAGAACCAGCCTGAGTGCAGACAGGACCACACGAACACCTTCAGCTGCAATTAGAGGGGAGACAGGGGAAGTGCAGGAGCTGTAAATATTCATCTTGCCTCCAGAGCCTCCTCTGCTAAAGGTTGCCTGAGATGAGACAAGCAGGCTGTAACCAACAGAAAGTGATCCCGTCTGCATTTGGAGGGCGTTGTAAGACACGGCTTTAACAGGCCCAGACAACACAGGTGATTCACAAGTGCTGTCACCCTCACCATGATGCATTCCTTCCTAACTCCCAGCCTCTTCCCTCTAGGAATCCCCCTAACACCTTTAATTTAAAAGCACCACCAGCTATTCCCCTTCTGCTGTCTCTTAAAGTTGATTTCCTCCTTGGTGCTTTGCAGTCACCACGTCACTGCTCCAGCTGCTCCTTTTGTTCAGCTTGCTTTTAGATGAGGAGCTGCAGCTCCCATTTCTCCCTTCCCCCACCATTGCTCACCAGGAGTGCTTTTGGATTTCCTTTCTCTTCCCTAACTCACAGGGATGCAAACTGCTGATAGAGAATGGCACATTCCCACCTGTCCCAAGCATCACTAGTTTATGGCTCCCACTGTGCAACAGGAAATGAGGTAGTAGTAATAATAAAAACAAGCCAAAAAAACTCAGCAATCACAAAAAAAAAGTCAGTGCTGCATTACAGGATATTTTAGTACCTGATTATGGTACACATAATGGTCCACAGCATTGGCTTCAGTGAGTGGTGAATGATCTCTAAGTGAGTCAGCAGACTTGATTTAATAGACACCATGAATCATGTGCTTGTCCCTGATTTCCAAGCCATGCTAAGCAGCCCTCTTTCCGTGTAAAGGTGTTTCCCATCCCACAGGAACCACCAAAACAAGGAAAACAAAATGTTTTCTTTGGTTTTTCTACTGACAGGGTCAGGGAGACGATGGCAGAAAACAGCGTTGTGAACTCAGCACAATTGATGCTTATGTTTAAACACGACTGAGGAAGAGAAACAGATGGTGCCCGGGTTGAAGATGAGGACTCAGGACTAACACTGGATGTTGGCCCTTACATCGTTGGCCTTCCCATTCAGGTCAGTCACTGTTGAGTCAAACCACAGCTCTTTTTGGCACGGTGCACTTTTCCTTCCTCACGTTTTTGATGACAGTGCACACACAGACAGACTCCTGTCAAACACAAACTTCGGCTCTGCAGCCTTCCCTTCCTACACCTCCTGACCTGCAGCTCTCCATCCCTGTCCCACCAGGGGCCCCATGCTCTTGTTTTGCACAGATAATCCAAGGTGCCTACTTCAACTCCAAACCTAATGTGGCATGTGTCTTTAGGAGATTATTTGAAGTACTTATTTTTATGCCTAGAACCTTCAAAGGCAGAGTTATTAAGTGTATTTAAAAGGAAGAACTGGTCCAGATAAAGCTGGGATGTAATTAGTTACAAGCTACTGTACTTTGATGACAAAGCAGCATTTAGCATGTGGACTGTTCAGCAGCAGGCTCTGTAGGGTGTGCTAATTACTGATAGCAGTCACAGCAAGGGGAAGCCTGACACTTCTCTGATAAAGCAGAGCTGTCCATAACTCAGCAGCCTGGGTTTAACTCTGGGTGAATAACTCACTGCCAAAGCCTGGACTTCAGCACGTGGCTCTTTGTACTTAACTGTGCACTTGGAAGCCTAGGAAGAAAAAAAAACCCAAACTTTTCAAGCAGGCAAAGGAAACTCAGCTTGCACCCTGGGATTCTGGCTGGAAGAGAAATGGATTCTGCTCTCCCAAGGAATGCACTCTCTTCTTCCCTCTTGCTTCCTTCCAGCTCTGAGCATTCACCAACCTCTGCTTGCCCCTCGGTGGCTGAGGCTATTCGGAGCACTGGGTTGCCTCCTGGAGCCATTCCAATCACAAAAGGACCACCCAGACATGATGGAATCCCATAAAATACGTTCCACCGCTTACCTTAATAAATGCAGGCTTTTATTAAGTGGGAGGACAACTATGCCAGGTAGACATAGGGGCTTTAATGAACCAAGAAATTAAAATCCTTTGAACTTCACTAAAAGCAAAAACTTAAACCACCCCTATTGGGAGAGGTAGGATTGCAGCGAGTTGCCAGGCAGGGCAAAAAGGATTCCAAGCTCACATCCCTGCTCTCCAGGCTAATGATGGCAGGGTGACAAAATGAAATGATATTTCTATTCTGATGCAGGAGTGATTTTTCCATTTATCAAAGTGATGGGCTTTCATTACATCTTTGATAGTTTTGAGTTTGTTTGGTCCCCCTGGGAGGACCTGCAGGTCTAAGGCATATCTTATTACTCAGCTTTATATCTTGGGAGCGTGCCTTTTTCCTGCACTCCTCAGTTGCTTTCCCCTTTAAATTCAACTACCAATACAAGCAATATTTACACTCACATCTTTAATCCAAGAGACATTTCAGCCCTCAAACCAAAAGCTCAAAGAAGGCAGAGTAGGTCCAAGTTGACCAGCAGGGCTGTGCTGGTTTAGGCACAGCAAGGAACCACTTCTCCAGGTGTAACATAACAGAAATCACAGCAGTGACAGCAGAACAGCAAGGTCCCAGGCTGCAGCAAGCAAGGATTTGCTCAAACGCTGTTGGCTACAGGTGCAGAAATAAAGGAAAGAATCTGCTTTCCTTCAGAAGGCCTCAAGGATGCAGAAATATCCAACAAGATCTCTTCACCTCCACTGCCAGCCCTTAAATGAAGTCGGGGAAGGGGAGGATCCTGACTCCATCCCTCCTGGCCCCTCACGGGCATTGCATTGCTTACAGCTGAGCTCCCCTGGGTTGGCCCTGCCTTCCCACCAGCTGCTCCATCACTGCTTCAAGCTGTGAGTCAGCATTCCTGCTACACCAGAGGCTCGATGAGTGCCTCAGTGTCCATCTGCAGGCAGGAAAATCCCAAAGCAGGACAATTCTTCCTCCATTGCACCCAATTCAGATTGCAGCTTTGAATCAATGTACACTCCACCTTGGGACAGAAGCACAGGAGTGGAGATCAGAGACCATTTGGACTAAAATGGGCACTTTCTTCCTGGACACCAGAGAACAGTTTCACCTGAAGCTCACCATTGGTGTAAGCACTTGTGTGGACCGAAGCCCGATGTTCCTCATGTTGCTTACTTACCTCACTGCATATTTCTAGGAAGATTAGTCGTTCATAAAGCCTTTCTGAGCTTCTTAAATCTAATTACCTTCTTCCAGACTGTGTTCCTATTGTTGCTATCGCTGATGAATGTACAATTAACTCACTGACCTGAGGCTGTGACAATAGATCTCCCTCGGCTCTGGGGCCCAGTAATTCCTCCTGCACTTCTGACACGGTACCACAATGACCAATCTCAGCAGTGTAGAGTAGGAGGAGAGGGAAATGGAAACCATTTCCATATTTATTGACAAATTGAATTTACAATATGAGTTTCCACTTTGGAGTGAATATATATTTTCTCTTTAAACGTATCAGTCTTCAGCCGTCAGCCCAGCAATAACGATTTCTGTGCCAGCTGACACTTCTACGCTGGGGATGGTGAATTTATTTGTAACACTTTTGAAAGAAAATGGTATTAAAATTCACCGTTTAGGGGTGAGCTGTAAATTAAATCTAACTGAACAGAGAGGGGCAGAAGGTTTCTGTGTGGGTGTGTGGCTTTTTCTGTCCACATCTGGCTGATGCCTGCCCAGCTGAGCCCGCCGTACCTGCAAGCACATGAGCAAGAAAAGCATTGTGGCCAATAAGCAGTTTGAAGGTTTTCTCACCCTTGTGTTCAAGAAGGGAACATGGGAATGCAGCTCCTCAAGGCTGGAGAAAAAATAAATGGCTAGAAGGATCACTTTTGTTCATTTTAAATGTCTACATGTGTGTTGGGTTTGTACCTGCGGTGCTGGTCTGATTTGTTTTTGTTACTAGCTGGATTTGTGATGATAACAAGGACACAGAATAAATGTTGGTTTTTTTGTAATATCATGGATGGATCTTCAGCTGTACAAACTGGCACAATTCCTCTGAAGTCATCAGAGCCAAATTACGCTTACTCAGGGTCTGGCCCTGTGACAAAAATATCGTTTTAATTTCCATCTTACTTCAGGAAAAGCCTTAAAAATGCCCCTTTCTAACCATATGCTGCAGTCCCAGCAGAACATTTACAGCTTTGCTTGCAGCCCTGGCTAATAGCCATCACATTTCTAGAAGATGAGTATAGTACTTCAAGATGAAACAATAACTGGAAAAGCTGGGGCTGCTCAGGGCAAACCATAGCCAGTCTGTTTTCCAGAAGCATCACCCACCTTGTCTTTCTTGACGTGTGTCAAGGGCTGTGCAGGGCTGGGACTTTGCTCAGTGCTGGTGGTGGGACCAGCCCTGGGTAGGAGAGGCAGCTCTCCCTTTCAGCCCTGCCTGGTGTCAGGCTGCTCGTTTCAGCCCTTCCTCAGCTCCGTTTCTGACTCCGTTATCTCTGCCCACAGGTGGGGCAGGAGGTCGGCAACCCCCCACTTTTAAACTGGGCAGCAAGTTCTCCTGCCTTTACTGGTCAGACTGGGAGGGATGTACACATGTGCACATCCTGGGCTCTGCTGCAGCTGCAGTGACCTGCCTGCATGGCTGGACTGTCCTTTTAACTGACAGAAAGATGCATCATCTATATTTCATCGAGTAAACAATTATCTAGAACCCACTATTTTGTTTTGTATTGGTATTCATTTAGTTATCTGATGACTGGCCAGGCAGTGAATATAAAAGGGAAACCTTAAACCTACCAGGAGATTAATGGCAGATTCCGCTGGAACAGATGTATATGAATAGCAAATGAGGCCGCCGAAAGCTTCCCATAAAAGTAATGACAAGAGACTTTGCTGCAGCAGAATGCACCAGCAGAGACTGGAGGGCTGTGAGCTCCATGGCTGAGTGCCCCCCTGCACTCAGTGGGTATGGCAGGAGCCCACCCAGCCTGCTGAGCCCAGCCCTGCTCTTTGCTGAGCTGAGGAAGCCTGGCTCTCCGCTGATGGGAAGAGCTGAATCCATGCTGGGAGGCTCTAGGAGGAGGCAGGAGACCACGCCATGCTCTTTGTTTGAAGAGGGAGATGCAAATTCCATAAATAAAGAGGGAAAGCAGAAGAGCAGAAGCACGCAAGGCTTCTTGAGGTGCTAGCAGGGCAGAATTCGCTCAGCCTCCAATAGAGCTTAGCATCCGGTGAGGGAAAAGGAACTGGATGTGTAATTCAGTGCACTTGTGGGACATGCACTGTGGGCAATCACTGTCTGGAGGAGATGAAATTGGTAGGAGCAGCCGTTTCCAAATCTGTGCCTCCTTGGCTCATTGCTAAAGGCACTGACAGCTGGAAACCCAAAGGATGAATTTTAGCAGCCTAAAGCCACACACACTCTGTCCATCTCTGTGCGCTGCCAATGCACAAACCCTCCCAGGTGATGGACTAGCCAACATACTGTACTTTGGTGTAGATAAGTTAATATTTCCCTCAGAGAATATAGTTAAGAGATACACAAACCAAAATGGCAGGACTAAGCAAAAGAGTTGCTGCCTGGTAGACTATCACACTTAAATGACTGGATCTCAACAAAGGCAGCAAATCAAAGCACAAAACACCAGAAGGAGTTTGCTGAGAGCCCTCCCAAGTCAACTTCTGCTGCACTGTCTCAGAAGGGATGAGACTTCCCTTTTCCTCTACAAGAGAAGAGCTCACTGAGACCATTTCCATTGCCATTTCCTTTGCACACACATTCAAACATGCGTGCAAAGCCTCACAATCCCTCGCACCCTCACTGAGCACCACTTTTGTGCGGTGCATTTTCACCTGCACGTGCCCAGCAGCACACAGCAGCTCACCCCACACAGCAGCACGAGCTGATGGCACACATCAAATGTCCCACACCACATCACAGCACCAGCACAGGGCATCCAGTGAGAGATTTCCTTCAGCTGCAGAAATGGAGTGTTGGCAGCTTGGGAAGCGAGCGAGCACAGGAAAAAGATAAAGCACATGAGCAGGGGCTTCATCCTAAACACAAGGTGAGAGGCTTTATGTGCAGGCACAGTGATTTCAGCCCTGTGTGTCCCAAATGGGCTCAAAGTGCTGCAGCATCCATGCGCAGCCTGCAGCACAAGGAACAGGACAGATGTTTGCACGGCTTTCCTTCCCCACTGAGCTTAATTCACACATGAAGAGAGAGGATGGAGGAGGTTCACGTCTCCCTCCTTGTGCTGGAAATGAGAGAAAGAAAGAGACTTCTCAGCCTGGCAACAGATCTTAAGGAGACGAGCTGTCAGGATGGGAAATGCCACCAGGTGCTGGGCTGCCTCGCCAAGCTGCAGCACAGCGAGAAGGGAGCTGTGAGCTGCTCCTGCAAACCTGGAGCGATTCCTCAGAGCAGCACAGGGCACAGCAGGCCTGCGCAGTGCCAGCACCAAGCCTCATGGAGGAAAGGTTTCTGCCCTCAGCTCCAGGGTTAGGAAACATCCTGAGCTCCATTCCCACTCAGGTGTGCGCCTGAGCTCCGGCAAACACCTCCTGCAGCAAGGGTGTGAATTCTTGAGCACCATCTGCTGGCTTCTTTTCTCATTAACAAGCAAACGGTGCATACAAAGCACCTCACACCTGCTCCGAGAAGGGGGGAATGTGAATGAGTGCACATCTGCCCCACAGTTGTGCAGACATATTCCTGTGAAACACAATGGGTTTTGATAATAAGACAGTTTGCATGGGCAAATGTCAATGCTCAGCTGTACTTTTCAGTGGGGGATATTCCAAAGTGAAAAGAAAATGTTAATTCTTACTTTGCCTGAGAAGTACAAAATGAATTACTCTGATTATCTGCAAAAGCAATAAAGGCAGAGGGTTGTGTTGGCTTTATTTATTTATTTATTTTTTGCTTTGTGTTTTTTGGCAGGAATGGTTTGCTGCATCTGACTCAAATTCACAAACAGCTTTGCCTCCGCTCCCCCTCACGAACTGCACTTCTCTGTGAGTAAATTTCACGGCAGCAACGGCCCAGGTCTGCTTGGCTGGGCCAAAAAAAGGCTTTGTGCTGGGAATCACTTCTCCTGGAGCTGAGGAGGGGCAGAAGGAGGCATTGCAGTCACTGCCTGTTGGGCTCTGGGCAGCTCTCAGCTGAGCATGCAGGGCAGTTTGTTCTTCCTGAGGACTCCTGGCTGTGGCTAAGCTGATGCATGGGACTAAAACCTCTCCCTTCCCTCTCAGTCTTTCTTAGGGCAGGAATCAAAGCAAAAATCCAGATGTGGAATCGTAAGAGAAAGCTCCATTTGTGTTCAGCACCTCCGAATGCCACCACAGGGGAACACATCAGCACCCTGAGCTGGGAGTGGGGCAGCACTGCTTGGCAGCTCCTGGGACATTGGAGCAAAGCACTGAGACACAACGTGGAGCATCCCCCACTGCTCCCCACACAGTTTGTTATACGCAAGCAGAGAAACTGGAACAGCAGCACTTTGCCACGCTTAGATGTCAGAGCCCACAGGAGGTACTGTGGAGTACAGAATCAGGTCGGGAGCCAGGACTGTGGATAAAAAGGAAAGGTCACTCCATAGGAGGAAGCTTCCAAAGAAAAGCTGGTGTGCTGTCACTGCAGGGATCGCTTACTCTATGCATTCCCTCTTCCCTTGCCTTTGATCTGAGGTGTAACTGAGATCTTCACACATCACAGGACATTTCACTTACAACAGGGATGAATAAGTTGTAAGAAAAACAGTGGATGGACTTAGGCAGACAAATGGATTTTGCATTGGTGTGAAAGGCCACACCTCGTTTTTCATCCAGCCCTCCCTGCGACAACTCCTGACAACACTCATTTAACGCAAGTTGTTCCCGTGTTGCACCGTGATGGTAAATTTTCCTTTGCAACAAGGCTGTAGATAGCAATCAGTAACCTCTCTGCTACATTTCTCCTTCACAGCCCTTCTTTCTAGAATGAATAAAGAGCTAGCAAGAACAGGAGAAAAGTGGGCTGGTGTGTTTTGCCATGAGACTGGAGCTGGCTTCAGGTTGTCATAAAAGATGCTGCCCCACCACACAGTGATGGCCCTGCTGATGATGTGCAGCAAACCCAAAGTAAGATTACGCTGCCCTAATAATTACTGATCGCTTTACAAGCCCGTGTTGGAAGATCTCTAATTAAACACAACACCCAACTTTGCCTGCTTCCCAGCCAATGAGAATCAATATGCTGTCATGTAGCCCACGTGGCACCAAGAGCACAGAGCTCAGCTGTTCCAACACAGTCCTGCTCACCCAGGGGTGCAGGAAAGCAGAGGGCACTGGCACAGAAAGCAGCTTGGAGAAGCCTGCTGCTCCTTTCCTCACAAGCAGAGCTCTGGTGGGGCTGCTTCAGCCATGTCTGCCTCCCTTCATCCTTCTGGCTGAGCTGAGGAACCTCAGCGCCTCGGTGCTGTTTGGCAGCAGATATTACAGGTGTTGTCATGGCAATGATTTATGCAAGAATTAGTCACTGCAGCACTTCCACAATAGGCTGAAGAACAATAGGGAGAAATGCACATTTCAAAGTTCCTGTGATGCAGAGGTTGAGGGCTGGGGGAAAGAGATCAGATCCTTTTCACCTCTGTGGTTCCAGCAGTGACATTTAAACAGCTGAGGGGAAAGTCAGCCTAATCAGAGGCATCTCAAATAGCGACCTGACAATAAACCAGACTTCGTATTAAACTGTGCTAGCACTTGCATATTTACTGCTGGCCCATTTCTGAATTAATTGGAGATTGAGTAACAACTGGAGCAGAGAGGAAATTGCCACATTTGCATTGTTATATAATGAGGAAAGAATCAGTTTCTTGACAACGAGGTGGTCTGTCCCACGTGCTCCACTGCTGCCTTTTGTGCTGCCTGTTGTGCTGTGGGCCTGAGCTGGTTTATGCCTCAGCAAAAGGAAAAAATAGGGCTATTTGAATCCCAAATTGTAAGAAGTAAAGGTAATTCTGCTAGAACAGAACCATCCGAATATTCTCACTTTGTTAATACTTCCAAATGGTTGTTAATTGCAGGATCACCTATTTGGCAAAGCTATGTCAGGATTCAAACAGGGCTGTCACTCAGCTTAATAGCAAATAGACCTTCTGCTTCCCAGTGCAATAAAGAGAGTTGTTCCTCTCTCACCTGTGCTGATACCTCCATCCCCACCAAGGCTCTCAGAGTTACAGAGCAATTATCCTCATTGTTCCCATCTCTTCAGAATCAGCTCTGAGATTTACAGCTGCCAAGGTCAGACTAGAAGTTACCTTGAGTAAAGAAATGAAAATGAATCAGGTCTGAACATTTGCATCTCACAGCCCTTCTGCTCTGCTCTCCAGGAGCTGAGGATGCCTTGTCCTCTTAACACCTGGAGTCTCAAACAGAATTTTTCCATTTCTCTTACAGGTTTTGAGTGGATCCTCATGGCCCAGTGAACAAAGTTACCTTTAATATTAATGGACCACTTTGACCACAAGGAAGAGGAAACCCAAGATGTCCAACTCTGCCATTTTCCAGCACAGAGCTATGAACATTTCTATGAATCACAGTCACTCCACGAGGCCACGCTGTACATCACATCCATGCCTTTCCTTGTTCATTTCATGTGCTGGCTGGCAGTAAATCTTTACTAACTTCTTCATAGTTTTTAACATATGCATTGTCACATGGATTTACCATCAAACCCTGCAGTTAAGCCCAGTGAAAGTATCAGAGGCACAGAATGTATCTGTACAAATCATATTAGTTTGTGTGGACGTCTTGAGAGGATAACAGATCCATACTGCCTGCTTCAGTAAGAGGTATTTTCTCCCTATTTGCTTTTAACTTGTTTCCCTTGGATGTCTCTGAAATGAGAACACAATGGTTAGTGTGAGGAGGAGTGGCCACGCTTTGTCAATTTCAAACTTGGAGAAGGAGAAATGAACATCAGAGCCTGTCCGTATCCTCCTTTCTTCTTCAAGCCTCCTTGTACCATTTCACACACACCAGAGTGCTTCTTGGCCTCCCACTACGACTCCCAGCGAGAGAGAAAATACAAAGGTAGCAGTGCAGCTGCTAAAGCTTCAGAGATCCCAGTGACCCAAAGCACTGAAGATGGGTGGGAATGTCCCTTCTCTGGCAAGTCCCCAGCTCCAGGTATTTCACAGCCACAGGGAAAAAAGAAAGGATGTTGGCAGAAATGTTTTGATATGTGGTAGAAGGAGATGTAAGCTCAGAGGAAGTCACTGCAGCACCGAGCATCCTGGGATTCTCACAGGCTTCTCAGATCTGGCCACTTAATTCAACATTACTGCCTAACACATCTTGTGCAGTAGCACATAAATACTTAAGCTGGGCTGAGCACTGCTGTGCTGGAGCTGTACAATAATCAAAAGTAAGATCCCTACTTCGCACAGTGGAATTCACATTAGAGCTGGATGGAGAACAGCTATCGCATTTTCAGCTTCCAGTTCTGTGTGCAGTGGTGCAAGCACTCCCATCCTGAGGAGCAGCAGATGGGGCAGCAAAGCAGGAGCCAAACTCCTGTGTGCTCGTGCTTGCAGGAGGCCGAGCTGCTGGGTGAGTGCTGCAGCTCACAGCACATCGAGGAGGGATGGCACTGCCAAGCAGGCTGCGTTCAGTGGCTGCCGTGATTCCTCCAGAACCCAAATCACGCTGTTTCTGCAAACAAATTTGACAAATTGGCAGATTCTGAGGAAAAACAGAACGGCATTGCTTTGTGGAAAAGTTTCTGCTAAGCTCTATTTGCAGCCTAGAATCCAGCTCCCGTAATGAAATGAACACATCAGCACCACTTCAACTCCAAAGTCAAATTAGCAATCAAAAACACTGCAAAAATAGCAGGTCAGATCTCATCCAGAGGAAGGTATAATTCTACTGATGTCAAAAATGCTCTCTCAGTTCATGCCAGCTGAGACTCCAATCCCCATATTTTACCTTTTATATGCGTTTTATGTCGTATCTCCATCCCCAGCTTCCCTGCCAGCATCCAAAGCTGTCCTCCTGCCGGCTGCTGGCACTGATGAGCCACGCTCACTGCAGCCAATGGCTGAGCCTGGATGTTCCCAGGTTTTCCCTCCACCTGTTTGACGCCTTCCACTTGCTCTGGATGGATTTCAATTTGCAAAGTAGTTGCTTATAAAATCCTTTGCTTACCCATAGCTGTCATGCTTGCAGTCATCCACAGCGCAGCACGATGCAGACACATCCAAACCCCCTCAGCACGCCTCGTTTCCAGAGATAGTGCAGGACAAATCCCTGCCTGAGCTCTAATTTACTAGGGTTCATTAAGGAATAAATTGTTACAGCTTAACTAGTTACCACCCACGAGGTGAGCCAGAATGACTGTCTGCACAAACTCCTTACCTGAATGCAAGACAAATGGAATCATCTCAGGTCTTACTTCAAACACTGAAAGGAGCATCACCAGCACTGCAAAGAACCTTGCAGCCAGCAGCACGACTTCATCCAGCTTCATTTAAAATACACTTTCAGGGCTTAGGAAGAGATGAGGTCAATCTTATGGTGATGGTTGATGCAGTCGCATCCAACCTCTCAGCTGGAGATCATCAGCCTGAAACAATGGCACAAAGGGAGATCATCCTCCTAACCATCGTGGTTTGATGCTTTCAGACATGCTCCAAAGACTTATTTGTGCAAGGGACACAAATAAAGCTTTTCTGGTAAAAATCAGCCACTGTTTCCTGCAGTTCAAGCAACGATCTCCCCATCTAGCACTGAAGTTGCTGGAGTTCTCTTTAGGTTCTTTTAAGACCACAGTGACATCAGAAGACGCCAAGTGACAAGAGCCAAGAAGGACATCACAAGAGCTCAGCAATACACTTACAGCAATTCCCTGCTGACATCTGTGCTTAACAGTTTCGTTTTGTCCTCAGCAACATATGCAAAAGCTCTTTTACTCAAGTGTTTATTAAGCGTCTGCAAATCAACCTCTTCTAAACTTGATCTTTGTCTCATTCTCCAGTGCTGGGGGTTAAGTTTACAGATGAAACTGTTCCCAGAAGAGCCGTTTCCCAAAGAGCAGCTTCTGTCTCCTGCTAACTGCAGTGGGTTCATCTGCAAAACTGATCAGCCACTACTGGCTGAAGGGTGTCCATAGCTGCAGGAGCACTGCTAAACCCATGGCACAGGAGGAAATGGTCTGGATGCCCACATTCCATCTGCACACCCATTTGCTGTCAGTGCCAAGTGCACCCAGGCAGCCCAGGCTATGAGCACAGGCTCTGTCCTGTGCTGCCAGCTCCTCGGTGTGTGCAGCAAGAAGGAAGCAGATGTTTGCTCTTGTGCACAACAGATCCCAAACCTGGGGCAGCGTTGTCTCGTGCAGCTGTGTGGTTCCTCTTGCAATCTGCTCCAAAGTATTTCCTGTTGTGCTCAATTAATGGCTGTGCTCTTCCTCCTTTCTGCTGCTTGACTGCTCACCCAAAGCACTGGGAACATTCAATTTATGAGAGTGGTTGCATACAGGCTGTTCAAGGACTTGTGTCAGGGCAGTCATAACCTTTTGACTGATATTCTGCTCACAGAAATGCCTTGGCAGGAGGAATGACGTATGAGCGTCCATGAAGAACTCCTCAAATATTTGCTGAGCTGAGGAACACAAGTACCCCAGGATTAAAACACAGACTTGAGTTATGGCTGTACAACTGCCTTTCTACCACTGCTCTGAGTTAACTCAGCAATCTTTCCCACTTTCCCACTCCATGGAAAAGGATTCTCCACTTGTTCCCACACCCTGAGAAGCGCACTGCTCTCCTCTGCACTCTCTGACACAAACAGCAAGCAGATGAGATCCATCCACAGCCCTTTGCTTCCTAGGCAGGAACAAAGCAAGGAGATGATGCAGCACAACAGCTACTGACCTTTGCAAAGCTGGACAGGCTGCAATGTGGCTTGGTGATCCCACACACTGCTGCAGGGCAGCATGCAGCCACCGTCTGCAAACACAGCTGTGTTCGACTGCAGAAGGGAAGAACTTCAGCCTCCATTCCCTCTGTAACCACCTCCTTCCTAGCAATGACCACTGCAGCCAGCTGTGCAGACGTGTAGCAGACTGGCAGTAGGAGAACAACCATAGGAAAGAAGAGAGGCAGTTTCTGCAGGCTGGCAGGGTTTCACCTTGTGCTTGGAGACCTGCAGCCCCAGACACACCTGAGCACACAGATGAAGCTGCAAGAAGCACAGCTGGGAGAGAAGATCTGACATGCACAGAGTAATTCTATTTCTTCAGGCAGCTCCAAGAGGCATGTGGCCACATCTCCATGCAGTGACTGTGATGAAAGAGGCAAAAAGAACTCAGCGAGAAAGCATGAGAGACAGGAATCCCTTATGGATGGCCATGCTGCTTCCATGGAGTTTCTGTGCCTCTCCTTCTCGCACCTTGCCAATGTCACACCTATGGGACAGAACAGCAGCTAAAGCAGGGCCCTAATGAGCAGTAATGTGCTGAGAAAACCATCGTGTCTCTGCATCACCGATTGATCAGAGAGCCAAAGGCTGAAAGAGACAAATGTCAAAGGCCAAGAATGGCCTTGTGTCACACCGCTGTGTGGCAGCACGGAGGGTTCACAGCAGTGATGGGTGAGGGCTGCTCTCCTGTTCCAGGAGACGGCTGTCAGCATGCAAAGAGCATCAGGACAGGGGAAAATATTTACTTTCTCTCCTCCAAGAAGTCTGTCTAACGTAGTACATGTAGGGGATTCAAAATTACACAAGCAATAAAGAGGTAATTACATTCCTACTAATATCTTCAACTGGTCTGGGGCGTTTTGGCAACACATGCTGGCACAGAACCAGAGAGCTATAGCAGCCAGGTGATTAGGGACAGGTAACAGCTAAAAATAGGGAGATTAATTAATAATTGACGGTGTAGGTAGAACACTGCAGAAAATATAATTAATGCTGAACAAACCCACTGTAAGTTCTCCTTGTTAAAGGCTAATGAAGAGTTTCAGTGCTCTTTAGGATCTGAGTTTTAAAAACCAATGGGATGGAAGCACCCACTCAGGTAATGCTGCACAGCTCCACTGGTTTCGGTGGCAGGTGCTGCTCTGTCAGCTCAGGCAGTGCCTTCTGACAGCACCTCCTGTGTAATCCTGCACACCTATGGCACATCTCCATGGCCCTTTGTTCTAAGCACAGTTACACACAGCTGCTCCACAGTGTTTGCAAAGGGCTGGAAGGTGCTGCTGAAATGCAGGCCAAGTTACAAAATGCGCTTCTC
Organism: Lagopus muta; assembly: GCF_023343835.1. NCBI lineage: Eukaryota > Metazoa > Chordata > Aves > Galliformes > Phasianidae > Lagopus > Lagopus muta. The sequence continues at coordinate 4,868,277 of NC_064455.1, forward strand.
AGCAACTGGAGGTTGGGCAAATGATTCAAGTTGCCCCCAAATAGCTTTGTTAATGAATTGTAGAACGAGGAGCTCCCAATCTCAGGCAAGGAGGTAACAACTCAGTGCCTGATGACTGGGTATGGAGCAGTCAGAATGAGCGTTCACTGCTGCCTGCGGTGTCACTTCCAGGGCTCACAAGAACTGATGGGCAGAAAAATACTTTATTTGTCCATGAACTTTGCAAATGTCAGGGATCTTCTTTTCCCCATACTACTCATGGAATTAGTAATGCTAATATCCCCAGATGCAATAAGTAGCAGCAGAATAGCAGTGAAATCTAAGCCCCGAGAATCAGCATTATCCCATTTAGATCAAAGAGGCTGAAATGCTTTTCCCAGATCACAGTGCAGAACAGAAAGCACCCTCGACCACTGGCACCCAATTTGCAGCATTTATTAAGATAGCAGACTAGCATAAAAACATCCCAGAGCTGCCATGATCCAGAAACTGGCTGTGAAGGGTTCGTGTTTACATCTCCTACATAGGTGCAATACATCAACCTAATTAATCTCCCGAGCTGTCTCGGTGATTCCTATCAGCCCCTCAGGCCAGCAGCGCAGTCCAGCAGGCCACTGGCAAGCCTGCAATCTAATTATGTTCTGACAGAGAGGGCACTGCTAAAGCAACACTTTCAAAGCAGAATGATGCATCTGCCATCAGCCTGCACACAGTAAATCCCATAGGGCTCACAGCCACGTCTGGAGAAGGGGCCACTTACAGAAGAGTCATGAGCAGAGGAAACCAGGCTGCCAGCCCAGCACCAATGCAACAAGTCTTCCTGGTGCTGCTAATCCCAGCGTTGCCTGCCTGCTTCTGCCTGGGTTCCTGCTGTCACTCAAGGTTCAGAGCTTTAAGAAAAACCAGAGAAAGCTGTTAGCAGATGTCCAAAAATGGAACTGAGCGAGTTGAACAAAAATCCAACCCTGTCCTGAGCTGTCTGTCCCCAGTGGGAGCCCAGGGAGCAGCGTGCTGCTCAAGAAGCACATAGGAGTCCTTGGTTCTACTGGTGACTTTGCTCTGTCCTTGAAGGGGACTAATAAATATCTCAAGGCCACTGTGAGGATTAATTAGGTAGCATTCACGAAGTGCTTTGAACATGAAAACATGAGCTCTCTGCCTCTGTTTACACATCTGTTAAGTAAGTATCCTAATACCTACCCTAGAGGGTTGATGGTAAGCTTAATTATTTCTTGTTTGCCAAGCACTCAGATCCTAGATGAATAACACTGTGGAAGCAGTGCTATTGTTGTTAGACCGGCACTCACTAAAAAGTTCTCAGCCAGCTCAAAATTCCAGGAATTAAGTGAAAATTGAGGCCTGGCTCTCCATCCAACGCTGGACGGACAGAATTCCTATCAGATCACTGAGATGGATTTCAGGTTGAGAATCCAGCAGGGCTGGGGCTAATCAAGAAATCAAGATCTTGCTTCCTAAGGCTTTCTGTTTGTCTGTTTGTTTAACATGAAAGCAGCCAATTTGAATAAAGCCAGATTAGCAAAGACAAACCTGAGCAGCACCTCTTAATCTCAGAGCCACAGACGTTCATCAGGCACTGCAGTGAGCTCCAGGTGAGCACTGCTCCGCTGGGGCTGGGCATTGCTGCTGCAAGCTGAGAGCGAAGGAGGAAATTCCCTTCCTGAACCCAAGAGGTCTGAGCTGAAATGGGGACATAGGGCTGAATGCAGCTGAGCATAAAGTTGTGACCCAAGGAAATGCCAGCATTTAGCATCTGCTTCCTCTGAGCGAGCTGCCTGACGGCGTGATGCTGATGTATGGCCTTGGGCTTTGGAGACCTGGTCTTCATCATACATATGGCTCATAAGTGCAAGGGATGCATATATAGCACAGGATCACACGAGCTTTGCTTCCTCTTGAGGCCAAGCTAACAACATGAGTACATGAGCAAATAGAACCACGCTTTCTGCATCAGGTCACTCTCCTGAATCAAGGTCTAGAGGATTCCCTAGCAATTAAGAATAAAAATATAGCCCCTCATACTGATTTTTGTATGTTTCAATACAGGACCACCCCTCCATGCATCCATCCCCACGCCCCAGGGAGGAAGAAGGGCACAGTGCAGTGGGTGAATAGTATGGGTTATTTCCACATTGCATACATTTCAGGTTTTGCCCGAGGCACTCAAAGACAGTCTACAAAGCTGCCAGGAATCCCTTGGTGTCTGTTAGCAGCTGTTGGTCCCAACAAGTGGCAGCAATAACGAAGAGTCTAAGTGGAAGAATGAATATTAAAAAAAAACAAACAACCAACCTGGCAGTAAGGTTCCAGTAACAGTGCTAGATCCATGGAATTACAAGCAATGCTGGGTTGTGAGTCATCCCACAGAGCTGTGGTCCAAGCCAAGGCAAGAGCTACACACAGCCTCTTGCATCCCTCAGCTTTGCAAGAAGGTGGAGGTGTAGCTTGATGGCATGGAAGGATGATGTCTGAGCACAGCAGCTGCCTGCAGTCCCTCACCCTGCTGAGCTCAAAGGAAGAGGTTCCCTCAGAGCCTGAGAGCTGCTCAGTCCAAGCACCCTCCTGTCCACTTGGTATTTCTTCACATCCAAACTACTGGGCCGCCCATTCCCATAGGGATAAGAGCATTTGCAGTATACCACTTTGTATAAACTTCACTGGACAGGATCATAAATTCTGTCTAAATGAGAATTAATGATACTAATAACAAAGAGAACCCACAAATCTTCATTGAAACCAATGAGTATTTTGGGAGACAAATGGCTCTTACTGAGGCTGTGGGAGAAGCCCTGAACCATACACACAGTGAGCACAGCGCAGTGCTGCTCCCTAAGGAGCAGTGCCAGTTTGCTTCCCCAGGAAAACCCTTTGAGCTCTTCAGTGCTGTACACTCTTTGTCCTCAAGTCATTACAATAGGTAATCACTGCTATCACAGACAGGACACCAGGGCAGAGGAAGGTGATACGCTTTGCTCTGCACAGCACAAAAGAAGATATAAAAGGGAATCCAAATCTACCTTGCCCAGTGGCTGCCCCATCCCTTTTGCAGGGTGCACTGCAGCTCCTGCAGAGGTGGGGGAGGGCAGAGGGAAGCAAACAGCAGGAGCAGTCACCATCCCCTTCTCACTGCCCTTTCTCTGAACAAACTCACTAGAGTGAAGCATGAGACGCAAAAGCAATTTCTACCATTCCAAATGAAATCTTCCCCAGTGTCCCAGTAACTTCAGACACCAGACAGACCTCACCTGCCGGCCTGAAATTTTCCACAGAAGTGGCACTTTGGAGCCAACCTTGCAGCTCTGTTCCCTTGTGTACAGAATTATGCAAAACTGGCTTTTCAAAATACAGATATCTGCCACTTCTGGCTACCCTGTGAAGTGAATCCCTTGGCTGTAGGATAATTGACTGGCAGGCTGAGAGACAGGTGATTGGCAGAGTAATTGAAGCAATGTCCCTTCGGTGATGAAGGGATCATGTAGCATCTGTATTATCCTGAAGGACTCTGCTATCCAATCTTCTTTCTTGCTGTCTGGATGCAGCTCTTCAGTGCCCAAACCATACAGAGATGAGAGAAGAACAAAATGCTAAAGCTCCAACGCATGGCACAAGTGCAAGTTGTGTTCCTGTGGCAGATCTGGGCAGGGATGTACAATGATATAAACATACATGTGTTCAGTAGGTCTATATCACAAAAACAATCCACTGAACACATGCATATATATGTACACATTTAGCTTGAGTAACAGATGAAACACTGATGTCTGTGTATGTACAAACTCGCAACTTGTGTGGTTGTGCAGAGCTCAGCATCATGATGAAACAGGGCTGTGTGTTCCTGTGACACACAGACGGATGGCTCTGACTTCAGGGCAGGATCCCATTCCCCCTCCAGGAGCAGAGACAGCCCTCATTCCTGACAGCAAGGGCTGCAGTCCTGAGAATCCCCGAGGCTTCCTCACACCAGTCTGTGCGCTTTGCAGCTGCCCCGGGCTCCTGCTGTATTGCAGTGGGTTCAGAGGGCTCTCGGCACAGCCAGCTGCCAGGTGAGCAGCAGTGGGAGCTCTGAACCTTCCTCCACATGCATAGCAGTGCTAAAGGGCGTGCTGCAGAATGGAGGGGGTTTCTGTGACACCATTAAAAACGCAAATGAAAACAGTCCCTGAGCTCATCCATTTTCAAACCGGTTAATTTGTCCCTGGGGACTGGCTGGAGGGGATGGAGGGAGGGAACCAGCGCACTCTTTTCTGTTATAAAAATAACAAAAAAAGTGATGAATGACCCTTACTGCTCAGGATGGGAAGCAGTAGCTTTTTTCAGCCCGAGATAAATTACTCCTGTCACAGCAGGTAGCACAGTGATTTACCCACAATATACCCAGGCCAGCTCTTTGGCGACCTGGTTTTACCAGCCTCGCTTATCTCATCTCCAAAGATTTTGTCTTGTTTAAAATCAAAATGAGACCAATCGGGGAACAAGAGGCGTCTGCCGGCGGCGGGAGGGGAGCGGAGCGGAGCGGGGCTGCGCCTGCGGGGCGCACAGCGGGCATCGCCTCCCCCCGCATCTCCGCGCATCCCTAAGCGCCACCTATTGGCGTCTGTTCCGTTCGCTTTCAGGCGAGGCGCACACGGACATGAAGCTCCCTTTATGGGCAGCAGCAACTCGAGACCTGTGACTCCGCACGAGGCACACTCACGGCTGCTTGATTTTCTTTTTTCTCTCTCTTTTTTTTTCTTTTCTATTTTTTTTTTTCACTTCTTTTTCCTGATTGTACGTGGAACTGCCATTACCCGCCGGGCATCTCGCTACACGCACGAGATAACAGATTCATTTATTCAGGACAGGGAATTGATAGATTTGATTTTCTTTTCATAAGCTTTCCTCCCCGAGCTCTGCTTCTCTTTTCATCAATGCGCTGATGGAGGAATAAGCCCTTAACTCCCAGGATCAGCCCTATCAGACAGAGGCTGCTCTGCTGCCCAGGCAGGCAGTGGTGGGTGCAGAGGGGAGCTCGCCCCTTGCCACCCCTCAGCACAGCATCGTGATGGCAGTGCTGAGCTCAGCTGTGCTTTCCTGGGGGCTCATGTCAACAACTAAAGCACAGGCTGTATGATTCCACATTGGACAGAAAGACAGATGAACAAAACATCCAGTAGTTCTGTGTGCACTCAGCCTCTCTACTCCTTCACACAGCTGTTTCAATGCTGTGTGCTTTGGGTGCACACATGCAGGTGTGCCATGTCCTTACCCACAAACACACTTTACAGATCAGATAAGGCATGCATCCATTCCTGCACGTGAAGCCATACCACCTTCCCATCCATCTTCCATCATGGAAGTGAAAGATCCCCACAGAAGGCATCTGCTTGCCCTTCCAAAAGCAGCTCGTCCCCTTGTTCCACTTCTTTTTTCCAGTTTAACAACTTCAGGGCTGGATGATGAACACAGTGCAAGCAAAGGGCAGCCAAGCTCTGATCAATAGTATTTGACAATAAAGTTACCAGTCTTTTTTCACTTTTCAATTTCAATTTGGGCCTTCCTATCACTAGGCTACGAAAGCAAGGCATTCACTTTCCTGAAGGTTACAGACTGGATAGCATCTGGCATTGTACTCCTGCAAATGAGAGCAGTGCTGAGTTTATCCTCTCAAGTAAGAAAAACCCTGAAGAGTTTGAAGATCAATTCTGAGTCATACCCAAGAGCTCAGAAAGTAAAGCACAGCTGAACCAAATTGTTACAAAAACTTCAGCTGCAATCTGTTCCTGCAGAGGGGAGAGGAGACCCAAGGAGGGAGGAGAACCTCACAGACACACCGAGGTTCTACTGGAAGGCTGAGCAGGATTTCAGATCAATTTTCTAGTCAAGACATTGCATCCCATGCTTTAAGATGAAACCTGTGGGCTGAACCCAATCCACTCAGCCTGAGATAAGGAGAGAACAGACCTCACTTACATGACCTAGTGACCACCACCTCCTCTAAGTCACACTGGGAAGAAGGAACCCCTTCCTTGTCGGTAAGTTTTTCTGTTCCTGAAGAGGAAGGAAACATGGGAGCTCCTCTTTCAGCCAACACTCCTTCAGGGCAGTTTTACAGCCATTTGGGCTACAGCACCTCGGTTCATTTCTTTTCTGCCATCAAACTGAGAACCATGCTGGTGGTGCTTTGTTCAACAGCCTGTGCAACTTGGTCGTTCCTGTGTCAATAGGGTGCAAAGTGCCACGACATCAGATGGGGATTCTACTCGCTTTGCTAATTATGTTTTCTGCTGGTTTGGACTCTGTCACATTTCACACTGGCACAAACTGCATCGGTAGGATGGAGCTCAGCCTCAGCGTGCAACACAGAATTCGTTTCAACTTGAGTGGTACATTTGCCAGAGGCAGTATTGTCAGAAGAGGAAAAAATTACTACATACGATCCACCATCACTGCTATCACTCATTATTTTTCATAGCCATAAGCCCCACGCAGGGCTTATTAAGATGCTACCTTTCCCCTCTGAGCATGACCATGGCAACAGCAAACACAGGAACCAAGGGAGAGATGAGAACTCCATCTCAGCCTTTTATGGGATGTTCGCTATTCTCTTAGAAAATTACCTCATATTGACAGAAAAAGCCCACGTTCACACAGAATCCATCACAGTCCTTGGTCTGTTGTTCCAGCAGGTAATTATTGTCGGAAGTTGAAATATGAACCTCCTTGGTTTGAATTTCTCTCAGCTTGCTCCTGGACTCGCTATTGTTTTATCCAGGGAAGTAGAGAAGGAAAATTAGCTTTATTGACTCACAGCAAGTTGCTCTTCATTTATTCCAGGTATACAAGAAGAGAATCAGCCCCACTGGAGTTACTGCTGATTTACAATAGGTGAGTAGGTACACAATTACTTCTGGTGATTTACAACCGAGTTACCTGTTATTTATTCTTGGTATTTAAGAGTATATCCACATGGGGGCCCCAAGGAAAATTAAACCAAATTAATTTTAAAGTGGATTAGTTAAACCGTTTTAGATTATGTCACAAACCCTCCTCTTTAGAATTTAAGAGGCCTTAATTCATATTAGTTCATCTGAACTACCCAGTGAGAAACAGAACTGACCAGAGGAACCCTCCATTCTCTTCCATCTTTCGCTCTTCCACATCCTCTGCCTTCATCCCTCCTTCCTGTTCACCCTCATGCATCCACTTCTGTTTACTGCCTCAGCTCACACATGCTCTTTGTAGAAGAGGGCAAAGTCTCTTTTCTCCTTCACATCCCCACTTTTCTCTCAACATCCCACCTCTCCTGTGACCTTTTTCTCCCATCAGTACTCTCTCAAGCACGCCCATGGGAAGAGCTGGCACTGGGAGATGTTGCAGGAGGTACTAACACAGTTTTCAAGCAAAAATACCCAGGGCAGTTCCTAGGCTAGGACTGGCTCACCTGGGTAAAAGATGAAAGAAGACAAAATGCACACAAATCCATCCCTAATAAAGCCAGTTACTGCCAAACAGGGAAGTAACCTTTTTCAGCTGTCACTTAGTTATATGCATTTAAAGCATTCATGAACTCCTCTATCAATCACCAGGCAAGAATGTGAACTTTGGAAGGAATTGGCTATTTACAGATGGCAAACAGTGTTCTCATGGCTTTCTCTTCCCTTTAATGAACAACCATCTCTCAGATGAAGGGGTGAGCAGTCATGTTTGGCAGCACTGTGCCTGACCGCCTGCCTGGGGCTGCTGACCACCCTCCTGTGTGCAATGAGAGCAGCTTCTGAGCTGACACTGCAGCTTTATGACAGCCTCATTAATGGCTCATGGGTTTCAGATGCTGTAATTGTTCTATTGTTTCAAAGTTACGAATTCCAAATGAAAAGATATTAATTAAAAATTCCCTTTTGATTTCAGGGCAAGAATCCATCTGGGAGCTTGGCTGGGCTGATGAGGGAAGTGATAAAGCAAAGCAGGTGGGGCTGTGCAATAGGCCAGAGCCCAGGGACCTTCAACACAGCTGTCTGCATCAGCCTGGCCTTGGGTACCTACCTGTATTGTCCACCTGGGCAAAGAACTTAAAGTCTCTTTTTTTAATGAGCAAAAGCAATGCTTTGCCTTTTACAATAACCTGCAAATGTACATTACACAGTCAAGTGACGCTCTCAGATACAGGTGTGATTCTAAGGACAGAGCAAGGCAATCACTGCCATAGATAAGAATCAAATGGCTTTTTCAAAATCTTACAGACTGTACCAAGTATGATGATCCACTCTTTTTTTTTTTTTAATTTTTTTTTTTGCTTCCATTTCCTGCCACTGCCTCATTCCATGAGAAAACTCAGCCTTCAAAAGAGCAGAGCAAAAAATTCAGCTTCCTGTCCTTGGTTTTCTGTAAAAGTCTCGCAGAACTGACTATTGTGTTTCAAATTCAGCAGTTAAAAGGGGAGAGGGCACTGCTGGAGGCAGGCTGACCTGTATGTTGCAGCAAGGATGCTGGCTGACCAGGACAAATGGTCATGTCTAATCCAACCACACTGCATATAAAGGCCCGAATTTAAATTCACCTGAGCACTTGGGGTTCAGAGAATGGGCCAGCTCCACACCAAGTCCAGACTGCAGTTCAGGACACTGAGATACTAAGGGTAACCCACTCAGGAAAGGCAAACAGCTACCACCAGGTATGCAGGCCTTTCAGATGCTTCCAGTAGAATGAACAACTCGTTACCTTCAGACACAGGAGGTCAAGGTGGAACGAACCCTCTGGGTCAAAATCTGGTGGTTGTGAAGCACTCACCTTGTAAACCAATGCAGAACAGGGGTGAAGTTCACCTTCACTGAATTACACTGCAGCTGAATTGTGCTTTTTTTTCCCCTTCTTCTTCAAATATACAACCTAATTGCAATTTAAATGCAGTAGAGCCCAGCAGAAACAGAGCAGTCTAGCAGTATCTCTTTGCATTAGCCACTGGGTTATGAGCAAGGGAGACGTTTATCGCCCCATACATTCCCAATATAATCACTTAACTGACTCAATCCATGCACCATACCTCCTCGATAATGGGCTGAAGCATCACTTATTAGCCCAGCTGTACCTTGTGAGCAGCTCTGAAACTGCAGAGCCAAGTAGTACGTGGAGTCCTGGGTGCTGCAACCTGCTCAGCACAGGCCATCCAGAGGAAGAGGAGATAAAACCTCCTTTAATTGAAAAACACAACCTCATACTCTTTAAGACAAATGAGATTTCAGAACTCGGCTCCTGCTAGATTTTAATGAGATTTAAGTAGTTAATATGCTCAGGAGAACCCTCCAGACAATAAAAAGCACTGTGGTTGTCATAAGTATCCAGTGGCATGGATGGTTGGGAACCAGAAAAAGCAGCAGGCTGCTCTGGGTGAATAATACTCCTTTCCCTCTCACCCCACCGCCATCTGCACGCATCCAAAAACTGTGCTGACTTGTTAAAAGCAATAGAAAGCTCCTGAGTCCCACTGAGGCTCCCAGATTTACCTTCTGCTCCGTCACCAGAGAAGCAGGTGAACTATTTTCACTGCTCTAACCCACTTTTCTCATGAGGGTAACAGTCTGGGCACTGGAAGCACAATGCTACAGCACAGTAGCATCTATTATTGGCAGCTCTAAGTAGCCGATAACCTATATAATGAGTTTCCAGGGAAGAAAACATGGGCCTCATCTTGAGCAGAATTAGCACAGCTTGAATGGAGTGTCTCACTACTCCCAGCCATCCCACCGCCCTGTCGCACCCTGGGTGAAGGAGGATGCTCTTTGTCTGCAATTAGGAGGAATTGTTCAGCAGCACAGATGTAATTAATCCAGACGAATATAAGGAGAAAAGGCAGATGTAATTATACAGCTGAACTTGAGAGTTAACCCTGCGTTAATTGGCTACACAAAGCTTTGCCTGCAAAGGGTCCGGGCTGCAGGCTGTCCCACCTCCACCTCTTCATGGGGCCACTGCCAGCGTTCCTTTCACTTAGAGAGGGGATCATAACAAGGCTTGTCGTTTAAGCAAGAAATATGACATGAATCTGTGAAGATTAACCTCAAAAGCCTAATGAATGTTATCAGGATGAGCCCCTAATGAGACCTAACATAAGATCTGGACACACTTCTGCAGCTGTCGCTGGCAGGAAGGTGATGGTGTTTGGAGGCCACCGTGCTGAGGGCACAGCTGGGACCGAAGGGCAGAGCCTTCATCAGAACCCCATCAGGAAGGCTAAGGGTTTCTATGGGACTCACAATGCATCTCTTATGGGGCACGTGCCATTGGGCCCCACTATCCCCATCAGGTTATCACATGAAGCCACTGGGGCTCATCACACGGGTGCAGAAAGAGCCGTCCAAGCAGAATGCAACCGCACGCTGTGAGGTCCCGGCACTGGGGCAGCCCTCACCTTTCTGCCAGCCCTCCAAACATAGGCTTACATTCACAGAGTAGCTACTATTTATTTTCTTTGTATTTCTAGGATTGACAGTGGAAAATGAGCAGATCAGTTTTCTGCCAAGTTTGCTGCAGCACCGAGCGCAGTGACAGCCCTGCTTGCTGCCCATTCACCCGGCAGCTTCCTCATGCCTCTGCCCATCCCTCGGGGCCATCTCCCCGGCCCATTACTGTCCTGGCAAATCTGATGGCTCTTCAATGAGGAAAGCTCTTTTCTGCCACCAGAATTGTTTATTTTCTCCAGAAGCTGTGTGATAAATCACCCTGACACGTCCCAGTCTCCATGAAGCTGCCTCAGCTGTAAGAATAGCAGCGTGTGAGGTTTTGTCTGCGCTGCTTGGTACATTCTCAACATTTAACTTCTATTTGCAATAGCAACTTCAGCGAGCTGAGATGGATGAGGGTGACAAGTGAACATCCTCTGCCTTCTTCCCATTCACTCACAGCTGGGAAATCCACGCCGTCTGTGTTGCAGCCCAGCACAGCCCTTCCAGGATCACACCAGCAATGAGCCCACCGCACTCTCAGCAAACACAAAAACTCCAACACTCGAGCTAAGCTTTTCAAAGCAAGGTGAGCACAAGATGGATGTGCACCCTGCTATAGGTGTTAGCACCTCTGAGGATGGTCCCACCTGTGAGTTGAAGAAATGTAAACGTTTTCTCAGTGCGTCAGCAGTGATGAGTTTGCACAATCCCTTAATCCTCAGGCGGAAGATCCCCATCATCTGTCCAGCACAAGGCACATTATTAATGGATTATGTTTGCAGCAGGTAAAGGTCATTTGTAATGCTTTTAATGAATGGAAAAAAAAAAAAAAAAAAAAGGATTTTCCCTTCAGATTTACTATTTTTCAGAGGTTGGCTGTGAAAACCCTACTTGGTAAGTAATACCAAGTGGTACAGCCTGCTCAGCTCTCCAGAACTGGGATCAAAAGGGATGAATTGTAATGGATAGTTGCTCAGTACGGATTTAGAAGGCAGTTGGAGCAGAAAACACAGGCCAGATTTTGAGAAAAAGTCTCCAAGGCTAAAAATTTATCTGTAAAGAGCAGGTTTGTATTGAGTTCCTGTCTGCTGAGTATGCAGCTACTGGCTTTGGCTGGACAAATACCATCTTTGGCTGCACAAATGTCACAGGGTATCATTTATTTGGTCTCTTCTGCATGAATTCAGCAGGACAGTCCACATTCATCTTCCTGCTCAGCCTCGTGGTTTTCTTATGACAAGTTTGTTCATGCTGTGGACAGAAAAACACTTCTTAAACCTCCCTACAGGTCGGTATTCTCAGAGTCTGAGCCACACAGAACTCACAGTGACCAAAGCCAAGTGGGAATTCCTCACCCAACTCCTCCCTTTCACCTTTCCCTGCTGCTCTCTCAGTCTGCTGCACAGCACAGCCTCCTGCTCTCCTCCTTCCCAGAGCTGCTCCCCACTGCTCTGGCTCCCCTCTGGAGCTGCGGCAACGAGGAGCAGCCCTTCATCAGCATCACTGAGATGAAATGACTCATTATCACGTACGATTCCTTTCAAGTTCTCACATGAGCCGTTAAATTGGAAGCACTGAGGCACTTTGCTTTGTATGGTATTTGATTTCTGTCTTCTTTCTTTAGTATTATTTAAACTTTAAGCTCAGCTACAAGGCAGTTCTAAGTAAATAAAGGCAGCGGAGACAACTGCAGCTTTATTATCAGGCACCACACAGCTCCCCCATCCTTTCTTTTGCATTGTACAGCATCTCTGCCTCTCCAGAGTGATAACAGGAACTGCATCTCTGATAAGGCATCCTTCTGCTCCTTATTAGTGCTGAGAAGCAAGTCGGAGGCGTTAGCTGTGCAGCCAGAGTGACCCAGCCCTCCATGGCAGTGAGCAGCCATGTGCTTGTTCAGACTTACAGCTCTTTTAGCTCCACACCTCTGTTTGTGTCCCATAAGACACACACACCCAGCAGATCTCAGCAGGGATGCACAAATCTTTATGTCAATACAAACACTTTGGATCTTAGTAAGCCCCAGTAATGTAACATACTCCCTGAGAAACAAAAAAAACCCACTCATGGATATAAAGCATCAGTCCCTCAGGGGAAGGTCCTTCCCAGGCTGGAACACTCTTACACAAGTAACACAGAGTGTCCCAAGGTAGCTATGGGATGGATGCACAGCACTTTCATTCCCACCATAGATTTGCCTTATTAGATTACAGCAGCCCCAGTAACGTACCGTCTTCTCACTCAGTGGAGCAAACTGCAGGTTGCAGCAGTTCCCAGCTATTCTGCAAGGCCACGTCTGTCCTAGAGAATCAACTTGTCGTGTACCAAAGGCAAAACTCTTTGGCCAGACTCCAATCGCCAATGTAAAGCCACAATAATCCATTTGAAAGAGTGGAAATCTGCTGGAGGAGCTGACATCAGCACCTGGCCCAGGCCGCTCAGCAGTTCCTTGGCACGTGGTGGTTTTATGAATGTTGCATTTTATCTCAGCAATCACATTAGCCCCGTGCTCAGACGTTTCAGTTGCAAGCCTCAGCTTCCAGAAGCACAGCATCTCAGAACGTGTTACAGGGTTGGTAGGAGAGCAGTTGGAGGATTTTCACTCTAAAACAAATGCAAGCTGTCTAGGGCTCCTTAGCAGATGATGCCTGAAGTTGTCTGTGTCACCGAGCATCTTTCTTTGCAAATCACCTATTGCAAGGACGTGCGTGTGCAAACATACACGTACACAGCACACACAAACAGTTGCCCACAGAGAGCAAAGTGGATGCTCTCAGAGTTTGTCAAGCTCAGAGATTTCTGAAACCACGTAGGTGTAGTGGGGTAAGTCGCTAGCACACGACAGCTGTCACTGCAATCAACACAGAGGTGGGGAGATGGACCACCCCAGCCAGGGGCACACGTCTGCCCCCATCGCACACAGCCGCCTGTGTACATCACAGTCAGAGGAGATTGGGTTGAATTTCTGCTGAGGGAACAGACGCTGCTGTTGTCACTTCTACTATTATATTTTCTACTGGAGCTTTGCACTAGCCAGCCAGCAGATAAGGTGGAATTCAGGGTCTGAAGAGCTAGAAGGGCAAAGCACCCCCTGACAGCGAGGCTCACACTCAGATCATTGGAGAAATACGTGCTGCTAGATCACAGTATTTTCCCTGCTCCCAGAGAAGAAGCTTCCTGATTTAGCGGTCTGTAAATGACAACACCCTGGAGTGAAGGGGAAGAGTGAGAACACCAGCATCCACAGCCTGAGCCGGGATCATTAGTCGTTGTTTTTCCCCCCAGTTTCCCTCAAGCTGTACTGTTTGTATTTTTCAAAACTCGATTGATTACGCTCCACAAAACAAAAGGTTCTGCTCAACTTTCCCAGCAAAAATTAAAATCTACAGCCAGAGTTTCACTTTATGGCACTTTTTTTCTAAAGACTCTTTCAAACGCTGCTTGAGGGGCAGCTGGCCCTGCAGTCACCTGCCCTTGACTCCTATGGATGGTAGACAAGAACACAAGGCAGCCAGCATCCTACACAAGCATCAGTTAATTTGGTCAGGTGCTGTAGGAACTCCCCTTACACAGCCTGACTGATTCACTTTCCCTAGAAACACAGCAGCACTGCAACAGCTGCTGCACCCAAATGCCTTCGCAGTGCTTTGCGTGTTGCACCGGAGCTGGCAGACTTCCTAATGCACGAGCATTCAGCCTGCATTCAGCCCATCCCCTCTCTACACTTCAGTGCAGCAGCACCCATGTGTGTGCTTAACACCACTGCTGCTTCACCAGTAGGTTTGGTGTAATTCAGTGTATGTTGCAACGGCTTTGATAAGTGCTTTGGGATACCTGGACTTTAAAATGTCATGGAGACAAAGTGACATCACGCTATCGTTTTGTGTTATCTCCAACAAAGCAATCCGTATCAGATGAAGCTGTGTGCCTCTTAAATGGAAAGCGTTTTAAAGCAAGTAAACCTTTCTATTTGTAGTTTTTCAAACAGTATATAAAAATATCATCATGCACTGCTCCTGCACAACTGTGGATTATTATGCACTTTAAACTACCCCTGAGATGAGCCAATTTAAGGAAAAAGACCGTTTACAAATAAAACCATTTTGCATCTAGATTGCATCTTCTTGCTCTCTCCCTGTGTTTCGCACACTCAAGTAACTCCCTCTAATATTGCTGTTGATTGCAAAGTAAAAGAACAGTGGCCCTTAATGACCACCAGGCACTGAGTGCTGGGTCTCCTGACAAGGCAGCACAGAGTCAGGGCAAGATTCCATGAAGTTCTCCATTCCCACCTCGTGCCATCCAGCGCAGGGCCATCACACACACCAGGTTTGGGTTCTACTTTGCCACAACAGTGAGAAATTCTGTCCAAATTCCACCCAGTTCAGCCTCAGACTTGGTTTGAGCTCCTCACAGCATATATCTGTGCACAGATACACCCTTGTATCAAATTCTCACATTTCCAGTTGACCGAGCAGCACCGCCAGGTATTTGGCAGTGCCACTATGAGCTCTTTTGGAAGGGCTCACTTGCAGGTGAACGCCTGAATACCTGGACAAGGCTCTCCAGCAAGTCTGGTCCCAGCATGGGCTGAACAGGACTTCCTACAATGCGTGTGAGACAAGGAATTTAACCACAGGATGCAGAAGAGAGCCACTAAAAACTGCTCAGAACCATTATCTGCTTCTAATGAACGTGGCAGGGTGGCAGATTTCTCAGACAGGTCCTAAATGACATCAATGAACAAGGCAGAGTGGCTTCTGCCTACCATCACCGAGTAGCTCAGGCATTGTGGACAGCATTATCAAGCAGTTTGTTGTAATACATTAAATTATAATGGTAAACATTAGCAATGTTAAGGTTAAATACTGGCCTCTGGGAAACGACTGCAGATTTTGACCTTAAGTTTATTGATGACGTCAACTGTGCCCCGAAATGAAGGAATGCCATTCATTTCTGTAGGCTCCTTCTCTGTCCTCCCTCCATTACTGATTTCAGACAGCAGAAGTCAGAAATCATCACATTTGCTGGCAACTGAGAAGTTACATAACAGATCTGTTTACCCCAACTCCTACATACAGCAAATGGCCACTGCTCTGCAGATGCTGGGCAGTGAGGTTACAGGGTAAGGGAGAGAGGCAGGCAGCAATCCCATGCAGCAAGTGACAGACAGCATTACCACAGCGCAGCCAGGAGCTGATTCCATCAGTCCCAACCCTTCTCTGATGACATGCAGTGACACAGCTCCTTGCTTAGGAGCTGTACAAAGGGGCTGCTCTGGCTGTTATGCTGCTAGGGGTGCGATTTTTAAATAGGATAAGTCAAAATAATATATCTGGAATAAGGCAGCAACAGCAGATGTTACTTGCACCCCTGATAGGTTGAGCAAAGTGGAATATTTAATACTACACAAAATTATTGGCTATTTCTCCCCGTGGCTGCTTGCTGCCAATGACACGCTGCACTCAGAAGACCCACAGGATAACTTTCTCATGCTTCATTTTCCAAACCTGAGGATTTTCAGCTGCTGGCCACAGCTGTGGACTCCCTGCCTGCCTCCTCCTGACCCAATTACTTCTTTTCCAGGTTGCTTTTGCTGCTAAGCATAAAAGGAAGAAATCAAGCCCTTCAGGTTTGGATTCTTGGCATCCCCTCCCAACTTTGCCATAGGAGCAGACATCTCCAGTGAACCTGGACGTAAGAATCTTCTTTGTATAAAAAGGAGATGTCTAATCTCCATTTGTGACAATCTGAAACACTTTTATTGCCCTCTTCAAGGAGCATCACAGATACCCTCAGGAAAGAAGCCCAGACCCAGCTCTACAAGGCTATTTCATGTCTAGAAGGCAGGAAATTAAGCGCTTTCATTCCAGCCTGAGAGAGGGAGGAATGGGACAGGTGGTCAATTTTGCTGGTCAGCAGAAGCCTTTGTGATACACTGAAACAAAGGGGAAAGCAGGAGAAGCTCTGACAATGCTGTGCTTCGAGCACAAAGTGCTCCCAGCAGTCCTTCCCTCATCCCACCCAAGTGAAGAGAAATAATACAGCAGGATGCATCCTCATTGATCCAGGGAGGCAGACGTAGGCACGGAACGAAGAGGTTTCCTAAAATGATCCCCTGTGTTTGGAGAGCAGCCTTGAAGAGATTTTTATGACCCAGGGATAGCGAACAAATCCACATTTGTATGCTGGAAGAGCCAAAGAACCAGCCCAGGCCTCTATTTGTAATAAGTGCTGCCAGACAACATTGAAAGCCTAACCATTCCTGCTGCCAAAATGTGCTGGCTGGGTCCACCGTGCCACAACCCGGCCCATCTGAATTGGCTTGAACAACTCATTTGTTAGACAGGAGCAGGAGAGGGAGAAACTGTCCCACAGCTTGGCCCAAAACTGCAACCCCCATATGCATCTACAGCCTCGCTATGCAAAATGCAAGCAGGGACAAATTAAGTCAAAAGGGAAAGGAAATAATTTCGGTTTGTGCCAGCATCATTCAACATAAGCAGCTCTATCCTTCCCTGCAGCAATCATTTGGTTGTTGAGCTGTGTCCCCCACATTCTGCTTTGGATAAACGCTCAGAAAAGAGTTCAGCCAACAACCTCCAGCACAGCCCATCAGCTCAGTGTCCCATTTGCCCATCGTGATGCTCACGGGGCAGTTCACAGCTCACCCAATGAGCACAAAGCCTTCTCTGCTGTGCACCAGGCAAAAATGCTTTCCCCTAGGATTGTCCTATTGGTTTCCAGGGGAAGACACCCCGTGGGACTGGGGAGACTGCAGTGCTGTTGATCTTTAAAGGGCAATGAACGCAGAACACTGTTTACTACTGAGTAACATTTAGCTGCTCCGCTAACTGAGCGTGATGCCTTTTAGGTGTAGATATGCTGTACTCAGGGATTCTTTCACAGGTTCAGAAAGGAAGAAAAACCCCCTTTTGCTCAGCAGCAACTTTCCCTAAACGCTTACACACCTGAACTGCTCATCATTTCGCTGCACTCCTGCTACCTGAGCAGCACATTGAGCTGCAGAAGAAATCCTCCAGAATATTTCAGGTGAGGGAAGACTGGAATTGGCTGACATGCAGAGATGTATTTAAAGTACATACATGGGTAGAGCCCACAATCAGTGCAGGCTTACCTTCCCACCTCTGAAATTAGCTTTGTACTCCCAAGCAGAGCTTTCTGTCATCCTGTGTTATGTGCCAGCCAGCATTTTTCGTACTACACCAAGCTGTTAAGGACTGGTACTAAAGGAACCATAGATAAGGACCAACATTAAGTTGAGAACTGAAATCTCTTTTACATATACATCAGATCTGATTGGAATCTTTCTTCCAAAACTCTTAAGTTATTCTTCTCATTTATCACTTGAACTTTACAGACCCTTCCAGCCCCACTTCTGCTATATTGCTCTTTGCAATAAACAATTCTGAGCAATAATGCAACAACTCAGGCTTGGTGTTTTAAGATTGTCTGTCACACAGCAGGTGTGTGTTCAGGGGCAGTAGGAGAAATCCGTGCAATGCAATCACTCTGCTGACAGACACATATTTTCAATTGCTTTTATGGCTAGGCAGATGCGAGTTAGGCAGAAGTCAGTTCTCCATCTTACGCTGGTGAAACAGAAAGATGCTTCACATCAATACAAAGACCTACCATGAATTTTTCCTCTCCATAAAAAGATATGGCAGCTGTTTGCGTATTCCTCCCTTATTTTCTCACCTGGCAATAGGACGGCTGCAACGCAGAGTTACTCCACTGTGACTCCCTTTGAAATGCAGCTATTTTTAGAAGATGTTCTTCTAACAAACTCTGGTTCCTGCAGCATCAGCTCACTCGCTGCTGCACTAATTACATCAGCTTAGCCCTCCGTCTCAGAAAACCCAGCTAATAGAGCACTCAGGCCTTTTCTCATGGCCCAAAACTCCCACTCCCAAATTTCAGGAATTTATTAACAACTCAGCAGCGACTTTTTTGCTCCTCTGCTGTGTGCTGATCTCCTGATGCCCACCTTCATATTGTTCGTCAGCCCGTGAGGCTGTGTTGTGGTTCCTAATTAGACATCCCTGACTATGACTTCCACCTTCACACACTTAACACCCACAATACATAAAACTTAATGACTTGCTGCAGTTGCATTAATATACATCCCTGGCTGGTGTGTGTCAAGTTCAGAATAATGCATGGGATTGGCGGAGGAGGTATAATCCTAGCACAGCATGTGATTAACAACTGTTATCACTGCTATGAAAACAGGAACTTTGGTGAGTAATTATCGAGCTAATAAAGACCCTGGGTGTCTCAGCAGGAGGAGATAAAGTGCTACCCTGGTACTTTGAATGCAGAAGCCTGGCTAACACCAGGCAATGCTGCGGTCCTGCAGCCAGTGGGAAGTGCAGGGGCAGAGCTGGCAAGTCTTTGCTCAGACCTCCAGCAGACTCCGTTCAGACCATTAAGCCTTCATTGGAATCTTCACTTGATTCCAGGCCAAGGCTCAGACTGCTGCTGATGACAAAACTTCTTCCTGGGACAAGCTGTGCCCACACACCTGCAGGCACTTTGCTGCCAGTGCTGCCCATGGGCTCCATGTAAGGCTGCAGCTCAGAGGGCTGCACCCATGGCACCACAGTTCACTTCTAGGGCTGCTAAAAATGGTGATGAGTTGACACACAAAGAAAAGGGAAAACTAGAATAAGATATGTACAAACACAGACATACAAAGGAAGAGAGCACCGCTGGGTTAGAAAAAGGAAAATCAATAATTGCCATGTCAGTGTGACACTTCCTCTTAGTACGAATGTTCAGTGACCTTAATGGCACTGAAAAATGTACGTGTACTGTCACTGAATCAATGTTCAAAAGCTTAAAATCATGTTTTCCCTTCGTGGTAAAATTGTAAGAGAGGAAGGATGGATTGAGCTACTCCTTACCCTGACTATGGCATATGCTTCACCAAAAATAATGGCTCCTTTCTCCTTACATCTGCTTTGAAGGTTCTGTACATCACGTCACAAGTAACACACACACACAGATCGTTCTTAAAAACTACATTACAAGATGTTCATACCAAGATGCAAAAATAATAGAATCTAAATTAAACATCCTAGCACTTTGTGTTGGCAGTGGAGCGGGAGGTAGATGCAATTTCTTCGTCTTTTTTTTAGGGTCAGGGTCTATTTTTCATGTGGTTTAGATTAGTTACTACTTTGGTAAGGTTGATTTCCTTTTTTTTTTTGTTGTTGTACATCAATCTCTAAAAGCTACTTTGATTGTTTTGGAAAAGAAGGGAAGAGCTGGATGATTGCATTTGCATTTCTTGCACTGCAAGGAAGTGTCTCATCGCAAAGAAAAATCTCAGTCTGCATCCCCTGGATTCATACCAGCATAACAAAGATCACATCCTACCCAGATTTTTCAAAGGTAATAAGAAAGCCTGCCAAACATCTTGAGATCAGATCGTGCTATTCCCTATAACACCAACAGCTAAAAATATTCTTGCAGCAAAAAACTCTAGTTTTGACTGTAAAGCTGAAGGAAAAATATTCCAGCTCTTCTGATGCTTTTTTTTTTGAAATCAAAAATGTCAGAAACATCTCTCAGAACCCAGGCTTGCCTCAGTTTAAACACAGAGATACAACTTCCCTGGCTGCCCACCTCTGCCTCTGTGACTGCTGGTGTGGGATGCAGCGTGGTGGGATCTCAGGAAATGAGCAGTTGCCTTCCTTCTCCAGGAGTCTATTTTAAGCAGATTCACTACAAATGACACATTGAATCCTCTTTTTAAAAGAATAATCAAGGCACCAACAAGACCACGAAATGTAGGCCTAAGGAAAGCAAAATGCTGTCAACACTTTGGCTTTTTCCATCCACAATCCTGCAAGGCAGACAGGGATGCCTTGGGATGGACGGACAGACAGACTTCTGGGTGGCTCTGCGAGAATTCCACTCAATTCCTTCTCTTCATTGTCTCCATCCCAGCAAGGATTTTATGGAGCACTTTTTAAAAGCATTTGAAATCTGCAGGTGAGAAGAGTCGTGGAAGTGTTGTTTTGCAATGGGTCCATCCCTCCCCTCTCAGCCTATGAGCAGAAGCAGAGCAGTGCATGGTGTGCTGTGCTGCCAGCCATCCTCTGTGAGCACTCTGAGGGATCCTTTCCAAGCTGCTGCAGCTCGAGGTGCCCTTCTCATCACTTCAGGCTTTCTTAGACTTGACCTCCCCACCCTTCTTGTTCCTCCTACTGCGACTACACTGATGGAGAACCAAAGGGCTCCTGCAACCAAGGGATTTCTTCCCTTCTCTTCAGCTTGTAGGACAAGTATATGGGAACAATACAAACAAGGCAAAATTGATCTCCTCTCCTGTGTGATGTCTTACATCTCAGCTCTCCCATTCCCAAACTGATGCTTTTGTTTTCCTTGCACTCACAAAATGCAGAACTGGTTCAACACTCAGCCCATAGATGCCAGCTGTCTTATCATTAACTTTACTGATATTAAAGCATCTCCTGCACCACTGCTGATTTCTTCCCTTCCTGGTAACAGGAAGAGAGGAAGAGCAAAATAATCCACTTTCTCTAGAAACCATTCATGCTTCCCAGAAGCATACAAAACAGACATGGCTTTTAAGTAGTGAAGTAACAGTTTAATGGAAATCAGAGTAGTAATTAGCACAGCAAACCCTTTTCTTCCTGTAGACAGTGCAGTGATAAAAGCAGAATCTCTGGTTTAGATTTCAGGGATAGCAAAGCGTGCTGAGCTCTTACCCAAATCACACCTTATCCTGCAGTTCCTCCTCACATGAAATAAATACAGAGCTCTCTCACCATCACACCATGCTTAAAGTCATAAAAAATAAACCTTCCCCCTACTGCAGGGTGACTGAAGGCAGCAGGGGCACATAACTGTCAGGTTTTGAAAAGCAATGCTAGCTTAGCATATATTAGCAAGCATTAAAACAACAACAAAAAATCTCTAATTTGAGGAAGGAGAGAACATGCTTTGTTTCTCTTGTCATGAAGAATGGAAAAGATGCTTTCTGCCTTCCTGCATCC
Organism: Lagopus muta; assembly: GCF_023343835.1. Taxonomy (NCBI): domain Eukaryota; kingdom Metazoa; phylum Chordata; class Aves; order Galliformes; family Phasianidae; genus Lagopus; species Lagopus muta. The sequence goes on from NC_064455.1 coordinate 4,889,764, forward strand.
CCATCACTTCCCCCTGGCTCGCTGTCCCTTCTCTTCAGTCACTCAGATATTTGCATGGTTCATGTTTCCCTCAAGCATAAATGCTCTTTTGACGTCCTGAGCACAGCACAGCACTGCTCTGCATCCACAAACACAGATGGAGGCTGGGCTCTGCAGGCTGCAGGGCGAGCAGCTCCTACTGCTCACAGGGAGAGCTGCTACTGACTCTCACCTCAAGGAGTGCTCAACTGTGGGCTCGGGACGAATTCCATTAGGCAAATCCTCTTGTCTCTCCTTGCCAAAGGTTCTTCCAGTTGAGCTCCTCCTGGGGCCAGGACCTGACACAGTTGTGAGCAGTTTGATTCTGCGAGGAGGAAGGAGGGAGCTGAAGTGCTGCACAACTGCGTGACATCACAGATGCGGGAAGAAAGCATCTTTCTAGCCAAGCTTTGCTGCACTGCAGGCCGAGGTGCGTGCAGCCAGTGCAGCTCCAGGACCCTGAATCCCAGCTCCTTGCTCCTATTGCTGCCTGACACTGCAGCTACAGACCACTGCTCACAGCTGCGAGAACAACCACGACATCTGATCAGATTACATGACCATCACCCAGACATGTTCTTGAGATTTCTTGAGAAGCACAAGAACCACAGCTGCAGATTGCAAAGTGTTGTCCTTTTTAGGCAACGGCTTCTTTTAGCACGTAATTGTGTACAGAAGAACTTGCCTGCATGCTCCCCTCCACGCATTGGTGTGTATTTACTACACAAAGACACTTTGATCTGCTTATTACAGCCTCCTTAACAACACCAGCCCCAGCTGGTCATCACAGTCTCCTTTGCCAAGGCAGTAATATGCATACCTCCTGTGTTCCCTAATTGGGGAGGCACAGCTATTCTTATTAACCTCATTATTTTACTCAGGGGGAATTTCATCTGCTTCCTTCTTCTTAAGGAACTGTGCTATAGCATATTGCGTTCCTTACTCCCAATCCAGTTGCTGAAAACTTAGAGCCTCTAGTCATAAAGAAGGCTCTTAATTGCTTGTCCATTTTAGTTATCTGTTTTGATTCATATCAGATTCCTCCGGCAATTCAGTTCACCATCCTGTCTGCACTCTACGACCCGCTGTAATGGGCTGCAGGGATCTTTCCATTAAACTTCAGACAAAGGTAGAATCAGTTTAACATGGAATCCCATAGATACACATCTCATGCTTGAAAATCAGTCCAACGTGTAGGGAATTTAGGGGTTGGATTTGATCTTTAGAGATCCCATCCAGCCCCTACACTTCTGTGAAAGAATCTGGCTGATGAGTAGCGCCCTGCAGCTTAGGGATCACAGAATCACAGCACAGTTTGGGTTGGAAGGGGCCTTTAAGATCATGTTGCTCATTCTAGCTCTAGATGAGGCAGCTCAAGGCTGGAAGAGGTCACAGCTGAACGATGGCAGCAGCCCCACTGCTAGGGGAGCTGATAGCAGTGATGTGCACTGTGTTAACTGCACCATTGGGAACTCCCCAGAGCAGAGGGAACTTCCAACCAAACCAAAGGGAATTCTGTCAACAAACCCATTACTGAAATAGGTATTTTTCTTTCCTTGTGTTTTCCTAAATCATTCATCACTGTACCTTTATTCTGGTGCTGTTATGTTGCAAATCATCCTCAGCTGCCAATCAAGCGTCAAGAAACTTCATTATAAATGAAACCAAGCTTGCAAAACAAAATAGGACACAAACACAAAAAAAGCAAGGTGGGAGGAAAGCAGATTGTAAAAATCACCAATTTTCCCCATCTAATAGTTTCTTGTATTTATTTCCTTTGGAGGACATTTCCTGACAAAGAGCGATAATGAAAACAAATACATATTCCAAACAGCCCAGATACATCAGTTCTATTTCTCTGGGAGGCTTCTTGTGTGAATCTCAAAAAGCATTGCACATACATTGTTCTGATACAATGATTCTGCAGAACAGAACTTCTCTTTTAATTCATTAGATTTTCTCATCCTTTGATGCTCTGCAGTTCAATCAAGCACCCAAGGCTAATGGTGCAATGTCTGCTACTTCAGTGCTCCCAGCTACCTCCTCTCCCCACAGCGCCAGGATCATTTCAGAAACAAAACCATGCTGATCCGGGTACTTGAAGGACCTGTGAGCTGCATTAGGAGCTGCCATTTGGGAGCAGAACAGTATTATCACCATTATACAGATGGCAAATGGAAGCGAAGAGATACTTGCCACATACTGCAAGGATACCAGACTTAAACTTGCTTCTGTGCTAGAGCAGAAACACGTCAGTGAGGTGCATTTATGCTGGCTGTGAGGAGGAGGATGGGGCACAGCTGCCTGCATTTCTGTGCAGCCTGGCAACTCTCCACCTCCTCTTCCCAACATCACTCTGCTCGCATCCCATGGCATTCAGAGGGGTTGGGTGAGAGCACCTCAGCTTCACACCTGTGTGTCTCTAAGAGAAAGAAAAGCAAAGGACTGCGGACCAGATGCAACACGTCAGAAAATAACTACAGTTGTGGGGAATGGGATGGCAGTTTGAGAGACATCTGGTTTTGGGATATAAAAAAAGAGGATCTTTATTTCAGCTTTAAAGTGCCCATAAAACCTTAAGGATCCGTGAGAGGCTAGAATAAATGCAATAGACCTTTCTATTGTGTGTGCAGAAGGATTTAAGCGCATTTTTAATTATTAAAGCAATGAAAATAGCATATTTATCATTGCTGCAGCATCCTCCTACAACAGTGATGTTTCTGGAGATGTAGCAAAGACCGTTCTGGTTGCAACTTCTTTTCTTCTTTGATGGAGGGGAGTCCTTTCAGCAAAAGGAAAATTTCCACCACTGAATCAGATCATTGCTTTGTGCAATTTGAAAAGGTTTCCCAAAGGGGAGGGTCAGGTCGATAAAGGACCCTTGCTAACAACAACAGCAGCAATCTCAAGTCTTTCCAGAAAGCAACAGCAGCCTTAAGAAACAAACTAACGTAGATGGAAGTTACTGTCATCACCTCGTGCCCCCAAAATGGTCTGCGTGAAGATCAAACGGCACAGAGCACAGACAAGCGCTAACTCAATTACCCAACTGCACACCCGGAGCTGGCAGGAGGCTTTCACTCAAAGCAACTTGTTCCCATAAACGGGGGGAAAAACACAACCTGCAGCTCAGCCTCGCTTCCCCTTCTCTTCTCACTGCAGCAACCACCACTTATTCCCAATGGCACCTATTGATGCCAAAGCCAGAGCCCAGGTTGGGCTGCAGTGATGCAGAGCCTATTGACCAACTAGCTGCTATGGAATGGGAAATTTAATTCCTTGGCTCTCTCCCAGGGGAGGGTGCGACTTCATTCCCTTTTTTCTGCTTTTGGTTTTCCAATCTGCATGAAATGTGTGAGCTGTGACAGCAAGGCTGATGCTAATACAGGAATCAGCATCTCAGCTATTTGGATACTTCCATACCCTTTTGCGTGGGGGCCCTTAAGCCTCTTGGTTCCTCTAACTACAAAGACAACAAAAGTTTTCATCTACAGTGAGCAAGATTTAATGGAGCTCAGTCACAGCTGCTGCTGCTGCAGCCCAGCTGAGTTTCAATAAGCAGCTGGAGCTGCCCAAGGAGGACTGGGAACCCATGGCACAGGAGCTGGAAAGTCAAAGCTCCTTCCCCAGCACAAGATTATAACTGGAATATTTTTCCTCTCCTAAAAGAGAAAACATTTACTTGCTAGGGTGAAAGAACACATGAAAAGGGGAAAATGCAAAATGAAACAGACTTCCCAAACAGAAAAGAAATAAAAAATTTAAATGCTATTCTTCAAAATGTAAATTACCCTGAGACAGATAATGTAAGTAAGGGGAGGGCTGTGATCACATCCCAGAACACTGAAGGCAGAAAGGCACTTTTCTGCTCAGAAGCAAAATGTTTTTTTGAAAAGGTTTTGTAGAACTCATTGGTGGATAATAAGTCACAGCATCCAAATGAATTTAGCATAAATATTTTACATGATGCTACAATAAGCTTTGTGTAGAGAGCCTGGAAAATGCGGGGGATTATTTGCCATCATTACAGAAGAATCAATTTCAATTGATCAGCATCCCCATTCCAAGAGCGGCGCCGTCGGTGAGCGCCTGTTGGTGCGTTGCTGCTGTTGGCTTTAGTTCAGCTGTTCAAGTGTGGAAATGGCTTTTCTGTTGCACCAGCAGCAAAGAGCAGCTGCTTTCTCTATACAACCTTGAACACGTATACAGTTCTGCTGAAGCTCTGCACTGGTGGGGCGTTTGAAGTGAATGGGATGAGTTGAAACACCGCTGGGAAAGCTCAGGACCACAAATAAGCCCATGGCCTCATTCTTTATTCTGTAGGATGTTTCTTATCCAACAGGCTCTTCAAGGCCCACCCGAGACACGAGGCTCTCACGTCTGCACACACACCTACACAATAAACTAGAGACAAATGTTTTGCTCTGCCGTTGCGCCAAAGCTAAGAGAGAAACCAGCAGCAAAGCCAGGACAAAAGTCACAGGAGTCCATCGCTTCTCTCCCTTTGCAATACTTGCTTAAGCAAGGACAGCTATTTTTACATTTCCACATCTTGGCAAGTGTCTAAGCAAAGAAACACGAACAAAAGGAACCCGTCTTCAGCTGATCATGATGCCATCAAATTAAAAGCTTACATTCTTTAAACATGGCAATGCCTGTCTCTGTCTGAACAGACCAAAACGTGTTCCGACAATGGAAAGCAGCGCACGCTAGCAGGAGTGGAGGCGGAAGCGAGGTGCATCAAAAGGAAAGAAACAAGCAGAAAGCTAATGAGCGTGAAGGCTTTGACTTGGCTGAGTGGGATGTGATTTGTCATACTCAAACACATTGTTTTCATATGGAAACAACAGAGTGTTTCAAGGACTTTTTGTTATTTTTAAAGCAAGACAAAAGATAAGATCCACCACAGACTATCATGGTGAACCAGGAGTTATTCCTAAATTCATCAGGTGGTTATTGGCTTCACATGATAGCTTGGATTCCTTGTCACCCTCATGCCTATTCACTACATAATAAGGACTACATTTAGTCCCAGGGGATATAATGGCATCTCAGAAGCTTTGGAAAAGCATGAGGAGTGATTAACCATGTTTTAGCTGAGTTCTTTCCAGTAGTGTCACCGCCTGCATCATGAAGGCATCTCTGGGATGGGGCATGAGGCACCATACTGAGGCAGTGATGGCTGAGCATTGCACTGCACTGTCAGAGCTCGTAGCTTCTGCCCTTAAAGGCTGAGACACCCACAGACGCTGTGGCACCATTTCCCAAGAGGCATGTGCTAAAATAAGCAGCAAGAGGTGTTCTGACAGGAGTTCTATCTCATGGCAGGCTAATTTCAGGAACTGCAGCTACTTACTATGGAAACATTTTGGTCTGAAATCCTACAAGATTCTAAATTTCTTACACACTCAGTTGCTGTATAGGTTAAAAAAAAAAAAACCAAAAGAACAAACAAACAACAAAAACACACACACACAAAAAACAGGCTTGTCCTTTCAGTTTCAACAGTTATAGTTACAAATGATAGAAAGCAGCAAGAGCTGCAGCAGAGTTCAAACTCCACAGGAATTTTGGAAGCACTGGGGTTCTCAGTATCCCCCAGTAGAGATGTAAATCTACTCATACCTCAGCTAAGCCAGCACACACAAGTGTAGCTTGGTAAAGAAATGAGCATTACTTGGATAAAGATGTCACGCCAGGGGCTCAGCTTTCTACTGCAAGCTGCTGTATTTCCTATGTAAGATAATCTGCATTATGTAATACAAATGCACCAATGTAACATACACAAAATTAAGGTCCTTTGTTTGGCCTTTGAGTGCATCAGCTGCAGTTGTAGTCCACACTACATTTTGCTTAGCCAGCCCCATTCCCTGTGCAAGATTTGGGACAACAACAACAACAGTGGGATTTGCTTCCACTGCTCATTGGAATCGCCTCTTCTAATAGCAGCAAAACAAAGGAAGAAATAAAGACAAAGCAAATGTGATATAGAAACTACCACAGTGATGAGCGCCTTTCCCTGGCAACAACCTCATTTGCTTCTCTCCTCATTTATTAAATACATTTTTTTTTCTTTCATTGCAGCACCACATTTAGAAAGGAAAATAAAAGGCTTTTTATACTGCTGCTGAGTTCTCCTGCTGCCCACAGGGTCACCACCTGCATTCTCCTTCTCGCTGCCTGCCTGCGCAAGGAATTGAGAAAGAGCCTACAGGTACTGTAATTAATGGCACCAAGGACTCCTTCCAGCACACATCGAGTCACACCAGTGTCTGCAGCATCTCTCGGGGCTCCAGCAGCCCTCACATAAGGATTACACCAATAAACCATCAGCCTGGCTTGGGCTGCTCACTGCAGCGATGCAGAGCTCTCTATCTGGCAGCACCACCCAGCAAGGATTTGTTACAGGGCACACAGCATCTCCCCTCAGCTCTTCTTGGAAGGGACAACGTCACGGCCACCAGAACACCCCACACTCTGCTTGGTCATCATTGTGTTTGCATTGTATATGCCCAAGGTACTGGCAACATACACCTGTACCAAAAGCTGTGGGCTTAACAGAGTGCATGCCCCAAAGAGCTTGTGTTCTAAGTTTGCACGTGGTTGGGTGGGAGAAATGAAAGCAGGCATCACTTTGGTGGTATTTCCTCTTTGCCAGCACGTTGCTCACTCAGACATCAAGAATGGTGATGTTATCTCCTTTCCCACCTATGACAGAAGAAATAAGGTATCCCAGGTACAGCCCCTCAACGCATCAATTCACATTAAAACTAAATATAAGGGAGTTAAGAAAAGCAGCTGTTTTCTCTTCTTCTAGATCCTTCATCAGCAGCCAAGCTCTCTGCTAGAGCAGAGGCCACATCTCTGACAGAACTCCTTCACCTTGTTTCATGCTTCAGCATCCAGCTGCGAATCACAACCAACTTAGAGAAGTTAACAAACATTCTTCAGAGGGTTTGGCAAGGTCAGATACCAAAGGCGCAACATCAGACACAAAAAGGATAGAGTAGAAGGAAAAAAAAGATGAAGCCATATAGTACAGAAATTAAACAGGAAAAACACAGGGAGACATCAGTGATTGACTTTTTTTTCTTTTAAGGCTCAAACTCAAAGCAAAAGTTGAGAATTCTGGGTAGAGCAGCCTCATACCAATCAGAAGCAGAGTTGCAAACCCCTGCTAAGCAACAAGCCTAGAAATTTGCTCAAGGCAGCACAGCTTGTTTCTGGGATGCGAGTCTGGAATTGGCTGGTCTCTCAGCTAAACCAATTTGGCTTCTGCATGTAAAGTGAACAAGTTTACTGCAAAAGAAATCAAAGGAGAATTAATGTGGAGGATCCAGAAGAAATTTCCATCCCAACATACCTCTCTTTCATTGTGTGTCTGCCTCATTAAGGAAGCTTCAATGAAATCTTTTCAAAAACACACAGCAGAAAAACAATGAAGTGATTGTGGCTTGCAAGGAAGTGAGATACAATTAGCATATGAACATCAAAACGTTTCTGCAATTTCCATTTGCTGTGTGTTGGCTGTGTCATTTTAGACTCCTAATGTTTTGGGGTTTTGTCGTCTCCCAACTCTGTTCCAATCCCCACCCCTCAACTACAATCTGAGATTAAAATAAGCAATAACAAGGAAATTGTTCCAATGAACAGTCCCAACCAGCATGAACTCATACTGGATTATACATGAGAGTCACTGACCACCTCCATAGCATCACCTCAAGACAGACGTGCTTTTGTTGAGACTGCATTCAAAGTAACCTTCGTCTTGATGTTCTGGGTCAAAATCTGCAGCCGTGATTTGAGTGAGGACAAATTGCTGTTAAACATTTATAACTGCAGCGCTGGGGTTGAGAAGGCAGAAGGTGAACAGCAGGCAGACATAAGAACACATCCCTGGTCATGCAATCTTTGTCACAGCAATGACAAGGACATGGAGAGTGACGTGGGCTTCAACAACAGCTCCATGGGATATTCCTATATGCATGCACTCAGGATTTCTAAAGAAACGTTCTTCCCATGTTCCAAGTAAACGTTTTGAAGCACAGAACTGATGCAGTCTCCTTAGGGCTGCCTGATAGGGCAATCCAAGCAGAAGAGCAGCCCTGCTCTGAGCTCTGCAATTGGCTCTTGTTCCTCTCTTCCCCAGCCACAGCCATAGGAAAAGCACCAGGGGACAGAGGAGGTTAATAAATACTGATGGACCTACATTCTCAGAGGTACCAACAATCAAGTCTTTTAAAATACCAGAGCAGAACAAGATACAGTCTAGGCAGATTTCTGAACACCAAACTGCGTCATCAGATCCTGCTTTTGCTAACATAAGCCAAGACCATGAACTGCATTGACTTCCATAGGCTCCATGAAGATATGTTGCACACACCAAACTCCTGCTCCAAACAAAGCAGGAATCTTTCTCTTGGCCAATTCAATCACTGGTACTACAGCAGAGCAACAACAAGAAGCCACAGTTCCAGAACCCCACGGTGCACTGGATGCACCTGACAGACCATTTGTGCCCAGAGTGCACCTTAGAACTGCAATCACACCATTTCACACACATACACGCACACAGATTTGCTATCACAGCAGCTACCAAGCCTACTGCTCACGTTTCAGCTGCTGAAATACCGTTCTCTATCTTGTTGTGCAACATGTTGTGCAATCCATGTGTGTTCAAAAGCACTTTCTACGTCTACCAAAGGAGTACCATGGAGTCAAGAGGTGTTGCTCTTCCCATCTGTCACAGGGCTGAAACAACACAGCCCCACAATTGCATGAAAGTGCAGGGTGTGGGCTTTGCTTTATTCAAACTTGTCATTTGGAGAATAGAGGCCTCAATTCTAATATGGAAAATCATAGATACGGCAAAGGACAACCAGTGATTGTGGGAACATAAAAGACAGAAATTGCAGCCATTCACTGAACAAGCAAAAAAAAAGACATTGTGACCTGGCAAGTGACCTCTTTCATGCTATTGTGCTCTCCTGGAGCTTGCAGTGTTCGTGCTACTGCTCACATCATTATTACATTCAGGGGCCACTTTACACAGAAAAAACAATCATTTCTTGATTTATGCATTACTGGAATGAGAAGAAATCAATCCAAAACATCTTTGGAAAGGAATCTTCAGTGCAACAAACAAATGTTTTCTCACTTCATGAAGCTATAAATGATATGGGAAAAATAAACAACCCTTTCCCCACTTGTTTGCACCTTAGACCAAATGCAGAGCTACTGGTGACCCCAATAGATTCCTTGTTTCAACCCCTCTGCCCTGGGGCTTTTGAAACAGAGGACAAAATTGCTGCCAATTAATTGCACCCACAGAGCTGAGATTTTAAATGAAGAAAACAAGTGCTGCAGTTGCTATTTGCTCCCACCCCCTTATGTCTTACCTTCACATGCCATTCCTTTATGTACTCACAGTCACATTTTAGGACATTTACAAGAGATAAGTGGTGATGGACATGGGGATGAATTTCAGTCCTAGGCTGTGGCAGCACAACCCCAGAAACCAAGACCCCCATAAACACAAAGGCAAACATCCTTAAAACTCAGCTCGACTCAGACTTTTGAGTCATCTCTGACCCCCAAAAGTCAATTCCAAATCTCCCAAAGTCTCCGAGGAGAGCACAGGAGGTCTGCATACATTCCTCACCCTGAGTACAACCCCTGGAGACCAGGAGCCCCTGTTGTATGAGAGGTGGGCTGCCGTCTTTGTGAGGCTTCTCCTGTTGTTCTCAGCTCTCTGCTTGGAAGAAAGCCAGCGCTATCTGCTTCTCAGGCAGAGAATATGGAATTACTGTAAATTATATTGAAAAATTAGATTCATTCACCGCTGTGATAATTGATCTCCCAATCTGTCTCAGGGAGTTAGCAGCTGGTAAGAAAATAAAACGCAATTTAGACTTTTGTTATTTGAAAAGAAACTTTAACCTAAGCACAGCAACACATAGGGAACTTGATCTCTCCTCCTCCCCTCGTTTGCCAGTCTTAAGAAATATTGATATAGCAACACAAGAGATGACTGCACGGATATTGGAGAATTCACTGTGTATTACCAGCATTAAGCACCATGGGTGGACTGCTGAGTTTGGACTGCATTCTGTTCAGCCCCACAAAGAGAACAGAACCAGACCCAAACCTGGCTGTTCTCACCAACCTCCATGTCAGTCCACACTCTGATCACACTGCACACACAGACGGAGACAGGATTTGATTTTTATATTGAGATTAGCTGAAAGCAAATGCATTTTTATCTGCTGGGAGTAGAACGAAAGGACTCCATAATTCACAGTAACACAATAAATTAGAAAGTGATCAGCAAAACAGTGTTTTCAGGTGGCTGAAAAAATACTGTGCTGTCACCACTAATAGCACAAGAATGATAATGCTGCTCCTTGGCTGAAGTGGGGCATCCTGAGCAACGGAATGGACGTGATGTCATTACAGAGCTGAGATAACAGTGCAAGTCTGATGGGAAGATCCTGGCTGGAGCCAGCTCAGTCTGGCAGCCCCACTAGAAAGCAACAGATAAACACAATAAGCTCTTAATTGGTGTCATGCCTTTAACATTTAGCACGGAGCATCTCTTTTTCACTGTTACCCTCTGTCCCCCATGGGATGAGCAGCAGGGCTGGGAGGCAGCTCATGGCTCAGCACATTGCAGAGCAAGACAGACAGGGGTTGACTCCCAATCTTCAGTTAAGCAGGTTGGACTGCAATAACTTCAATAATTCATGACTGCTGGAGTATAATTCACCTCTGTTGTACTACAGGCCTCAATGTATCATGATACAAATTTCTAGCTGGAATAGTTTTCTTTTCCAATTACGTTCTTAACAGAACAAAACATGCTCACAACCTGGACTTCCTAATCACATCACAATTGAAGTCTTTCTAGCAGCACAGGGCCAAGCAGCCTCTCAACCCAAAGTCACACTCCTCCTCACTTGTTGCAGAGTGGAGGCAGTTGCACAGAGCATCACTGGAGCAGGGCAGTGAGGCATTCCTGTGGCTCACATCCACGATCAGCCGAAGCCGTTCCTCCTGCTCTCCACAAACCCCCATCTCCAACATCCCAACTGCCACCTCAGCTGCACCATCACCCTTTTCTGGCTGCAGTATTGTCTCTATAGCTCAGTGGGTTAAGATCATTTTTTCTTCTTATTCTTACTATTTCTGATTTGCATGCTAATAGCATCTAGGAGTTCAAATCTCAATTAGGAACACACTGCTGATACACAATTCATTCCGAGGTTGTAAATGTGTTAATGTACTTAGGCTCACAAAGAAGCATAACTCAACACACGACAATATACTTTTTAATTACTAATTTTGCATCATTGAAAAGCTTCATAGTGGTTGGTTAAATCAATTCACATTACTTGACTGCCTCACTGCTCCTCTTTTCCTTGTTATACAGTCTGTATTTCAATCACACAATTACCCAGATCTTGATGGTAAGACCTTCTTTCTTTTGTGAACCAAAACAAATTAAGGAAATCTTGGTCCAGCAACACCTCTCCATGCTTTTCTTCACTATCACACACATTTCCTTGCAAAGACCCAGCTTTCACCTCCCTCTCGAGCAGCAGCAGTGAGCAGGCTGAACAGGGAACTTATTGCTGCCTTGTCCTGAAGTTCTGCCTTTAGCTCACAGGTTTTCACCTTTGTATGCAAACAATCCAGAACGTAACACTGGGATAACAGGACCCTCACATCCAGGGCCAGCAATAAGCACTTCAACTGCAAATCCTAGAAGAAAAGGTGAAGGAGCTCTGCCTGCATAAGGACAGAATAGCTCCTCTTCTTGTCCTGCTACTTATTTGCTTTTCTTCATGGTGTCAGCTTGTTATTCTGATGATTTTGGTGAATGTGCTTTGTCTCAGTACAATGACACTCCACTCACCAGCATCTGACAGGCATGAGGTTTCCTCTGCTCCCTTCTTGTGCTGAGAGTGGCTGTGACAACAACCTGAAGGTAATTATCCAGCAAGGTCACTGCACCACAGAGTGCAGGAGAAGGGCGTCTGTTTCTCAGTCTGCTATTGCTAGAAGGCCACAAGGTTAAACAATTGAGAAATTCTGAGTTGTTTTCCCCTTTCCCTTGCAGACTTTCATGCATTTGTGATTTCTGTTTCCTGCCTACAAGCTGATTATTAGTATAATGTTTATTACATCTCGAGGAGGTAATAAATTGGCAGCAGAATACAAGATGCATCAGCATGGCCACAGCTCACTGTTATGTGACAGCTATAAAGAAGAGAGGAAGAGTAAAAAAAAAAAAAAAAACTCCTGGAAATTTATGTGGAAGAACCACTAAGCAAAGAAAGCAGGCTTCGTGATCCTATGGCCATTTATCCCTAACCACTACAGCACAAGGACGCTCCACTGCTGGAAAGCATTTAAGTACCACATTAACTCTGCACACAGCTGCCACTTCCAAAGGCACTGGGATGAGTCTGTGGGACACAAGGTCCCATTTTATTTGCCAGTGAAGATTTGTGGCCCCTCTCCCTGGGCCACTCAGGAAGGCTCTGAACACAGCTTAGCAGCGCGCTGCAAACCCTGGGCTTCACCTGCAGCACACGTGGTGGTTGCCTCAAACAGAACTTCAGGGCAACAGCAGCACACAGTGCAGAACAGCTCCTCCAAAACTGCTGGGTTTTGAGTTTTGAAATGGGAGCAAAGAAAAGGGTTCAAGTGTTGGTGTGTGCACCAAGACCCAGCCAATCACCAGCTCTGTGCTACTGTACCAGATTTAAGGCTTTTAAACCGTTCTTTATCGCTATGGTAACACGAGGCAGTCATAAACAAGGTTATGGGAAGTCATACACACAGGTGATGGAGAGAGACCTTTGTCCCAGAGCTCCTTAGAGCCTTCCTTAGAATGCAGAGTAAGGGAAGGGAACAGAACATTAAAGAAAATCTAGCCCAATGCCTCTCGACTAATTGGCAATTCAATCATTAATATTACAGGTGAATCTAGAAGTCGAAATCATCTTTCAGGAAACCCCTGGGCACGGTGCTGCACAAAACAAGGGGAAGGGAAAAGCTTTGCTACAGGATTACAGCACCAAATAAAGCACATAGCACCAAAATGGAGAGCTGTTTATTTGTGATGTGGGCTGGCAGAACCTAAGCAAGGTGTGTGAGCACATTGGTGGCCTCACACTCATCCCTCACACTCAACAGCCCATCTTGGAACAGATGTGAAGTTTCTCTCTGCTAAGCTGACAGAAGAAAGTTCCCCCAGACCACACGGGTCTCCAGCTGACCCCAACATCTGTCCTTCCACACCAACCCATGGGCAGGGTGCTCCAAAAGGGATCTACCATTGGTATTTCAGAGCTCTTGCATTGCAGCAGCACTTGTTGCATTACAGGGTGGGTGCAGGGTAAGGGGAATAAGATTCCTTTTATATCACTAGGAGAAAATGATGAGATAATTACTCAGCAGGTAAAGCAGAACATATAGGAATGGGCTGTTCTCATCATCATTCCTTGAAGCATCTTGTCTATATTATTAGGAAATGATGTATTTGTGCCAAGCTAATTCATATGGATTGTAATTTCGGGACATAAATTACCCCCTGTCATGCGTGCTCAATGCAGAGGAACAGCAGCAGAGACGCTAAATGTTTAAACAAATTTTGTTAACAAGCTTTTTCTCAGCCTCCTGCCCACTTCTTTCTCCCCCATCTGCTGCCAGCCGGATGGGGAGGAAGGAAGGCTGCAGAGCTGCTCCTACCAATGCTCTGCCTCTGGAAAAGCCCTTCCCTTCCAGCCATGTGCCTATAAGCCTCACTCCTGCAGTTCCACCAGTCCTACCAAGCAACACTTGATCCCAGCACAAAGGAAGGCTCTGACAGAGGAAGCTTTAGCACCCCATAATTATCACTATCATTTACAAACCTTTTTTTTTTTTTAAACTGGATTGTACATGAAGAGTTAAGAGCAGATGCTCATGCACTGCATTTAATACAGAAAGGGATGTCCTAAGAACAGGCTAGGTTACCTCTTGTAACTTATTCATAGGTTCTGTCACAGAAATAATAGTTTAATGGTGCAAGAAATGTGTATATAAAAAGTAGTTTACATTCTGCTTTCCCAGTGATAGAGACACGGTCCATCAAGTAAGTAAATTAATTTAATGTATGTGGAGGAGGACGACAAGAACGAAGGAGAATTCCCCTTGAGAAACTCAGCATCCAAGCAGGAGCCCTCTTTGCTAATCTACCACTCTTTACAGCTCCTGAAAGTTTCCCAGTGGACAAAACATCCCACAAAAGTGTTCAGAAGGCTCTGGAAGGATGGGGAAGCACTTCATTGCCTTCACAAGTCTGAATGGTCCAACAGCTTCCCTTCCTGCGCCACCCCAACATCATTAAAACAGAGACTTCACCCCAGAAAGAAACAGTGCATTCTTCCCTGTTACTTCACCATCAGAACACAGGCTTTCTTCTTATGATCTAAACACCCAGGGATATCCATCCCCAACCATTGGATATAGTTCACCTCCTTCAACCATTTGTCACCATCACCTTGCAAAGTTCTTTTGGCTGCCAAGAACCCTTTTCAATGGCAGCACCGAAAGCAGGATGTTGAGACGCCCCAAACTAGAAAAGAACATCTGTGGATTGCAACCCAAAGCTCACATGACACAGAGAAGCGGGTGTGCATTTCCCCTTGTGTTGGGCTTCATTTCCTTGGACCCCCTCATGGTGGCCAGCATCACCCATTCCCAGATCTGATGCCCAAAGTCTTTGCTATTAGGTATGGTGATATCTGTCTGTTCAGAGCAGCAAAATGGCATTTCAAGTCACTATTCACAAGAGTCATTACCGAGAAATGCAGAGACACTGAAGAGAACAGCTCTTTTGGCAGCTCTTTTAAGTAGCCTTCTTGGCCATCCCTGATATCCGAGGAACAAGATATAATTCCCCAGGAGAGCAGAAAGGGAGAATAGCAGCATCTTTAAACCCCGAGCTGAGAACACATTGCTTTTTTTCTTGGATCTATTCTCTCCTAATTTAGACTCCAGGACTTTGAGTAGGGAGTGTGAGAGAGGATGACAATCCATAGCTTTGCATAACAAAAACACCGTTTACTTAAGCAGTGGGAGAGCAATCTCTTCAGGAACCCAGATAATCCAAAAAGTAGTGTTAATAACTTATTGACTTTCCTACAGTTCTTCCAGAGCCGGTGGATGGCTTCCGGTAATCGCTTCGCCCCCATATTCACCGGGTCCAGCTGTGTCTCTTTCAAGAGCTCATTTATGGCAGCTGGCAATAATGCAATATTTTAGCAACGTCAGCTTTTGTGCAAGATATAAAAATCCTCCAATTTATTGCCCCTTGCTCCCAGCGCACACAAAGGGAAAGAAACCCATAAAAGTGTCTCTCATTCACATTCAGGTGAAAATGAGTCCTTTTTCCTGCCCTCCCTGCATTTCTATTGAGTTCCCTGCCAAGCACAAAGGAACCCCATGCCCTTTCTGCTTTGCTAGAACCATTTAGTGCCGTTCATGCTGCCAGGAAGCAAAGATGGAGTAGATGCAGCAGACAGGACCTAGCCTAAGAGCCGTGAAATGTTATTTCTGCTCCTATTTCTGACACCAACCTGCTCTTTCTCCCAGTCAAGTCAAATAACTGAATTTGTAATTCTGAGTGCAGCTGGTCAGATCAGCTACATAGCACAGCTGCAGCTGAGCTGACATGGAACCGAACTCTACAGCAGCTATCTCATGCACAGCTAGCAGCTTGGGGTCTGGAAGGACTGGTTGCAAGGCTTACCGGGATGATATTCAGGGCAGTTAGCCAAGCTGCACTTTCTGATAGCAGAACAACTGTTAGCAGATGAGATTCAAGCAGCAACCGCCTTTAATTGCACTGCAGATCGCAAGTTCTTTGGGACCAGGAGTCTCTCTTCTGATGTTGTGCTTCCCCAGCACCTGGCACGGCAACATGTTGATGCAGGGAGGGCTTCCAGGAAAGGATCTGGTCCTAATTAAAAAGCTGAGTGGGCCAGAGCATCTGCTCTGCAGGTTGGTGGGTCCCACCACTTGTGCACAGCCAGTTCTCACCAGCATTCCTTACTGTGCCAGTGACACCAGACAGACCTGCTTAGGGTACCCCTGAAACCCACTTACCCACTGCAGCAGTGGAAATGAGGTTTTTCTAGCGTGACTAGAAGAGAACAGACTGAGCATTCCTTGGGCTACTTACACTTGGAAAGCACCCATGCGACTTGAGAAAGCCAGCAAAGGTTTTTAAAGCATTGAAGTTCAGAGAGCACATATCCCCAAAGGGCAGCATAACATCTGCCCTGCAAACACTTAGACACATCCATCATGCCTTACTGCCTCTGATGCTGCTCATTTAGAAAAACAGGCTTGTACATCAGTGCTTCTGAGAAGTCTTGCCTAAATAATCACAACTGGCCCCATCTGCCAATAAAAGCTCTAATTTTTCCTGGAGTAGAAGAAAAAAAAATTCCTATTGCTGTCATACCAAGAGAAAGGGGATGGGGGTGAGCAGGGACTTTCTGGAGCTGGGGAGAAGAAATAAGCTTTGAGTGCAAAACTAACACTGAGGGGAATCCAGAGGGATCAGATCCTGCCAAAGGTTTGCATTTCACAGCTGATCTTTCAAAGGTTAGGGCAGCACATTTGCTAGGAGGTAGAATAATAACCTTGTCCTTCAGACTGGAATAACAGAGCCGAACATTCTCATTCAAACAAGAGCAGAATTCATAGGATAAAGGGTAAATGGGTGTGGATGTGTGCACTGGAAGAGGAGCAGAATACAAAAATCCACAGAACAACACTACAAGGATCACAGAAGATGTTCTGAGCTGCAGAGAATGAACTCAGTAGCTCAGCACTGTTTAACCTGCAGCGCTGAAGGGATACAAAAAGCTGAAGTGGAGAAGTTCTAACAGGTAATGATGCACCCAAACTGCACCGCAGGCTGGGGGAAGCAGGTTTGATGTACAGTGTATGCAAGACAAACTGGAGGAGGAAGAGCTCATCTACCTAAGGCCTCAAATCACTCCATCCTAGGGAGAACAGCAGGGGAGAAATCAATAACCTGAGCAAGCAACTGTAATAACAACTGACATTTATACAGCATCAGATACCTAGGTGTCCCCAAACACTTGACAGATATTACAAACGGAACTGATTTACAAGCAGGGGATCTGGCTCCTTACAGAACATCAATTCCCACGCCAAAGAGAAGCACTCTGGTGGATTCTGTGGCAGCCTTTCCCCATGGCTCCGTGTCAGGGGCACACATCCAAACAGTCTGACCTTCACAATTTAACACAGAAGTCACCTCCATTCTGTTGAAAGAGTCTCATGTTTGGAGGAGGAACCCCAATACAGGGAGGACAGCCCTATGAGCACATGAAGAGGAAAAGGCAGCTGCCAGGGGCACACAGCCTGCTTTGTGTCTCACCTGCTCACTGGAAATTCTTCCACTATAAAACCAGAAGGTTGTTGCAGGAGCTTGCAGAAGGGAGAGAGCCCTGTGCCAGGAGCTGGACTTCACACTGTAAAAGATGCTTGTATGAACCCAGTCCTGCAAGGCACTGCCCCACCAAGGCACTGCCCCACCAAGGCACTGCCCCACCAAGGCACTGCCCCACCAAGGCACTGCCCCACCAAGGCACTGCCCCACCAAGGCACTGCCCCACCAAGGCACTGCCCCACCAAGGCACTGCCCCACCAAGGCACTGCACCACTGCCTCCTCCCCCCTTCCCTTAGGGCACTGCTTTGGATTGGGACTTTCATGTAATACCAAACACTGAAACATTATGCTTCCACCTCTCCTCCACATCGTTGAGCTGCTCCAACAGTTTGGTTCCAATAACAATATAAACACATGAGATCTCATTTTAATTATTATTAATTAAAAAAAAAATCCTTTAATTTTTTATGTGGCCTTCATCTTGTTTTTTTCTCCTCAGGGCATCCTACCCACGCTGCACAAGCGTAGGAAGAAGCAAACGAAGCAGAAGCACTGAGCTATCCATGCAGTGGGAATCACCACAATCGTCCCCTGTACGTGCAAACAGCACAACTGCCTCCTGCAACACAGAGCCCAAGGAAAAACACGGCCATGTCTGCAGCTTCCCACAGCCTTTCCCTTCCCTGAAGGGATGCTTTGTGATGGCCCAACTTCTTCTTCCTTCTTGGCCCTTAAGACATCTCTGCAGTTGTGGTGCAAGTTAGCACAATACCAACACCAGCTGCAGGATCAGCCCTTTCAGCAGGCAGCTGTCAACTTGTTTCTTCCTGCAATAGCAACTTCTCCTGATATAGGCTGCCGATTTTCAGAATAAATACAAAAAAAAAAAAAAAGTTGGGATTTTTGTGCAGAGAATGAAAGCAAAGCAAAGCCTAGGAGACATCCAGACTTTTTAAAGGGCTTCCTGAATTCCCACTGCACATTTCTCACCCAGAACGTCAACGCTGATGATCATCTCTGCCACTCTGGGATGTGTGACAACTCCTCTGCTATTTCGATAAGCCCTGGGAGAAGAGCGGGGGATGGATTTGCATGTAACTGCTGCACAGTTGTTTCAGCTCACCACAGCTTGCAAACAGCAAGAAGGAAGCTCAATGGAAGGTATCTGGGACTGCTGTGACAGAAAGCATTCCTCCTTTCAGGCACCAGATAGGCTTGCAGGCCTCGAGTAGTTCCATATAAAGAAAATTGTTCTAAAATAGGCAGTAATATTTCTTTCAGAATCAGCTTTAATCCATTAAAGTCATCGCTTCGAGTTTCCAACTGCAACCAGGCATTCACAGTAACTCCCAAGACATTTGGAATGAGCTCCATTTCCAGAACTTTCCAATTACTCTTCCTTAGATGAGCTCCTTTATAGGCATCTTCAATAAACAGGCTGATGCACGAGGAATTACTAAAAAGTTCAACCTGAGTTTCTCTCTTGATCAGCACAAGCAGAGGCCAGCCTGCTCCATTCAACATGGTTAGATGTGCTGATGGCACACTGCAACACTGAGATTGGAACCAGCATTGGAAACAGCAGCTCAGGTACTCCAGAAGCAATCTTGCTGCAGCTGTCGGAGGCCAATTAAAACCCTATTGCAAAGAATGTCATCTACCAAGGGATTGCATCTAGCCTGTGCAAAGTCAGAAGGCTTTATGAGAGAACATTTCTCTGTTAAACCTGCTGCTGCTTTTCTGATTGCTTCTGTTTTTGCTGTACTTGAGCTACTCGAGTATAAACAAAACTGGATGAGTTTTCTGGTATCACAAGCAATTGTGGGAGGAAATTAAAACCTCACTGGTATTTATTCAGCACTGTAGAAGTGACTTTGTCAGGCCTAACAAGTCTAATTGGTTCCACGGAGAAGGCTTTCAGCTCTGTGCAGGAACAGCACAGTTTGGATGGACACCCATTGAGACCTCGTTTCCCAACTCTGATTCCTCAGCTGCATGGGCTGCCTGGCTCAGCAGGCTTTTCTCGGCTCTCCACAGCCACACAGAAGCCATCCCTAAACCTTGAAAGGGCACACAGATGTATTTCCCCAGATCCCAGCACCTAGAGCTGCACAGCAGTGACAGCACATCCTCTCCTCTTATTAAAAGCCACAAGCAGAAAGCAGCGTGGAACCTGATGGAAAGGCACAGGAAACCTTCCCCAGACAGTCCTGACCTGAGCGTTAACTCAGAGTGAAGCTCAGCACTCCAGTGAGGCAGCAGCAATGATAATATCTACTCTCCATCCAATGCAGGCAGACTGGGCTTGGGCTCCATTTGCTCAGCAGTGATATGGTCTATCAGATTGCTATGTGAGACCAAGGGACACCTGTTAGCACTCTCACTCTGCCATCCCATGAGGATTTACAGAACCCTCCCCCAGTCCCACTTGTTTATGTTTATTATGTCAAATAAATCCTTCCTGCAAACAGAAGTTGTAGCAATGGAGAGGCATCACTGCAGGACGTGTGCTCCAACAGTCCTTCCTCCAATGTGGTTTCTATTCTGGCACACTCTGAGAAACCCTTTGCAGACAGAAACATTAAAAGGATGACCCATTCTGAATATGCCCAAGCAAGTCCTAAATTTAGATTAAATCCTGGACTCTCCCACTAACTTCAGGAACGTTTGTGCCAGTCCCATCTGCTTCTCTTATTATTTTTACAACTGAGGTAGCTCCTCTGTAGTTCCTCGTCACTTACACTCAGTGAAAGGTTCACATTCAAAGCATTAGCTTTATTACCTCCATAAACACGTATTACTGTTACTCAGTTAAAAATGTCAAGTATTAAACCTAAAAGCCAAATTAAAACGTGCACATGAGGCAATATTTTTGACACCTGTTACCCACTCTCCTGTACTTCATCTCAGTTTCTTTGCCTCGATAAAAGCCTGCACGCAGGATTACCAAGCAGAGCATGTTTCACAAGTCAAGCTTTCAGCCCCTTCACCCCAAATGCTTGTTGTGTGAAGAGCAGTTCAGTGTCAATCCACAAGGATAAAGCAGATCCCACAGCCTGATCCCTCAGCATACACAGTGCTAGTCCAGATAGCACAGGGGTCTTGCCACTGCCAGATCTTCTGGGTCAATGCCTTATCCTGATCCACAGCAGTAAACCAGAGTCCATTTGCCCATGGCACAGAAAGGTCTGAGTAGGTGGATTAACCTTCTGGCATCTCCTTCATGCAGCCTTTCTTATTCAAAACTGATTAACTCCATGCAATGCCCCGAGATAGGCCTTGCAACAGAAAAACAATCTAAATACAGCCCTGCTGTATTTAATTATGCAGTGGTATAGAAGCACAAAGCAAATCATTCAAAAATATAATCTGATGCTATTATTATTCATATTGAGGCAGAGACCCCAGGTGAGCTCAGGTCCAAGTGTGACAGGTGTTGCACATATTTTATTTCCATTAAGTACCATAATAAGGAGACGAGCCCAAGGCTACAGGCAGCCAAATTAGAAGACTACAGAGGAAACACAAATAAACTATATCAGATTCATTCCAATAATGTTCACTGGAGCTTGCCTGGCAGGTCCTGTGAGCAGCCTTCATTATTACTGTGGAAGGAGAGGATGCATCCTTAATGTGTCCCCACCAGAGCTCCCCCTATAGATTTCCTTCTGCCAGCACCGTGGTCAACCACTTCTGCTGAACAGGAGGAACAAATCCTGGAGATGCACCACCACCCTATGAAATGAAGCCCATTTCCTAGGGGCCAGCCAGCCCTCCTGACAGCCCCACACTCCCTGGGTGACACCTATTTTCATGCCAAACTAAAAGCTTTGTCTGAAATCTGACTGAACAACCAAGAACTGAATCCAGGTAAGTGCTATTCAACCAGCAGAATGTGCTTCCACCCTGACGACAACTCCAGCTTGCTCCCTCGCTCCAGTGCTTTATATTTACTCTCAGCACACCTGTGCAAGCAGAGCCCTCCCCATGCTCTCACCCTCCCTCTATGCCCCTTCTCAGAGCTCATCATAATCTCCTGACGTGCTGGGAACAGAATGCAGCTGCAAACACGTGCTGTTCATCTCAACAGCTGTGAACACTTGCAGGTCTGCTGCAGGGCAACAGGAGAAGATAAACTTGCAGAAACCAATTGACAGCTGGATCAGGCTTAAGTTGACTTGCACATACATCCATCATTCACATAAGCTTTGATTTGTTCAGTGCCAGAAAAGAGTAACACCTCTGCCTGAAACTGCCCACAACCTCTAAAGCTCAATGCCTGTAGGTCTTCAGATTATAAGACTGTTTACCTCTCTGCATTCCCTAAACCAATGCGTGTGCCTTTCCACACGACAGCCCCTACTCAGAAGCACTGTTGCAAACCTTGCATAGCAATTGGACAAACCAATGCAATGAGAAAGGCATTACAACAAAGGCACGATGACAGAAGGAGCAGCACTTAGATGCTATAAATGAAGATGATTGCTCACCTGTATCAGAAGAATGTAGATTTGCAGGAGAAAGACTCACCAAGGAACAATCTCCAGAAAAAGATCCTTCCCCAGTGGCAGTCAGCCCTGAAATGAGCTCTAAGAGAGGTGCAGCCAGGCTCCATCCCTTCTGGTCACACAGCTGAATTGCCTTCACCTGTGCTCCCAAGGCTGACCAGGTCCTTTCCCCAGGTGCTCAATCAGTGGTTCAGGCCATGACTCAATAGCTCTTATAGTCAAGTAATACATATAGTTCACACACCACTGACCTTCAGCTGATGCTCAGAGCAACCTTCAAGATCTGGGCCAGCTGGAGCACATTTCTTATATGCCATGGTAGGACCCAAACCAGACCTCTGGACACAGCTCTAACCTTCACGTGGGGAAAAAAGGTCCACAGAGCACACATTCAAGTGCCCCATTGTAATAGAAACATGGGCTGCATCAATTTTCTTCATGATACACTGCCTTCAGCATTAACCAGCACAGAAAGATAAAAACACTGAAAGTTATTCTACGATATACTTTGCCTTGGGATTGAGCCACACAGGATGGGAAGCAGTATCTAGAATCAAAACCCTTTTTTGAGGGCCCAGCACATGGGCCCCTTGAGCCCAGGTTCACCTTTTCTTGCTACGCTGCTGCCTTCTGGCTTTCTCCATAATAAATCCCATGCTGATCTCCAAAACGTAACAGGAGGATTCCTGACTTTTCTTAAGTTTAAAAAACAAAGACTGATAGAAGCAGCAGATTAAAAAGCAAATTCTGCCCTTTCCTTTCTGTCACTGCTACCTACCCAGGTACCTTCCATCCCCCCCCCTTTTTTTGTGTGGCTTACTTCTCAGCACAGGAATACCCAAAGCCATTCAGGGCACCAGCACAGAACAGCTGCTTTCTTATTTTACAGCCCTAGTGTGGATTGGCACCTCTTACAAACACTATCAAAGAGAACAATTTGTTACTCACCTGTAAGGTTCCCAAGGCAGCCTTGCTGGCTGAAACGTTTCCCTTTACCTTTCACAGGGCAGAAAACAAAATGAACTAACTCCTGCAGACACCTTCCCATTTATTGTTACCTCCTCTAGCAGTACACAAGGTACCCAGGAGATTGAATAGTTATGTAAGAAATATTTCCTACCTTTGTTACCTAGGCTCAGGCACATGCCAGCACAGTATAAATGGGACCGTTGTGCCTTTCTGGCATTAGCATCTCCATTGGGATGGCCACCAGTGCTAACGAGAGGTCCAAATGAACACACAGGTCTTTGAAGCTGACTTGTGATTGCAAGGAATGCCAGTCATCCCGGCCTCCACTTTTAACTCCCTCCCACACGTGCCTTTTGTTAGCTTGTTGTTTACCATTTGAAGTTATTGACATCATAAGTATCGAATCATGAAGCCAAAATTAAAAGAAAGGATTCCTGCTCTGCTTGCAGCTCCTTCCTTTCTTGTACTCCTCTCCTGCTTTGGCTGCGTACCTCATTCAGCTTATGTGACACATGTAAGTCTAAGAGGGATGAAAGCTATGGCAACAGGGGTTTTAGCACTCTGCTTCAAGCCTCAGATTCACAAGCATACCATGCAGCATCACATTTCCTATTGACAAGGCTGTTCATGCTTTCATCCATGTTAAACACAGGAAAGACACACAACTGCTGTAAAAGGAAATAAAAGTGGAGGGTAGCAGATCCTGCATGGGGTCTTAGCGTTTACCTTATAATGTTGAATAACAGAGCTCACATCTGGAAGTGGAGATACCAGTCTGGAGGCACAATCAAGATACGTGATGGCTGATACGAGTGCCTGGGAATTAGCAGGGACTTGCTGATGTTGCAGATTGGTTCCAGCTCACTGCTTGAGGCTGATAACTCCATGTCAAATACCTGGGTGACACTCATTGAACTCCACTTTGGTCCAGCTGCTCTCACAAGCAGTCTCTAGTGGCAGACAAGCACTGAACCAGCATGTGGGTCACACCACCATTAGCTGAGAACACGGCCCTGCTAACCCCAACCCCATGACTGGAGATCTCAATGGGAAGCATTTAATGGTGGATAGTTTGGGTGGGATTAAAGCAGGATTCTTCCCGCTTAGAAACGGATTTAAGAGATGATAATTGAGGGGGATGTTATCAAGTCTAGTCAGGTGATATATATGATTATAAAATGGGGAGATTGAGGGCCTTTGAGGTGGTCGGGGAGAGGTGGGGAAGAGGCTGTTCCCTATCAGCTGCCCCTATCAGCTGCCCCTATCAGCTGCCCCTATCAGCCACAGCTCTGCTGAATGCCTCAGGGTGGGTTCTGTAGGAGTTTCAGGTGTTTTTGTTCAAAAGAGAGACTGAAATCAAAGGAAAGGGCAAGTATGAAGTATGACGTATGACCTATGAGCTCTGCTCATGGTGAGGTTAGGAGCGCTTCTGGAACGTTCTGAGCAGTGCTGCAGTGGGCGCTGATGGCTGCCGAGGGCTCATCAGGAGCTGCTTGGGCTGCTCTTTCAAGATGCAAAGGTATGTTTTATGCTCTAATCTTGCCTCAGGGTAAGCATTTTTTTTTTGTCTGGAGGTATTTTCTGTGCTAGCTGTTGGGGCTCTAGAGGAGATGCATCTTTCTGAAGTGTTTTCTTCCTATAGGGAGCTGGGCTTTGTGTGGCCTGTGGGGAGGTCAGCAGTGCCTTGTGCGAATGGGCCGTTCCCCTTGGGAAAACAGTACCCTGATGATGATGAAAAATACCTGTTCCTCAGGCTTCCAAGTCAAATCTTTCTGCTTTAAGTATATGTGCACTGTAGGAAATAGTGTAGTGAGTGACCCTGAGGAGTGCAGCTGACTACTGCCTGTATATGTGTGTGTATATATTTCATTTAGCTGATGAACTGATGATTTAATTCACCAAGATCTCTTCAGCCCAGAAAGTATGAACTGTATCCAGGCATGGGAGTTAACCCAGAGCATATGAGGTAACATAATGGTTTATTTAATCCTGAGTTGGGGGTACCTGGGGGCCCTTGCTGCGTTTCTCCATACGCAAAGAGCAGCTTTGAGTCTGCGTAGCATTTACTTTAGTTTGAGTGAAACAAGAATAAATATAGCAACAGAAGTAAAATCTTTATTAGAGAGCAGGTGTGCTGATCTCCTCTTTAACATGCTGCATTAATTTGGCCTGCAGCAATTGCAGCTGCCTCTACTGAAGTGAGGGACCTTGGAAGTACAGGGATGTGTGAGCAAGAAGGCAACCTCTGTGGTGTGCGTTGGTGGTTTAGGTGCAGCCTTTCTTTTGGAGGGGCTGCCAAATGGCTGTACTTGGGCTACCTGACTGCAATACCTGGAAAAGCAAAGTTCTCATGGTAAGCTGTGCACAGCTCAGTGTCTCCTCGTGTGTCTGCTGCTGCCAGTGCTGCTGTGATGATTCGTGTTCTGTGCCGAGAGCCTCTGAGCAAACCGAGCTTAGGAAATGTCTTACTGAACACCCACATGTCTACGGTGGGACAATTCCGTTATTTGCTGTCACGAGGATGTTGTCTAATGCTGTAGTTCCCTATTTCTGATTTTTAGAAAATCAGTGGAATGCAGCATAAGAGCTTAATGCTGTTGAGTAGAGCAACACCAGTCATTCTTTCAGGGAGAAGAGAGTGGTAGAAAAGTCTCTTCCCTTCTGATTGTAACTGAAGTTACCACACTAACAGGTCACTTTTAGTAAGATGCAGACAAATATGCAGAGGGGCTTTCAGCTCTTCTGCTAGTAATAAGTAATTAGAGCAGTAACGAGCTGCAGGATGAGGTTATTTTGAAAGCTCAAAGACTGGGTAGGTGTGAATGCTGTTACTTAAAGCAGAGCAGATGACTACTATCAGAAAGGGGGTAGAGCTTGTTTGCAGGCTCCTGAGCAAAGGCGATAGGAGCAGAGAAAAGTTCAGCCATCACAGACTTGTAAGAAGTTGCCCTTGACTGCTTACAGGCATAACTCTAATTTAAATGTAATAAAAACCTACAAGGGGAAATTAAGCTGTGGAAAGCAGTTTAAAAGTCAGTCTGAAGACATCTGCAAAATGGTTTTATTCCAAGCAAGTATAAGAAAACTGTTTAGTTTTTATTATTGTCAAACAGTAATAGTGCTTTCATTTATCTGATGCCTTTTACAACCAAACCCTTCTCATAGATTATTTCCAAAACAACACGAAGGCTGATTTATTTTTAAACCCTGAGCTCATAACCCTTTTCTTCCCAGTAACGCAGCATCTCTTCATCGCAGCAGGGAGCTGAGCACAAGGTTATGTGATAAGCAGAGGGGCTGCTCAGTTGGGTTAAAGGAGAACCAGGAACTCCGATTCTTCTGCAGGTTGCTTTGCATCCTTTGTGCGTCCATTTGTGCTTCCATTCCAGCTTTTGGGCAGTTCCCAGTATGCCCATGTGCTGATGGATGTGCCTGAGGCATTTGTACCTCTTCCTATTATAGTCATTTTAGAATAGAAAAGTTCTGAGGAGATCTGTGGGTTCCACTTCATTTGGTTTCCTTAGCAGGCCCAAGATGGAATCATCTGTTTGCATCTCCTGTGCTGGGGATGAAAATAGAGGTGTTGATTTCTCATACGTATATCCTATAAAAATCTCACTGCTTTCTATAGAAGATAAATACTTCTGTGCCACAGGTCACACATCCCAAGCCTGTTGCCTGAGGATCTGACAGTACTCTGGAAGACTCACAGCATAATCTGTAGATCCTTATGGAGATGGGGGAGATTGGGGCACGTGAGCTCTCAGCTGTGAACAGGTGAATCTCTTTGACTTTTAGCTGGAACTCTGAGGCTTTTTGCCACAGTCCTGCAGAATATGAAAGATTCTGTGTGTAGCTTAAAATGGCCACCTCTCTAATGATTTGGGTTTCTGTCTTCTGCGGCAGGAGGTCAGGCTGCCTTGACTTTCAGTTCAGTTTTAGAAATGTAGATGGGCATGAGGCTCTTGGTATGGGAAGGAAAGAAAGAAGCACGAGATGCTTGTGGGAGACAAGTAGGAAACTTCATGTAAGATGTGATGATGGCATCAGAGCCCTATCTTAGTTGGATCCTCACTGCACCGGGTGTTGGACATGCAGAGTGAGAGTCAGCCTGAACACCTGGAAAGCTGTCAAAGGAGGAAGACTGAGCCACAGTCACTCGGGAGGTTTGGTGGTCATGTCTTCCAGCCCAGAAAACAGGCAATCATTTTCCCTCTCTGCAGTGGCCTTGCAGACAAATGGAGGCACAGAGTTTGTGGGGAGAGCGATCTTGAGACGTGGCATCACATCGTGCAAAGGAAAAGGCAGTCCACAGCTGCTCATTTTGGATTGAGAGAATGTATTTAGATGTGTAAGCCGCCAATTTTTCTTAGGTACCTGTTTTAATCCCTTGGTTACCCATTTTTGTCTCTGGTTCCCTGTGGAGCAAGTGGCTGGACAGCCAGTATTTGGTGTCAGAAGAGGAAGACAGTGGCAGAAGTGAAATCTAGAAGCCCTAGGAGTCCTGACTTCAAGCTTAGTGCTTGAAAGGCAGGAATTAAATCTTTGGTTGAGGAACTTGATGCCTACAGCCAATTAATAACTGCTATAAAATAGTGCTTTATTCAAAAAATGCTGACAGTGAATTTAATGCACCTTATGGATGGTGGGGGGAGGGATGGGTGGGTGTTACAGCTTAATTAATTAAGTTTTGGAAAGACTGTAATCCTTGGACAAAGGGCTCTGTAAATGTAATATGTAACCACTACTGCTAAAGCAAAGTTTTGGTTCCCTGCAGACCGAGGTGCTTTAAAAGAGAATCGCTGCGCTGATTCCTGTTGGAAAAAGGAAGGGCTGGGAACTTGGCTCATGGTGTGGCTGTGCTTGAAGTGGAATTTTTGGAGATCCCTACCTGGAGGGTTGTGAGATGTGGGCTTCTCAGCTTCTCTTGCCTGCTGCTCGGGAGCTGGTGTGTGTTTGTCTTAATTACATTAACAGCAGGGACTGGAGTTTTTCAGTTAACTGCTGTTCTGTTGATGTGCATCGACTGATACAAACTATTTGCTTAATCTGCTTTTAACCTCCCGGTGCAATGGCCAAGCACCATGCACACAGTTAAACTGGAGCTGGTTGTTCTCATCCATGGTCGTTTCACTGTGGCTTTGTCATCTGCTGCCCTGATGACAATGGTGGAGTTTGGTTGTAGGAACACTTGTGTGGCTGCTCCTGCAGGACAGGGCTTTGCAGCACCGGAAAACAGGAGGGACATCATGGAGACTTAATGGACCTGGCTGCAGAACTGTCTTTTTCCCAGGCTGCTGCCTGTCTGCTCTCAGTGACAAGGATGGGTCTGGCAGTGCTGGTGTAAACAGCAAAGGGACTGGGGCTTCTCTCCAAGCGTAGTGCCATCAATTCTGCCATCTGTGCTGCTGCAAGGAGGGCTGCTTTTATCTTCTGTCTGCTGGGCAGCATTAAGTCCTGTCACCTCACCTGGGCCTGTCTGTCCCAGCTGAGGCTGGCTATGCTGCTGTCTGCCTTTGAAGGAAGCTGGCTCCAAGGTCGTGCACTTAACCGAGCATTTCCTTCCTGCTGAGCTGGAGAAGAAAGATCACAGACCTGCAGATTTGTCCCTGCCTCCTGCTGCAAGTGACACTGCAGTTATTTTGAAGGCTAGAGGGATGAAAGGATGTGGGGCTGCCTGTCTTCCAGATCTGTTTTCTAAGGGACTGATTTGTCAGCAGGAGCGCATCTTGGATCTGCTTGGAGAGAAAAGTGGGAAGTGACAGAGCTTCCTGGAGCTCCTTGCCTGGGCTAGGCAGGAGCATATGGGCCTCGCATGCATGGCTTGTCTGTCTGCTACTGGAGTAATTGCTTATCTGGCTAAAAGCCATTCCAATTCAGATGTTGAAAAGGAGCTGCTGGCGACACTTTCCAGGTTTCAGCCCTCCTCCCTCTCCACCTCCTTGCTGTCCTAATTAAATCTAATATTAAAGTGGAACATTAAAGACGTTATCACAGAGCTTTAATCTGATGTGCATAAGCCCCTTTCTAATCGGTGAGGTCATTAGCAAGGCAAAATAAATAGAAATGAGTTTGTGGAGGTTAGAACGCTTGAGGGATCAACATTTTGAGGATGGGGTATTCTTTTTTTCTTTAGGAAGGCACGTGCTCTGCAGGGTGGGCTTGGCAGCATCTTAAGGACCTTTAACAGTATTGCACACACAGTGCCCAACGTGGCAGCAGCACTTGTTTGTTTGCAATGCCAATCCAAGAGCTGGGATTCCCTGCTCACCTTCCAACATCGTGATGCTTTCTTAATGAATTTCACTTGTTTTACCCACGACTCTTTGCATCTCCTGCCTGCATCTGTGAGGATTTAGTCTGTCCTGTTCTGCTCAATGAAAGCAGTAACCACTTGATTACAGGAACTCAAGCTTTCAATCAAAGTATTGCAGTCAGTTCTAGAAATGGGAGTTTCTCCTGCATGAATCCTATGTAGCCACCACATCAACTGACCTTTCCCCAAAGCCCTTCCAAATAGTACTGAGGCTTATCAGAAATAAGAAAGGATTGCAGAATCTGGCGTCAGAATTGTTCCATTTTTGTTTGTGGTGTGGGAATAAGCTGTGCTTCATCAAGGCAGGGACATTCAACAGGATTTCAGGTGACGTGACTGGGAAATGTTTAACTGTATGTTAACTTTAAGCCCTTCTGAGAGAAAGTTGCTTGTTGTAGGAACAAGACTACTGTTGTGTAAACTGACAGCATTGCTTTCTGCTTCCTGAATGCAGGGAAGAATCTGGGGGAAGCTGAGGAAGTAGATCCTGATGTGCCTCCCTGTAGACTGGAACAAATGGCACGTTTTGTGCAGCTCAGTATGAAGCTGTGTGGAGTGTGTGATAGAACTCTGCCTGATGGAAGGCTTTAGTGTTGCTCTCTTTACTGTGGAGTTTCTCTTTTATTAAGTACTTTTTTCTTCAGTTGAAAGAATTGAACAACTGTGCTGCTGAAAATCAAGGAAAAAAAAAAAGTCCAAGCCATTTACTCTGTTGTGATGACTTGGTCATGGAATCTGCATGGCTTCTCAATTTTGGGTAAGGGAAGTTTGTTCTTTAATGTTTTTAGAAGGCAAAAACTTGAGCAGTGGTTGTGATTTGCTTGATGAATCTTCCCAGCACATGCTCAGTGCTTGGGTGATTGAGACATTGAAGTATATTTGAAGGTTATGACAGACACCTGTAAACAGACAGATATTGATAAAAATGTCATTTGGAACCAGATATCTGCCTTTCTTGCAATCCAATTACTACTGATGGCGAACAGCCCAGAACTAGCAGCAAAGTACATTAACCCACAGTGTGATGGGCAGGCTGTCCTTAGAGGGAATATGATCAGGGCCTTATTTACCTCTTGCTTTGATGTAACTCTGGGAGTTAATGGAGTTATTTCTAATTTACACTAGACCAAAACAGAATTGACTCTGGATGTGTATCTGTGGGTTTGTTGTAGACTTCTTAAAGCACTGAGTATTGACAAAATGGCCCTGAGCCTGGAGGAGAGGCTGCAGTCCTACCAGCTCCTCCAATTGCCTTCTGGAAGGCTTGCTTTAAACATGTCAGCTCACCATGGAAGATTCCTAATGCTCCTGCCTTATGTGTTTGTTTGGATGGCAAGTTCTGTTGGATGGATGTGGTGGTGAACAACTTACTCTTGCCAGGTGCACTGTCATTCTGCAAGGCAGCAGTAATAACTGCACTGACTCCTTGTCCTGTCAGCAGCTAGGCAGTTATGGCATGGAATAGTTTTAGTGGTTGGGGTCTTTCTCCCTTCAGGCTCTTAATGCACTAACTGTTCTCCATTCTTTGCTTGGCTTGTGCAGAAGAGGCTTTTCCACTTGATGTTGGGGATGTGGCATGCTTCGTTGCTGCATTTGAAACAAACTTGGT
This sequence comes from Lagopus muta, assembly GCF_023343835.1. Classification (NCBI taxonomy): domain Eukaryota; kingdom Metazoa; phylum Chordata; class Aves; order Galliformes; family Phasianidae; genus Lagopus; species Lagopus muta. Next base: position 4,920,661 of record NC_064455.1, read on the forward strand.
GGTATAATAACATCAGAGCAGTGTAAGAGGTTGTTCCCTTGGCTCTGTCCATCATGGGAAAACAACTTGATGCACAGAGGGAAAAAAAATACCTCCACTTCAATGTTGCATGTCTACACTTAAAAAGAACCATGCTGTCAATCTGGGTGCTGCACTCTTAAGGGAAGTAAGACATTAACAAATGTGGTCATTAAAACACGACAGCATTTCCTGCTAGCTCGTACAGAAATGCCCAAAGTTTGTAAGTTGAATTGTTTTCTGCTGTGATGTGAACTGCTTGTGATGGCTGTGGTGTTTGGATGCACCAGCACCACTCTTAGAGGAAGGGGACACTGAAAGCTCCAACATGTTACTGTTCTTTTTAAGCTCTCTTCGTTCCTAGATGAAGAGGAAGCTCTGGTTCTGGCTACTTACCTCCAGGCTGGAGAGTAATACAATGTGAATGGAAGAGGTACTGCTGCACAGTGCTCTTGTTAGGCTGCAGCACAGAGCTACCCACAGTGAGATTATTTGGTGGTAGTCTGCTTGTAGAGAAGGGAAACCAAAAAGACAAGGTTAATAGGAGCTGCACTTCACCTGGATTGCTCTTATTTCCTGTTTTATAAGCTTGTGTTCTGTGCAGGTGCTTGGCTTCTATCTTCATGCTGTCAATAAACCCAACGTGCTTGAAGCAGACAGGATTAATGCAGATTTTAAAGGCTATATTTAGAAGTAATTTAGCTATCATCAGTCAGAAGGGTGGGGAGAGATATGATGGTTATTCATGCTGATCGAATATTCTGCCGATAGAAATGCTTATTAACCCTAAACATGTCTCTCTATCATGGTTTCAAATTTTTGACAACAAAAATATCATCCCTTGAAATTCAGATAGAGGGAGGCAGAATTCAAGTGGAGAAATGAGCTGGGAGGGAAGCAGCAAGCTGGCTAATCAGGCCGACCACTGAAGCTGGCTGGAACAAGTGCTGCATAATGGGACAAGAAGTGATGCCTGAGGAGGGAGGCAGACAGCTGGCTGACAGGTTTCTTTTGATGGCGCAGGTGTTCAATGTGTTTGGAACCTGGGGTATGTTTGTTTTTTAAGCCTTCTTCCAAAGCAAGGAGCAAATGCACTCAAAGCAAACTTTGTTTTATTTTTTGCCAGAGATGGAGGGGGGGTTGGAAATAGTCCATCAGTGAGTGATCTCTTGCCTTATGAGCAGGCAAGATCAAAAATGCTCCTGTGCTGATGAGTGGTAATTAGGCTGAGTTATGGGGCAGGAGGAGTCCAGTGAAGAACCAAGCACTCAGACAATTTCATCTTGGTTTCCAAAAGCTGTGCCCTGCACCCTCTGCTCCCTCCTTGTGTTTTCTGAACAGAGATTTCATTTCAGATAATGCAGTCAGTGCTTCGTACTTTTAGGAGCATTTATAAAATGGAATTACCAGAAATAATCATGGTAATTAACATATAGAGTTATAAGGAGGAAGATTAATTACAAAGCTGTAATTCATCTGCAGAATATAAACCACGAGGAATGCTCAAATAGGTTATCAGTAATGAGGTGTGCTTAGGAGACCTGCAAGCTGAGGAATTCAGCAAGAATTCAGCCAGTGCTGCCATGCAGATGAAGCTTTGGGCAGGGGAAACTGAGGCAGCGAGTGGGAAAGTGCCTCATCTGTCATCCAGCAAATCAGAGCTGAGGATCTGAAAGACCTGACTTTGCTCCTCTCTGTAAATGGGCGACAGAAATCCTCTTCCATTACCCTGAGTGTTTTCTCTATTAAAATGTGTTTCAAATGGCACAGGAAATGGAGGGCTGCTGGTTGGTGCCCTGCATTCATTCCTTGGTGGCTTTTGGCAGTGTAAAGCAGCTGAGAAGCTGACCGACCAAATGCAGCAGTGCACTGAGCAGCTCTGGGTTATTTCATGCCGGGAGGAGGGGCTGGGAGGTGATGTTCCACCACTGAATGCTGCCTGTTCCATGGCAGGGTTTCTGGTTTATTACAGAGATTGCAGGGGAGGGCCCATTCCTACCACTAGCTGCCTTTTTTTCTGAAGGTACAAGCAGTTGATAATGACAGTAATTAACACTGTAGAAACAAGGTCAAACCCAAGAACATTACCCACTAAAAGTCCCTTTCCTGAAAGTCACATCAAAATTGTTGCCTGGAGTAGCTTAAAGGAAAAAAAAAATAAAATAAAATGGAGGCAACTGATGATGAGCTGAATTATGTAAATGCTCAGGTATCCACAGGCTTTGACCTTTTTGCAGATGTAATTTAGCATTCAAGACACTGTCATTCTTGCTGCCAAAGTCAAATTAGATGCTTGCTTCTGCAATTGATAGCTGATATCCGATCTCCTTCAAGAACAGGCAGTACTGAAAGGCAGGCAATGCTATTTGCCACAGAAATGGGAAGCTGCATTTTAAATATAAAGTGGTTGAAGAGTTTTGGATCCAATTCAGATGAGCAATATGCTTTTCTAAAACATGCACGTGGTTCTTCAGGTCATTAGACCCCATTCTATGCAGGTGCAGCCCTTCAAGACTGCTCTGGGCTCATGGAGTATCCAGGATCATCTCACCTAGGGCTCGCTTTCTAAGGGCACAGCAGCTCTGGGCCAGACCTGCTCCTCACCATTGAAGCATGGGACAGAGACAGCTTGGCCACATAGCTCAGAAGTACTGTTTCCAGTTAGCAGAAGATGGAAGGAGTCCTAACCCAGGTGAGAGCTTTTTTGAGTGCTTCCAGAGACTGCACAACTCACAGCACAGGTGCACAAATGACTCCAGCATCTGAAGTGCTGGGAGCAGTACAGACGATGCACTGAGTTCTGTGCAATACGCTGTTTTTGGACAGCACTGATGTCCACAGCATATGGATGATGTACCTGTGTAAACCTTGCTATCTCAGTTGCCAACCTGGTCCCATCCGTACTAGCAATAAAAAATAAATTAAAAAAATTCTCACTTATGCTCTGCCAAGCGGCTGGCTGCGTGCCGGAGGTCGCTGCTGTTCCCAGTGTGCCAGGTGGCTGAGCCAATTGCCACCTTGCAGGGTCTGATCCAAATAGCCTCCCTGGCCTCCCTTCATCCCAAATGTCTGCTACAGCAAATAGAAGTGACTGTAGAAACACCTGCTCTTCCTGGCTCTCTCTTGCCCGCAGCATCTGATAAAGTCTCCTTTTGTCCGGAGCTGGAGGCAAGCACAGTGCTTCTGAATCCTCACCAGCAGCCCTGCTGAAGCATTCCTTTCTGCTGCTATGCAAAAGGCTTCTGTACAGGTGTGGTATCACAGTAGACCATTCTGTCTAGAACAAAGCTGTCCTGAGCCTTCTGGACCTTTCCTAGTTTCCGTGCAGCAGCTGAGAATCTGGATCCTGATGTTCATCCATCCTTCACACCAGCAGAAGCTGCCCATGAGTTGCATGACTTGGATGCCTGGAAGTGAGCTTGCTGCTGTTTGTGAAGGTGTACAAGGGATAACTGAAGTGCAGATCTTCAGCAGAACAATCTTATTGTTTCCTGTGGGCCTCTGCAAATTAGCAAATGACTGTAGAAGAACAGTAATTCAAAATGAGGCTATAGATTTGTCTGGGCTCTGAAGAAAGATGCTCTTAGTGTTTTTCCTTAGCATTATCTTGGTAATTTCCCTGAAGTTGCTCAGTATTTCCACAGGAACAACTGAGTTAAGCTGGCTCAAAATTCCTGTAATTGCTGCTCTGTTGCTAAGTTAACTTCTAATCTGGTGCAAGTTGTTGCTGTTCCAATGCTCTCCACCTTGTACCTTCAGTACAGCTTTTCCTGCCTGAGCCTGGCACAGAAGTCAGCCCCTGTGTGTTACTGCACTGAATCCTTTCCCTTGCTTAAGGGATGATTTTGGGATGGAATGATTTTTGCCAGGCTTCTAAATCAGGCTGATGTGTACTCTGTGTCAGGGTAAGAGCACTTGAACTGGATCCAGCTGTGTTGCCTTTACTGCTTAATGGTTTGGTTCAAATGCAGGTTTTGTATTTCATGCTTCATTATTTTTTCCACATTGTGTGGCCATTTGTAAACTGAAGGTGAATCGCGCGGCGTTTTCCTCCCAGGAGTGCAGAGAGGACAAATCTTCAGGATAACAGGGAAACTTCTTTCCTGTCTGTCACTTTTATAACGTTTGCACAACAACGAATCAAGTTCTGACATTGCAGTTGACTTTTGGCTGCACTCAGAAGCGCAGTTTGGGAAGATGTTTTGCTGTGTGCTGCTCCTCTGTGGCACAGGAATCAGTGTGACAGCTTTGGTGGAAGGATGTGCCCAGGCAGGGTAAGTGTTTCCCTGTTAAATGACTGCTGGTGTGATCTGGGAGGGAAAGAGCATCTTGGCTGTCCTGAAACTGGAGATGACTGTCCTAATTTCATCCTTGAAGTTGGGTCTGGGAGTGTTTTGTGCGTTGCTTGAAACTGCTCTGTGTAGAGAGACTAAAACTTGTTCACAGAAGTTGCTGAGGTGCCATGCATCTCTCCTGCTGATTTAAGTATGTAGAGTAGTTCAGTCATCAATATTTCCCTATTAAAGAAAGGGATTTCCACGTAGATAAGTGTTTCAAATCAGCCAGGCTTTAAAGTGTAAATCACTTTCACCCTTTGTGAGTTCTGGAGAGTGTTTTCCATTCATCACAGGTTTGAAAGGATTGTGTCCCTTTTTTTCTTAGTTCCCCTGGAGATCTATCAAAGGAAAACAAACTGAAAACACACATCCAGTTGGATTTCAACAGATACTTTCTAAGAACTTAAGCTGAGATGGTGTGTCCATATTTAAAGACCAAATGTCCCTCTTGATGGAGGGAGGGAGAGCTATTTCTGTATTCGTGTTAATAATATCACTGATGTGCTCCAGAGAATAGATGTCTTTGTGTGCATACAATTAAGGATAGAAATGGGCTTTAAAAAGGAGATGATTGCATCCATAACTCCATGTGTGAATTAGTTTGTCCCTTGGCAAGGAAAACTGTCCAAAGTCACAGAGTGCTGCCAAGCCACAGATTGTGGTGAGCACAGTGGCAGCCAGTGCTGATTGAGGCTTTCCAGCTCCTGGGGAGGCTTTCTAGAAAGAAAGCAAATCTCAAGGTTGGTGGTGCTGCAGGGAGCTGGGCAGGGTTGGGCAGCTCAGCTGCACCCATCAGGCACTGCTGTGCAGTGTGCCAGGCAATGGGAAAGTGCCTCCTCTTGTTTGTGGGTCCAGAAGGCTCCAGGCGTACGCTTCCATGGGTTTGGTGGCTGTGATAATATGTTCCATGAGTGCTGTGTTAACTTGTCCTGACAAAAAAACCATTAAGCACACAGGCAGGGCTGTGTCTTACCTTGCAGCTGCATCTGCAAAGCGGAGGCAGAAGGTTTTTGCTCATTAAAAATAAACATTTGAAAGCAGTGCTGCCTCCTCTCTGCTCAGATGGTCTGTCCAGCTCAGGGAAGGAAAATGCTAACCCACTGGAAATAACAAATGTGCATTTGTGTTTTTCTCTCCCTGCCAGAGTTAGCAAATTAAGGGCTCTCCTAGCTTGGCATTTATACTACATCATCAACTTGTGTTTCTGGAGGCTTGAAACCTTCTACAAGGCATTTTATCCATGAAAATATTAGATTTTGCTACTGTTGGCTGGCTCTGTCAGATGGGCCTCTGTGGAAAGGGGGAATCGTCAGAAGAAAACTGTGAGCCATCATGGTGACTGGCCATGCTACCCCGTGGCACAGGATTGGTGAGCCAGTAAGGCTTGTATAATGTTGTGCATTACTGAGGGATGCTATCAGAAGTCACAGCAAAACCCAAAGTAGTAAATCTATTTACAGGGCTCTTTGTCTATGGTTAGCAGTCATTCTGGAAATCATACAGTAAACTGCAACTGTTGTCTCCTCAGTCAGAATGCCCTTCAGGAGTACAAGAGGCATGCAGCAGGTTGAGGACCTTGTGGACTTCATGCTGTTTTAGTATCAAGCTTTATTTTTCTTTAAAACATGAGTTAAAAATACAGGTTGGGGCAGGGAAAGATTTGAAGCAGTATTTCTCAGGCAGGTAAAATCAAATGAATTGAGCTCAGCTTCTGTTCAGCTTCTTGTTCCTTACAGCAGAAAGATCTTGCCAATTATCCTGATTTCTTTTTACTACTAACAGTTGTTCCAACTAAGCTAATGGAGATGCTAATAAGCTGCTTCAGTGAGCCTGTAAACAGCAAGGCAAAGCTGGCTGGAGCCTTCTTAGCTGTTGGTGGCATCTGCACTGGAGGATACTTGGAGTTGTAGACCATCCTGAGCTGGGAGTCACAGGGGGCCATTGAGCCCATGCTCCACTCACAGAGCTGCTTTGTCCCTGGATCTTGCAGCATTGCCTGCGTGCTTCTGAAATATTCCCAATGTTTCCCACACCTCTCTGCATTCACATGCACTGTATGTTGGCCAAAACACCGCTCTGACTAAATGAACACTTTAATCCAAAGCTGAAACTGAACGGACTTACCTCGGTGGCAGTGATTCAGCCCACTGCTAGCACTGGGCACAAGAACTTCTTGCTCTATGGGCTGGATGGCTCTCACTTCCCAGGCTTTGGTATTCCTGGTTTTCTCAGCCCACTCCACATTTTTGCTCTTTAAAAGGGTATTACAGTTTGTTCTTGCCATAATGTGTTTATTTTCTCTTCCTTCTAACAGATGTTAAGCAATTAGAACATGGCAGAGCAACATATTTATACAAATGAAAGGAAGTAAGGAATAAATGTTCTGAATATTATACTTCCTAATAAGATTAATTCAGTAGCATACAAATGGTGAAGCGCAGACACAACAGCAAGCAGGCATTTATCAGTGACTTGTGTTATATGCAAGATATCTTATTAAGATGGGGCAGTAATCATACACACACCATGGAGCCTGCATGGGCAGTGCAAGTGAGGACAGGAAAAGGCCCTTGGAAGAGAACAACTGGGAAAGAAACTGTTGAAAACCCTGGGGTGAACAGGCAGGAGCCACTCCGTTTTTGAGCTCGCTTTCATTATCTGCAGCGAAGGTTTTATTCCTTGAGTCTTGTGTGCCTTGCTGTCTAATTAATGTTTTTAATTGTTGCAGGAGTGCACTAAAGACTCTTAGTTGATCTAAGACAGTCATATTAAAACAAGTAGAGCTGCATTTTTTTTCAATGTCACGATTCCAAGCTGTGCTTGGCAAGGCAGTTTCGCATCAGTTTCGCATCAGGTGTGGATCCTATACTGACTATGGTGGGATGAACTGAGGAGGCTGAGGCAAATCTTCAGTGTTCCACTACTGCATCAGGTGAGATGCAGCTTCCTCCCATGTGTTTACAGCATGTTAGCACTCAGGGTGTTGCTGCAAGCCTGTGAGTGAGCAATTTCAGCAAGCAAAGAGATCACGCAGAGCTATGGAGAGAAACCTTCAGAGCACGGAGATAACAGGGGAAGTTGGTGGGCATCTTCTGAACTATTGATCGATAACTGAATTGTCTTTTAGTTCAGATTGAGTAATTTTTTTCAGCTGCTGTGTTCCTCTATCAGTTGCATCTGTTGGTACAATGAATGAGGTGGAACATAGTGCAGGCTACTGCTGGGCAGGTTATAGGACCTATATGGGAAATTCAACAGGTAAGGCAGAAGTTGGTCTTATTGGTCACTGTCAGTATAGGGATGAGGTGTATTGGCAACCAATGTTTGGAACACTAGTCTCCTTTTTAAGAGGATATGTTCATAAACTTTTTCCTGTGCAAGAAGCCAGCCAGTCTGGCTCACTGCTCGAGGCAGGATCAGATCCACCTGTTTTAACCACATATACCTTATTTACACAGGCATCTTGCACAATGCACATCCTGCCTTGAGGTGGGAGGAGTGCTGGGTGATCTTTATACTTTCCTCCTTATTTTCCATGTGCATGTCTGCCAAAGCAAAGTGCTCCAGAGGAGCAGAAAAGCAGTGTGAAGCACTGAAATGTACACTTTGCTCCCTGCTGTTTGCGTCCTTGGCTGGATGATTCTTTCCTCCCAGGAGCCAATCTGCTTTCAGAGGTGAGAAAGGCATGCATGTTCAATAAGATGCTTCAGCTCTGATGAGCCCTACCTTTGCAGAAGCACCTGTGAGAGAGCAAGAGGGACACAACCCTGAGAAATGAATATGAAAATGAGGTCAAGTTCTCCTACCAAAGTGACAGAAGCCTTCCTGGGTTTCTGTTTCTCCTCACCTTGGGCCATCACTAAATCTTGTGTTCTGTCGGTTGGCTTTACCTGTTAAATCCCTTACACAGCTTCCCCCTGCCCAATGCAATTGCACTTATTGATAAATTTACATTTTTATGTAGCCTGCTCCATAGAAGGTTATAACACTACAGTATACTTATGTCTGTCTTTGCAAGATCAATGTGAAACCAAAGACTAACACAAATGATTCACCTCAAACTTTTTTGTAAATGTCACAGTTCTTAATAGCATGGAGTTCAGAGTTCTGACTTGCTTTGCTCCTGCATCTTGAATTGCAGCACAGCATTCCATGGCAATGCTCCTGTGAGTCCTGTTCCCAGAGGAAGGATTTGGTGCATCGACACCATTTGGGCACTTTCCTTGGAAGCCTTCCATCCAATAATGACTCAGTTTGCAGCTTGCAAGGGGAGCTGGGAAGGGCTCATGCTGAATCACAGGAAAGTCCTGGAGATGAGAGGAGGGAGGATGGTGGGAGAAGAATAAAAATGAGCTAGTGTCAGATTTTGATGGGCCTGCAACTGTGTAGAGGGATGCTTCTTGAACTGTTAATTAAAAGGGGAAAAAAAAAACAGTAGTCGCTAACAAGAAAGGCTGTCAGCGCTTAAGAGTGGTTTGGGAATAATAGGCAGAGATGCTCTTCATGGAAGCAGTTTTATGAGTCTTCTGACCTTGGTGAGTCTGATGCCATCCTACTTCTCAGGCTGGGTCAGGTCTCAGCAAAGAGCTGAGATTTCTGGCCCAGTTCTCTCCTCTTAAGTGCTTCCACCAACCTGGCAGCTGTGACTGCTGGGATCCACTGACAGCTCCACTAACAGCCGCTCCATTGGGGTGCTGGCAGTGCTGTGCAAACTGTGCCTGCTGAGCTGATCCCCTGTGCAGAGGGGCTGCCTGTAGGAGACACTGATGTGCTTGTTATTCTTTCCTCATCTACAGTATTTATGTATTTAAGCACAGACTTCCTTATCTTGGAGCAATCCTCTTCCTCTCCCCCAGGCTCTGAGCTGCAGTAATCTCAAATGGTGGTGAAAGAATAAACCTTTTGCCTGGAATAATTGTGTTCTGCATTAGTAAGAGAATCTATTCTGTGTTGTGTGTGTTTTTTTTTTTTTTAAAGTTCTAATTGCATGTGGTAGAAAACTTTTAAATTCTTCTCTATAAGCTATATATAAAATATAACAGATAGGCAGAAATGTATTATTAGAGCTATCTATTTTTCCTTGACGTTCCTGTAATTTAATAAACGGTGTGAGCTCAATTTCTGCAGTTTATGACATCACAGGAATAAAACCCATCTTTTGATTAATAGCTATCCAATCCATCCCCTCCCCACATGTTAAATATAATGGACTTAGGAAACAAGCAAGCTAATTTTCTAGAAGTTTGCTTTGGATAGCTGGATTAAATTACTTTGGGGAAAAAACTGCAGTGATAGCAAGATGAGCAGTGCAAGGCTCTAGAGGGAAGGGAGGGAAGCTGCTCTGTGCCTACCGATGGAGATGTGCTGTCTCCAGTATTGCAAATCCAAGCGACTGCAACTCCTGCAAGTGTCTGCTGAATTCCTTCAGGTCCTGTAAAGCTCTGTGGAGCTGTAAGCAATTCCATCGTCCGTGTGCTGGGGTTGGTGTTTCCATCCTGGCTGTGTCCTGGTATGAGATTCTTAAAACCCATCTGTTCTGTTTCTCACATTCACAATTGGTTTTGGTTGGCTGCCCAAGAAGGATCTAGTGCACAGCCTTTTACATCCGTTCACTCCTGAGACCCACTTGCATAGAGCTGAATAAATCTGACATTCTTGTAGGTAGGTGGAAGACGAGGACTGCTGAGAATGACTTGTAGCAAATCCTTAAGTGGCAAAGAGTCAACAAGATGAAAATGAAGCTGACCGCTTGTAAGGAGGGCTGCTCTTCTGAGAACGTTGTGTTAAAGACATGCAGGAAGGGCACTGGAGGCGCAGAGCAACGCTATGTCAACGATGACCTCTGTTCCCAGAGAGCTGTCTCTGTGGCAGAGCGTTTCCTGTAGTACTCCTACTGTAAGTGCTATGTTATGGGCCTTCAAGGAGCTTGGAACAAATCCCTTGAGCCAGAGCAGCGCAGGCAGTGTGCAGGGGTTTGGATTATTCAGTGAGTGAGCTGAATGTGGAAGGAGAGGTAAATTTTGTCTGGAGCTGGTGTGACTTGTTAGAGCAAAGGATGGGCACTCGGCTCTCTTTCTAAATTTGCTGCTGGGAGCACAAACTTTGCAAGTCGAGCACCTTCACATTGAGTGAATGCTCCCTCTTTGGGAGGCTGGGAGTGGTGATGCTGCTCCAGCAGGATGTGATGCAGCTGCTTCAGCCTCATGCGCGGAGCAGGAAGCTCCCATCACAGCCAGCTGATGGAGTGGGATGGAAAGTCTGCTCCTTTTGTGATATTGCCAGCTGGGGAAGCATCTCATGCTCTGTTGTGCCCTCACTTTGTAATCCCTTTTGTGTGAAAAGAGCTGCTGCCATCCCTGTAGTGAGGGGAAAATCAAGGCACTGGGGCAGTGCTGCTGCAGCCAGGTTATGGCTGTGCAGAAGAGAAGAGCTTTGAAGCTGGGGCTCAGCATGCTCACAACTGAGCTGCTCCTTCCTTCCCTTTTTCTCAGTCGTCCTTGCTCATGTTGGCCATTGGGGCTACGGAGTGCTTAGAAAATAACCAGCTGTTTCGTTAAGTGAATTTGCTCGATCCCTCAAGTTGACAGATGATTTTTATTATGTACTATTACTTAATGAACTCTTTTGTGGCAAATGTAATTCAATACGGATTCTGATTCCCAGTTTGTCATCAGTCCTTTTGTAAAGGAAGAAAAATGGAAAAGGACTTGATTCCTTTATCTTGTTATGCTAATTGCATTAGGAATATTGGAGAAAAACAGTCAGTGAATTTAACAGCAGAAAAATCCAAGCCTGTATTTTACTGAGAGAAAATGGGAATTTACTGGGGCCGAACACAGCTGACTTTAGCCAAAGCAAATTCTGATCTGTTTTGGGTTTTGAAAAACAGAAATATAAAAGTAATATGTAAAAATCTAAATCTAAAATTCATATGAGAAGCCTGTAACAGACAGAACAGGATGAGAGGAAGGAGTTGTAAGAGGAACTTGGAAAAATTCAGTACTTATATCTCTCATGAGCAAGGACCTGGTCAGGGAGCTGCATGTGACATCAAGCAGTGGTGGGATGCACTGGAAGAGAATGGCAGTAAGGGTCAAAGCAGTGGAAAAGTGTATGTGAGTGCTGTGCCCTCTAGAGACTGATTCGTGTTCTTCTATTTGACTGCCTGCCATTAGAGCCCTTAAAATGAATGATGTTTCGTGTCTCTTATTTTCTAGAGTTCAGCTTTTTAATTGCAAAATTGGGGTCATTTCACTTTTTTTTTTTAGGACAAGAGTTTTGTGCAAGAACGGAATTGTGGGTTTCAGAGTGTGAGCAGAAAGCTCCTGAGAACTTGGAATACGCATGGGGTTAAAACAGGGCTCACAGCCATGTGTTGAGTAATGGCTAAGGAAGGAAACGTTGATAGGTGTCTTCATTAAGTGCCTTTGATCCCCAGCTGAAGAAACCAGCAATCCTGCCTGAGTGCACTGGTGTTACAGACTGAGGCTCCAGCTGTGGTCAGACCACTGGTCCTATGATCCTATGGCCCCATTCCTTGCAGGGAGCTCCTTTGTACATCTGGGCTAGTTTTCAGTTCCTTGAAGGATCACAGATTTCTAGCCCAAACTGTGGTGCTGTAATACGCCTGGTTAAGGGGATGTCATTAACAGATGACATCTTGGTGGCCCCTTTTGTTGTCTTTTTGGATGTGAGGTGCCCTGGAGCTGTAAGATCACTATGCCTGTGTTGCTGACACCTGTGGGAGCTTGTAAGCAGCATATGGACATCAGCACTGATTTTCTTAAATAGTCATCCAGATCGTGTTATCAACCTATCAACCACAGGGCAAGGAGATTGAGGAGCTTTGCTTTGAGGAAACACTGGAGGTTCCTAATTGCTAATTGATTTATTAATGTATCTCAGTGGAAATTTGGGCTCATGGTTGTACATGGAGAAAAAAGGGCTAGCATGAACATCTTGTCAAAGCATCCATTTCTTAATAGAAATTATCCTAGATCTCCTTGGCCACCAGCTAGCTGATCCAAATGAACGTTGATGCAGAGTGGAAGGAGGCTGCAATGAGAAGGGAGCAAACAATTAAGAGACATCACCTGTGTGTCACTGGGATTGTGTGTCAGCCCTTCAGAAGTAAGGAACTCCATGTGAATGTGCACTGGCTGCAGGTTAAGTCTACACAGCTAAGCTGTGCTGCTCGTTAAACAAGATTGAAGGGAAGGAAGAGTTGTATTTGAGTTACAAGACCAGTTTCATTTGCATTTGTCTCCTAGTAAATTAATCCTGTGTTTGTTGAGTCTCTGGGGCTAGATCTAAAGCTCAATGAATAGAAGGAAGCTGTATCCTTTGCTTGAGGTACGAGGTGCTGTTGTAGCCAGCCCTATGGTTCCCAAAGCCCCTTGCAGGGGTGAGGTACACTTGATCCCCTCAGCAACATGTCTTGTGGGGCTGTAACTATCTGCAAAATACCTGAGCTGCTGGTAGGCAACGTTTAAAAGCTAATTTCTGTCAATTTAATCCAAATTTAGTCACTGTGTGATTTGACATACACAGATGTAATATACTTATGCAAAACACAAATCTCAAGTTTAAGAGCAGACTCTTTCACACTGCTCAGTTTTAGGGCTGTCATGGTTGCAAACTGTCAGCTCTGTGTAACTGAAACTTTCTTCACCAGTTTTAAGGCAGGAAGAGATTTGTGATAACTTGCTCTGATGTGCACAGCACAGGCTGTGAGATCCCACAAATGCCCTTGAGACCCAGCAAATTGGCTCAGGTAACAGCAGAGAGCTCTCCCTGCTCTGTGTGGAAGAAAGCCTTGCTGCTCTGGCTTTGCAGTCATGATGCAGGTATGGAGGCAGCAGCAGGGACAGAGTCAAAAGCCAGAGCCTTGAAACTGAATTAAATAACCAACAAAATACACTTAAAGAGGATTCTTCATACAGGCATTATGGCTTGACCACCTTTAATACTACAAGTCAGATTAGCATGTGGATTAGCATTAGGGTTTGCAGTAACAGGATGGGAACATTCCATTCATGGGGCTGCAGCACAGACTGCATCTGTGCTCATCTCCCTTTGGACGTACACTTTAGAACTACCATAGCTGAAATTTGTGGCCAGAACTTCTTTTTTTCCAACAGTCTTTATTGCACCAACATTCAATTTTAAGTGTTCAGACATCTGTCATAAATAAAACAGTTTTTATTACGTCTTTGTTTTCCAAAAGGGAAAAAGCCCCTTTTTCTGTCATCCTAAAAAAAAAAATTATTTCTGATTTGTCACACAGCTGTTTCTTAATGTTTCTTAATGTGTAATTCATGTGGAATTATATTCAAGATAGAAATCTTCTCTTTGGGGAAACACAAAGTTCTTATGGAATCCTAGGGCTTCTGATATTTACATAAAAATCTGGTGCTATTAGAACAGGAGTACTGGTTCTCTTAGAAGTTCATGCAGTTCCAATTGGGGGGGTAATAGTGTGTGGGCCTCACAGCTCCTCCTGGTGCGGCACCAAACCTAAAACAAGAAGGAACATTCAGTCCAGCTTCAGGAGATTGCATCAAGTTACAAAGAATTTTTTAAAAAGACACCCATGTGGTTTCTGGAAAGGTGATGGAGGGAAAGTATGAGCTATTCTGTAAGTACTGAAAGATGTTACACGGAACTTACATATCCTAAGATTGTAAGCAGATCCTTGGTTTTTATAGAAACCTATGGAGACGAATCTTTTAATGACATTCTGTGTCAAAATGTTTTGGTTTCTATCATGCTGAAGCATTTCCTTTCTGCTAGGTTACAAAAATTTTGTGCTTTATCCACGAGGGCTGGAAAGCTGTAGGTGTGATCTTATCCTACAGCAGCTTCATTGGCTTAAAACAAACTATTTCGTTGCTGCATCAAACTTCCTTTGGAGTTATATGCCCTATAGAAACTTTTATTTTCTGTTCTGATTTGGCATTGGGTGAGAATGGAGCTGGGGAACCCAGTTTGTGATTAGGCTGTGAGTTCCATGAAGGGGTGCAATAAGGGATGATCCCTCACTGGGCACTGAAGCTAGAATGCAGATCTGCACGGCCATACCCATAGAGAGGAGGAAACGGGAACTGCATCCCATTGTGTGCTGCTGGCAGGTCCTGGATGCTGGTGGGCAGCTGAGGTGCAGCCCTCGGGTAGGGGAATCCGGGCTGAACCAGGGGGATGTAATTCAGCTGAGGAGTGTAGGGTGGCCGGAACATCTGTGGGCTGAATGGAGCCCCCTGGGGAGGAGAGAGAAGGCACAGGAGAATGGTGAGAGTCTGCAGGTGGGTGATGATCCCAACGATAGGAACTGCAGTTCACTGAAACGTTTTCAGATATTTTGGTGGATTCTTTTTCCCCGCCCCTAATATCTCCTTTAACCCGCTGCTCTTCTCCATGCAGACTCCCATCTTCACTCAAGTTTGGGCTCAGCTTGCTTCACGTTGGGTGTTTTTCAAGTAAGTCTCTGGAGCAAAAGCTGGAGGAGCTGGGTGGCTGTGTGGGACCTACAGCTGTGGGTTTGACTCTCTAAGTTCACTCTTCCTCTCTATTTTTGATCCTAGAGAAAGGTGGTTTTTGCCTTTATATAAATGCAAACTCTTAAAAAAAATAATCATAATAAAACTGCAGTCTGAATGGAGAAGACAGACAAATCATTTGGTACAAAACTTGAGCGTATGCAATAGATCTCCTCACTTAGAGGCTCAGGGCTGTCTCCGGAGCTATCTTGCAATAACTACTGCTCCAAAGAACTAAATGAACTCAGCCCAGCTCAGCATCTTGTCCCCAGATCTGTTTTTATCACCAATGTCAATCTTGGCATACGACAAACATTACTGACTAATCCATTGTGCTTAGCATCTGTGCTCTGCAAATTGGAGCACATTTGTAGCCATTTGAACGCACCTGTCTTGAATAGCATCCAAAGGAAGGGTGCAGAGCTTGCTGGAAAGGGATCCTTGCTCTCTGGTATGGACCCTGTTAAGCATATGGAAAGCATGATTTTTAAAAACAGTTTGAGTCGCCCCATTAATTATTATTACTTTTGTGTGAGATTTTTTTTTAGTGGGAAGTTATGTTCAGAGAAACCAGGTTGAACTAAATTAATTTCTTAGCTTTGGGGAAAAGTCTTCCCTTGGTCTCCCTACGGCATCCAGAAGTGTTTCCTTTCAGTTATGCCCAGGCAGAGCAGCCCAATGCTGGGGGCAGAAGGGCTGCACTTGTCCTGTGCTCAGTAGGTCTCTGAACTGGGCTTCAGGGAAAATGGGGAAATTCTTGGACTGTAAGCCATGGATACATGGGATTCCCAAGGTTTTATTCCTCTTGACTTAAGGATTTGCTGTCTTAATAATCCTGGCTGGCTTTTTTACTTTGAGATGAGGTCCTGTTTCATCAGGTGAAGAAAGCAGTATCCCAGTGTGTGAACAGAGCCACCAAGTGAAATATCCCTAATGAATTATTAGCCCGAAGTATTTGTAATACAGGATAAATATTTGTAAATACAACATAAACATGGAAAGTAATGAATGCCAAGTGAGGTCAGCATTCAGTACATGTCAATAAAACATCCTTTGATCACAAACATCTCAGAGGACTGCATTACATAGGATGTTAATACTCTGATGGTGAACCACTGCGATGCCAGTGTAATTAATCACTGTAGGACAGCAGTCTGGTTGCTTTTAAGCTCTGCCCTACAAATCAGAAAGCAGTTTTCACAGTGCTGGTAGCTGGTGCTCTGAGCTTGTTGGTATGGGCCTGGAAATGTGCTCCTCTTCTCAAAATGTGGGTTTACTTAATCTTACCTGAAAGGGTGGGAAGTTTGGCTGGTTTGGAAATGGAGGAAGTGGAGGGAAGCTCAGATTGGGCCACGTGGGCTGGTTGAAGGCTGTGGTTGTTGTAGTAGCAGAAAAGCATGGAGTAGAAGTACTGGCATTGCATATAACAACTTTTTTATCCAACATTGCAGTAGTTACTGTAAAATAAAACATGGTTGAAGATAATTAAGCATTCCCTTCATTAAATTGTGAAGCACTTGCAACTACGAGGACACGCTCTCCCTGTGAGCAAAGTGTTTAAGATGCTTTTGCAGGCTATATTTCTGCAGCACAGAGACCCCACACTTAGAAATCAGCAGTTCATATTCACATGTAGGGCCATTAAACACCAACCCACAGGACCTGGGATAAAGTTAATTGCCTGAGCTGTAAGAACGACTGGAATGGGGCACAAGGTTCTTGTTTCATTCTTACAGAGCTTAGAGATAGTTTATCTCAGATCAGGAAACTACCACAGAAAAAGCTGATGGTGTGAAGTGTCTCCAGACTGATAAATCCAACCCAGAAACTTAACAGCACATCTAGAAATGCATTGTGATTTTTCCCCATTCTGAGATGCTCAAATGCCTTAAGTTATCAATACTTTGTGGAAATGTGGATCTCTTAAGCATCTCTTACTGGGAACCCAAAGTCATAACATCTGATACACAACCAACCCCCTCCAAACAGCGTAGCTTATAGAAAATATTGACCAGGTACACAAAGCTCTGTGGTTATGACCTTCCTGTATTCCTTGCTTGTTCGTATGAGGAGGACATCGGATAGAGGAGAGAGCAATATTGGCATCTGATATGAAATGCAATTTGAGAATGGAAAGGACTAGCTCGGTACATTTCAGTCCCACGTACAAGTTTGAAAGACACCACTGCAAAGTGAACCCTGCAGGGCTGCTGACCACCTCAGCCAACTGCGTGCAACCACTTCCACTCAGCCTTGGTTCTCCCATTGCTCCCAGTGCTTTACCAGCACCATGCCCTGATCCATACCTGGATTCTGCAGTGCCTTTGTGGCTGCATTGGAGTCGGTTCTGGAGCAAATCTTGCCAACCGTTGAGAGCTGCTGCTTCTGTCCTGCAGTTTGACTTTCTGCTGTCAGAGCTGGCACAGCTGTGCTGTTCTTTGCAGTGCTAAACATGCCATTCTGGAGGAACTCTTTCACTGCCTTGCTTTCCTCAGCCATGACCTGCCTGTCTGGGCCTTTGGCAATGTCTGTGTGTTTCAGCAGCAATGGCATCCCCAGCTTGCTGCCAGCATCTGTGGTGCTGCTGTCCCCCAGGCCCTTGGGAGAGCTTGCTGAATGCAGGAGGTTGGTGATGGTGGATTTAGCAGAAAGCTGAGCGTTGCAGAGAGCTCTTAATTTCATCTCTCTTTCTCTGTTTCCAATCACTGCTTTGTATATACTTTCAAGTCCCTCTGTTTCATCTCGCAACCAGTCTCTGTAAGAAAGTGGAATAAGGATTCTGTTCAGTTTGACATAAGATTGAGCTCATTTTCTTGACTCCTTCTACACCTTGCACCTTTACACCTACTACACATTTCTCTCTCATTTATGCTCTGTTTAAGATTCGAGCGTTCCTTCTCAACCAGAACAAAAACTTCTCCCAGCACACTGTTCTTTTTCAAAGAACCACGTAAAAATGGAAAAATTAAAACAAAATCTCAACTTAATGCATCTATTCAGGAATAACTGAAGCTTGGGTGACAGCATTTCAGATAGGAAGGCCTGAAATCCCTTGAAGGGATGAAGCCCTTACAGCGGGATGGCTGCAAGGGCTGAATGCTGTGTTCTCTGAGGCACACCTCAGTGCCCATGGTGGTTCCCTGCTCAAAATACTCATTTAAATTCCACTTTGCTCCTGCACAGCCAGGTACGTTCAATAACTTAACGTATTATCAGTTTACTCTCTTCAGTTTGAGGGAAAGCGACGCTCTGTGCATGCACTGCACAGATACATATATAGTACGTAAATGGATTGCTAATATTAGTGAAATCTGAATAGTTCGAGGTATCTAATTATCTCTAATCATAGGATCACTATAATTGGCAGGATGCTGCTTTTTCCCCTATTTTTAAAGCGTAGATACCTTAAAATCCTCAACAAATTCATATTATGGGCATAAATATAGAAAATTGCTGTTATTTCCAGAGTAAAGCTTATTTTCTACAACACTTTATCCCACCTTTCAGTGGGATTCCTCTCTCCAATGGTGGTTGGAAAGACCTGGAGGGTTGGTTTTGGACTTGGGCTTTAAATTACTGAAGTCCTCAGCAGCTTTGCTCTTCTGAATCGAAATGCTCCAGAACAAACCCAGGAAGGTGAAACTTGTTGTTGTTTGTTCAAAAGATTCCAGGTACATTTTTAAATGAGCAAAACAGCAATTTGCATAAGTCAATATTCTAAGATAATTAAAGACTGCTAACTAGAGCAAGGTCGTGCAGTGTGATCTTTGACCACTGACGTTACTGCAGCTGGTGGGCAGGGGAGCATCTCTATTGACTCCTGGGTATGGAGAGATGAGGGAAAATAATTCAGTGCAGCACTGTCAGGAATAACAGAGGTACCCGTGGTACAGAAGCTGCTCTCT
Organism: Lagopus muta; assembly: GCF_023343835.1. Classification (NCBI taxonomy): domain Eukaryota; kingdom Metazoa; phylum Chordata; class Aves; order Galliformes; family Phasianidae; genus Lagopus; species Lagopus muta. The sequence continues at coordinate 4,939,456 of NC_064455.1, forward strand.
CCAAGGTCAGAGGTGGGCGCCTGACCCAGGGCTGCCTCACCTGAAGAGATTTTAAGGAAGTTCTTTTGAATTCTGTACAGCAATTTGGTTTCAGCACTTCAGGTTCGGTATTTTTGGAAGGTTCAGTGACTCAGGAGGGTCTTTGAACAACTGATGAGCAATGTACTGTCATGAGTGTATGCAGAGGGTACTTCTTTGCTGAAGTGCCTGCTTGCTGAATGCATGAAAATGCTGCTGGCAGAAGGGTCAGAGCAGCTGCCCAAAGCAACTCGAAGATCAGCAGGCGAACAATGAATCATTTTTCTGAACCTGAGAATGCTGCTTTAGCCACTGTGCTTTGCTGGCTTGTTAATTTCGTCTTGGTTGGAGTTACTGAGTTTGTCACAGGTCCTTTCTGCTTGTCCCAAACCATTTTGATCTGCTGCCTCAGCCCTGTTACAGTGGCTTAAGCGTGGCTGCAGGTTGCTGGGGGTGGGAGGCCGCTGGTTGGGCTGCTGTCACTGTATTGGATTAATTGCTAAAAACTAGATCTGTGTATTTCTTTTGGTAGCTTTGTTTCTGTAACTTTTTTAGCTGTTAATAGTTCACGGTGCTTCATATCGTATTCCTTGCTTGGACTCCTAAGCAGCTGGCAGGACCAAGGGATGTGGCTGAGCATGTGCTAATTAAGATGTTTCAGCAGCATAACTTGACCTACCAGTGCAACTCCATTGGCTTTGCTGGTTATTCTTGGGTTGTTTGCCTTCACTTAGTTTATTCTAGTTCAATTACTATTCTTGTTACGGATATGGAAGGGAAAGGGAAAGAGCCAGGACTCCAAGATCAACACCCTGGGTTTCACACTGATACAGTGTTGGCCATTTCCCCTTCTGTTCCTCCATGTCTTCAGCTAAAATTATCAAATTATCAGCTTTTTCAGTCTGTGAAGTTGGCCTCAAAAGACACGATCACAGTTTTTTCACTGTATCAGGCAAGATGTGTGATTTATGTAGGCATTAAGATCTGGACACGTGCTAATAACTTGCTGATTGATAGCTGGATTTGTACATTTCACTTTTTTTCTACTTCAGGAGCATATAGTAAATATTATCCCATTAATCTGAAGAGCATCCTTCCCTCCCTTATCACCATTTGTCCCACAGAACATGATTTGGCATAATTTTTTCTGTGCTAAATTCAGCTTCTCTTTGTAAAGATCAGCTGTTTACAGTAGCTTCCTTATAACACTTTAATTTTCGATTTTGTTCCTTTTGAATGCTGCTTTCACTTCTTCCTGTAAATATTTTGATGTGCGTGTGGTTGTTTTCCTTTAAATGTTGTGGGGAAGAGAACGCAGCAGCTGCTTATGGTGCTTCAGATTTTCAAGTAGCTGGCTTTCACAGGACACGCTCTCCCAAAAAAAAAAGCCTGGTTACAGTGGGAAAAGTGGGAAAACTTTGTCCTATCAGGATGCTGCCTGAAGCCAACCCAGCACCCCGTGCTCCAGCTCTCTGTTTCTAGGGGTTATGAGGGCTCTTTTGAGCTGGGCACTGAAGGGAAGGCAGCAGCCCCTTGTCCTGGCTCACTCACCCACTGTGGGCTCCATTCCTGCTCCATGGGGGACTGGGTGGATCCGTGCAGACGATGGGCTGCAGATCCCAGGAGAGGCTCTGCACGCGTTTCCAGATCTCGTGGCAGGCTTTGTCCAGCCCGTCTTGGGGTGTGTTGTCGTGGATCCAGATGTATCGTGGGAATGGCCCCAGTGGGAACGGCCCCTCTGATTTCACTGCTGGGGCTGAAAACCTGTCCGTGCCACTGAGCATCCTTCAGCCTCTTTGCATTCAGGCAATCTTTCTGAACGATGTTTTGTGTACGTTGCAAACGGAAAGAAGAGCCGTGGCAACCACGGAATGCCAGGACCTGGCAGTTGGTAACGGCAAAAACCCACTTGTCCTTGGCACAGCTGGGAGCTTTCCCTCTAATAATCCTGTAACGAGATTCCTGTCTTTCCAGGGTTGGCATTCAGCTGTCCTTTGCCCTTCTTCCTCCTCCTGGAGCTCTGCCTCTCTTACTTGATGTGCAGGTGCTGAAGCTCTGAAGGGCGCATGGCTCTGTTAACTCATGGCTTTGCCCACATAAATGTTATTTTCTCCCTACTAATAGCGATGATATGGTTAAGAAAGAATAAATGTGTGGTAGTTACTAAGATGTTTTGCGTTCCTATACCAGATTACTAGTGGTGAAACTCTCCATTTTTGGCATCGTTCTCCAAGTGTGAATGCCTTCTGTGGTTCCTCATTGATCACCAAGGGTTGTGTTTGTGAGCTGCATTGGGGGGGAAGAGAGAAAGGAGAGCCCAAGGGATGTGGGTTGGTGTTTGTGCCTGGTACTGACATGTGCCCTTGCCAAGCTCTAGGCTGCTCTTCTTGTGGGAGGCCGTTGTGAGGATGTGGTTCCTATCTGTGAGCTGCTTTCAGCTCTCTGCCTTAAACCAGGAATCAGGGATGTTACAATTGCTCTAATTTCATTGGGAGGGATCACAGAGTTTACTGTTCGGGCTGGGAGGAAGAGGTATTTTGGGCTACACAAAGTGTGAAATAGTTGGCTGAATATCTGCCACAAAGTCTGAAGGCAGGAGGCTGATCTGAAGCCTGGTTGGACTGCAGACTTCCCAGCCCCAATGATGCCGCTCTCCCCCCATTGAGGACTCCTTGCAAAATCACTCCGAAGGTGAGATGCAAAGTGAGCATCAGAGGTCAGAAGTGGGCTGTTAAGCAGAACCTGCAAGCATCTCCTTGGGGAGGTGAGTTGTAGTGGTAGATGCTGGTTATGGTGATGGATTCTACTACATTCATCACGCTGTCCATTTGGCAGATAAAATACTTTTTTTCTTTCTTAAAGAGCGAGTAAGCTTTCTTTGCTAGGTGTGGGGTCCTGCCTGGTTGGGAGCCCTTCATTTGCAATAGGTATGGCGTTACTGCCCAGGAATAAATTAGGACAGTGTCTCCTCAATGCCTCGATTATGCTGGCTGCTTGCTCCCGGTGCGGGGCTCCAGCCCTTGGCTCGGCTGCGCTCCGCTGTGCGCAGCAACCGAGTCGCATCTCCGGCTACAGCCTGGGGGTGGGGGATCGAGGTGGATGGCTGTGTAAGGGAGAAGCAATGTATAGAGCTGTCAAGTGTGGTACCCTGTTCTCTGATCCTTTTCGATTTGGATCTGTGCCTTTGAACAATAAGGTCTATTTGAATAGGACACTGCAGTTTAAGCAGACATAAAGCAACTCTTTCATGTAACAGCACTGGTTGCCTTGGCTCTTGGCATCGGCTCACAGTGTAGGCAGTGGAAGGATTCAAATGCAGAGGGGACACAGGGAAAGGGAGCGAGAGAGAGGATAGATCCGAGGGCGGAGGGACAGATTTGCGAACCCTCGATATAATTTGTTTTTAGCTGTCAAATAAGCTCATTCAGGGCAACCGGAACAAGCCCCAAGAAGGGGGTTTTGCAGCAAAGCAACTGCAGCAAACGCAGCGCGGGGCGGGGGTTGGGGGCGGCCCTGAGCCGGGTCGGCTGCTGCGCCCTGCTCCGTCCCGGGGGGGCTGGGGGGGGGTCGCGGTGCTGCGGGATGGGGCTGCTGCTGGCCGATGGGCGGTCGTTAGGCAGCAGCTTGCCGGGAATTGGGGGGGGCGGGGGAGAACTGACGACTTCTGATGGTGTTTTTTTCCCCCTTTTTGTAAGGCTGTAGGGTCACGTAGTTGTTGTTTTTTTTCTTGTCCACAGATCTGCGCATCATTGCCACGATAATTAAGTTCCTCACTGTATCTTAAAAGACAGCATTTTTTTTCCCCCCTATCTTGCATGCAGCCGTAGGGCAAATGTCCTAACATACGCTTAAAAAAATCCACCAACAAGGTGGAGGGGGGAGGGGGGGAGGAAGGGGAGAGGAGAATGCCGCTCAGCCCCGCAGAGGGGCAGCAGCAGCAGGGTGCCCGGGGGGGAAGGGCACAGCTCGTTCCGGTGTCCAGGACGGGTCACAGCCCTGGGGTGGCCCTTCTGTGTTCTGCGTTTTGCTTCATCACCAAAATCGCGTCAATATCCTCAAGTTGTTTACAAGGGGGGTGGAGGGGGCTGCGCTGCTCCCCGGCTGATGCCCTCGTAGCAGAGATGCTGTACGTGTGTCCGTGGGCACGCCGTGCTCGCTGCAAAATGGGGGGCTGCGGGCTCGGCTGCCACGCCAGAAACCTGTGGCGTGCATTAAAAAACAATGCCTAAAGATGCTAAAACGTAATTTGCGGCTTGGCGGTGGTGCTGCTGGGGCGGGGGCTGGTGGGAGGACTGTGCTGGGTCCAGGAAGCAGAAGCGAAGCAGATCTGCTCGCTGACTGCACGGCAGCCCCTCATGACAGCGCCCGAGCCCCCTCCCAGCATTTAGGGAAAGAGGAGAACAAAGATACAGGAGCGATTAATCAAGTGGCTAATAAAAAAGTATAAATCCCCGGGGGCTGCGCGCCGCTGATGCCGGAGAGCTGGCTCGGAGACAGCCGCCGGGAGGGACGAGCCAGCCCTCCTCTCCTCGCCTCTCCTCTCCCCGAGCTGCTGCCACACTTGGTTCATTCCAGCTGCAGAAGCTCAGAGCCTTCCATGCGGTGGGAATTTTTTTTTTTTTTTTTACCCTGAGCTGAAAAAAAAAAAAAATAAAAAAGAAATCGCAAGCCTGACCTGCTTTTTTTTTTTTTTTTTTTTTTTTTTTTTCCTTCCTCCCCCCCCTCCCCCCTCCTCTTGCCTTTCTCCTCTTCTTCCAGCCGAGCCGAGGACTATCCCAATCGCAAAGGGGGAGAAAAAGGGGGGAAAATCCGCCACCAACCAACCCCCAGCACGCCCCATTCCTGCCGCCCTTTGACATGCAACCTTCCTTGGGATGGGACCGGCCGGGATGCAGCTGCAGCATCGGAAGGAATTGGGGAAAATTGGGGATCTTGGCTCTGATGACGGTGGAATTGAGCTCCTGGAGCCGGGTGCTGCTGCTCTCCGTGGGGCTGCTGGCTGCCTCTGCGAACGGTGAGTGTGCTGGGGAAGGCTGGTAACTTTGGGGCATTTCCCTGCTCGCTGCTTATAGCCTGGGACTGCTGTTAATCCTCTTTCCAGGGGACTCTGGTGTGTGTGTATGCGTTTGTATGTCAGCACACGCTTCCCTGTAGTGTTGAATGAGTGTTCAGTTTTCTTCAGGCAAGATTGTTGCACCCAGAGGCTGGAGAGAAACTGCCTCAAATGATGTAATACCACATAGAACCCCGTAGTATTTCTCCATCTCTGATGGGTCAAATAATCTGTGCATGGTTGCTGTGTGATACGCAAGACGACTGTAGAGAAATGCCATTGCTTTCCCCCTGTCTTTCCCTTGCATCTTAATTCATTATTTCAGTACCCACAGCATTTGACCATAGCTGATAAAACAGCTTTGCACTCCTTGAATGGAAATGGAAGCACTTTCCTCTTATTCCCCCCTGCATTTGAACTTGATAAGACGAGCTCTTTGGCCTCAGCGTGGTGATTTTTGTGGCAAATGCATGTATTGACTTGGAAGAAGGAGACTTCAATTTGGGGGCAGCGTGCGCTCGTCTCCTCCCCGCTTTCTGCAGCTGACCTTGTAGCAAAAGGATATCTATGGACTGAAGTTTATTTCTGGTGCAAACAGCAAATATTTAGGGACTGTCTTTGTGTATGTGGGAGGGGGAAGAGTGGGAGAGCTGTGCTTGGCAGCCTTCTTTCAACGCTGCTGTGCCCTGGTTTCCAAGAGTTTCTGAGTAATGTTTGTCTTGTCTGCTGCATCCTAGGCTGGAGGAATGTATGCTTGTGTGTGTTCATGTGTATAAAAGCTTTTCTTTTCTTTTCTTTTTTTTAAATCCTCGTGTTATTTAGAATGCAACACTCATTTCATTATGTAAGACAGACTTTCTCCAAAGAGATTCAGAATAATTAACTGTTCCTCCCGAGCGCTCTTGCAGTGGACCCGAGGAGTTGTGCTAACGGGAAGCATCTATTAGGGAAGGAGGTGGAACCACCCAGCAACCCACAAGCCATAATTAGGGATGAGTATTTATTTTTGGTGATTATTTTTTGTCCCCTTTCTTCAGCAGGAGCATTTTGCCTACCCACAAGGGAGAACCGTTCCAGCAGTTTCTGTTGTGCTTTTCTGATACGAATAGAATGATGCAGAGATACCTAAAGAAGATTTATTATGTCAGGTTTTTGCAGCTCTCTCTCCTTCTTTCAGGCTATCTGTAGCTTTTTTCACACTAGATTTTCCAGGCTTCTTTCTGTACCTGCTTGTTCAGTATTTAACCTTTTCTTTCCAGGCCCCTAGCTCTATCCCTGCATTCAGAGTGCTGTTTGATGCCTTCATCCCCTGGTCAGTGCTCTGTTTTTTTTCCTCTGCAAGTAAATCTGCAGAAGCTTTTCAGATGCCATGTTTTTGTTTTGTTTGTTTGCTTTTAAAATTTGCATCAGAATCAGAGCTGTCAGTCGATGAGGACTCTTTCCAAGCTCTTCCTTTTCACCACATTCTGAAATCCCAGTGATGATCCTTTTTGTCAAGGTAAAGGTTCCACTTGGAACCGGTGCTGCCCTGCTGCAGGAGCTCCACAGTGCAGTTTGCCACCAGGCAAACACAGCCACCTCAGTGCAGAATCCAGTGCAGTTTTGGGGCCTGACCCCAGCAAGGAAGCTCACTGTGCCCTTTGGTGGGCAGGCAGTGATCCTTGGTAGAGCAAAGTTCCTCAGAGACTTCAGTTCTGATCTCGCCAGTTTTTGGGGTTTGTGTGGGTAGTAATAACCACGAGTACCCATAGAGTGGCAGTAGAGCTGTATGTATTTATATAAAAACTACCGGCTAGTGGGTCTGGCCGGCTGAAAAAAATAAGGGAAGGAAATCCTCCTGAGATCACATCAGTTGTGTTTGACAGCGGTTCTGCTGCCCGCCAGCATCCTTCCAAAACATGGCTGTTTGCTGTGGGTGCTTCCTTCAGACACATGGGGAAGCAAGACGAGGCAGCTCCTGTTGTGCAGCGAACTGAACCAGCTGCAGGAAGGTGTTCTACCATACCCCAAAGTTCATTATGAATATGGGAGCTGATGGGAGAGGAAGTGGTTCATGGTTTCCCTTTCTTATTTTGATGGTGTGCTAACTTGATGGCATTTGGGTTTGAGAGGTCTTTGGCTGAGAGCAGACTGATTCACGTATGTGCTCTCAGCAACAAAGTGCATCCTGTGCTGAAATTTCTCGATGGTGCAAACAGGTGGTCTTAATAAGAATGTTTCTGTTCCCTGCTGGGTAATGAGCTGTGCATTGGCACTGGGGCATTTGCTGTGTGCATTGGCGGAGCGCGTTTGGTGCACACATGCAGTTTCTCTTGAAGGACTGTTGTGAAGGAGGTCTTGATGTTGTTATTCACACTGTGCTTTACTAGTCAACATCTTGTTTTGTGCTGCGTAACAGAAAGTTGCAGTGGCTTGAAATGTGGTCTCACCAATTTTATCCCACTGTAATTTTCTGTTTTTCTTGACGGAAAAGAGTTTTGGCAAATTCTTCCTTTGAGGAGTAGGAAGCAGCTTATGAATTTTGATGCATGTGTACGTATCTCCATTGTAAACCATCCTTTTATTTTGTTGTCTCTAATCTGCACAGGATGAAGAGTGATTCAGGGATAGTTGCTCTGCTAGGGAAGCAAGTGAAGCACTCAGAGTATTTTTGTAGGGGGTAAGGATGTGAGATATTAACTCTGAAGCAGTGGATGGATGTTTGTGTAGGAGGGAAGGGAACAGTCGCTAACGTGATTACATTTGATTGTGGCACACAATGAAACGACAGTATTTGATGATAGTAGCTGAGCGTATCGTTTTGATATGAGTCCTACTGCCAGCATTCAGGCAGTGTGGATATCAGTGCTAAATGGAATGAATGATTCCCACTTACTCATTCATATCTTGCTGATGCCTCTTGTTGCAGGAGGGGGAGGTGGTTCTGGCAAACATTTAGAGGGTGCAGCTCTTTGCTTGGGATCAGACTGGCCTGGGGAGGGTGGGCACAGCAGAGGGCTTTGTGTTGCAGTTCTCTTTCCTTGCCTTTGGGACTGCGGTGGAGGAGATGCTTGGCCTGGGCTGGATGCTTTCAGTGTGTCACTGTGGGGTGACACGGGTGTGATCCTCAGTTGGGTAGGATTGGCCCAATCCTTCCCTTTCTGTGTGCCATGTGTACCTGGTTTGACTGGTGCACACTGAGCTTTCTTACCTGTCCATGGAGGTTGGTGCTTTCGTGAGTTCTTCCTGAAGAATATCTGCATTTGTCATGGCTTTCTCCATGGAAGCATGTGCCCACATAACAGGTAGGGGAGCACAGGGGAAGGAACCAGGGGCACTGCAGTGTGTGCTGCTGCCTTGCTATGTAACCCCTGGCAGTCGATCTCACTCATTCTTTGACTTCTCATTCTTTGTGCTGATCGAGTTCATCATTTTGGGTACAGGAGCCTTTCCTATGCTATGTGGCTCCCCATTGCCCATCACTCTGGTTTTTGTCGTGGCCTCTCGGTGCTGCTGAAGAACATCCAGGCTCAAGCTCTCCTTGCCGCAGAGCCGGTCTGTCATGTCAGATACCTCCTAGGGAAATTCTGTATTCAGCTGGCTGATGGTTCCCAGCCTGCAGTGGTACAGAGGTGGGTGTCTGCTCTGCTGATCCTCGGTGGCTGCCTTCCAGTTGTCTGTGAGTTTCTGTCAAAAGAAAGCAACTGTCAAAATGGGTTCAGGGAATGTGATCCAGGCAATCTGCCGTGGATCCCAGTGGATGTGTGTTTGCCAAGGTGATTTAGGGCTCAAGGTGTAGCTGAGCTGTTGATAGCGCATTCGTATCATAGGTTGTATTCCTGCTGTAGAGAATGCTTTTTCCTAAACAAGAGTGACTGCCTCATTGATTTGTTTTCAGGGACAAGAAGAGACTTTCAGATGTAGGTACTTACACTGCTTTCAAAGAAATCTAGATATAGATGCATAAAATCCCCAACACTCCAGTGATGGTAGCCCCCATAGTTTCTGTGTTTACACAGTGTTTCTGGAGGAGTGAAGTACAGTGCAATTATGGAAATCAATGTACTTTACTTGCTATAAACATGATGCAGTGCAGTAATCTGCAAAATAAATATGCCTCTGCCATGCTATGCAGTGGCTGACTGATCTGATAGTGGTTTATGTGTAACTGGGAAAATCCCATTGATTAAAGAAATCAAATTAACTCCGTTTCAGTCTTTGCTACCATGGACACGGCCAGGATGGAGACAGTATGCGGCAATGAGCTTGTGTGCAATTTCCTTATACCTGCCCTGTGTGGAAGTGGAACCGAGGGTTTTTTGACTTGTGGCTTTCTTACATTGCTTCACAGTGGACTGAATATGGTGTTCCCAGGCTGAGCTACATGCCCTGCTTCAGCCCCTTGCAGGAGTGACTGCAGTAATTTCCTGTTTCTGAGATGCAGGCATCGCTGCTGTGATGCACTGTGTGCCACTGCTGTCTGCTGGTGGGAGGAGGAGCAGGGGCTGTTGCTGCTGGTCGTGGCTGGGAGGCCCAGATGATTGTGCAGCAGGGAGATGTGGTGAGCTACGGCTCTCATAGAAGTGCAGGAAGATTTGCAACTGTGAGTTGCAGCAGCTATGGTTGCCAGGGAGATGTGTGATAGAAAAGTAATTAAAAAAAAATTCTCTCCGTGTTATTGACTGCAAAAAAAAAATCTGCATGAAAATGAACTGATGTGTAGGTTTGGGGACAAGCCTGTGGTATTTAGAGAGTGAAGGAAGGGCAGTGTCACTGAAAGGGACTTATGGGTCCCTTCCAACTTGAGATGTTCTGTGATTTTGTGACACCCATGCAACATGTTTGTAGTATGGTGACTGCTGCAGCTCTGTGGGTGAGCAGAGGTCGTAACCTATGTGTTCATAATGTTGGAGGCAGCCCTTGCCTAGAAGACAGCAATCCAAATGATAACAATCCTGAATGTATCTCTTGAGTGATAGAGGACTGCAAAGACTGGAGGAGACAGCAATGCAGCATCTAGAGGTGATGTGTGAGGGGCAACCAGCACCACCAGAGAACAGCTTTGTACTCATCTGTACCTTTGACTGGGCTTGCTAATAGCACTGCCAAGCTCTCACCCAGACCTGGTGTACTTCAGTGTTCTCTGGCATTTGTGCCTCTTCCTTAGTAATTTGTGGTGACTTCAACATGCAAGATTCCATCTGTAATAAGAAGGAAATAAACAGCGTATAATATTCCTATTGGCAGGTGTTTTCTTCCCTTCCACTCTACATGTGAACCATTGCTGCTCCTGCTTTGCTGTTAACCCTTTAAGTGAAGGCACTGGGCAGAAAAAGTCAGTCCATTTGCCTGTAAGTGCACAGTGGGGATGAGGTGGGACCCGATGCAGAAAGCCTTGCCCAAGGTCAGCCAGCATGTTCCTAGCAGAGCTGAGGATCAACTTGAGGTCTTCTCCTGCTGTTACTGCAGCACAGAAGTGCCATCCTCTTGCTGCTGGGATAGGAGATGTTTTTGAGATGTCTTCTCTCTGAGGATGAGGTCTCAGCTGTATCCGCACCGTGAATGTGAAGGCATTTTACTGTAGTTACACTGAAACAGAACAATTTCTCAATCAATTTATCAAAATGTCTGCAGTTCCCATTTCAAGGCAGATAAAACAACAATGAATATCAATAAAGGTGTCTTTATCCAGGACATTTAAAAATGAAAGAAAGAGAAGATTGGTTCCTTTGGCCTCCGGCTGTTGTTAGCACTCTGGAATGCTAAGTGTGTTCCATCCTAATGAAATGGCTTCATTTAGGCTCAATCCACCTGTTTTTGTGCCACACGTGTTGCTTTTAACATAGGAATTCAGCTGCTTCTCAGGCTGTCAGCTCAGACGTGGACCAAGGAGGACATCTCTCTGCCCCAGTCTAGCTTGGTAATCATGGCCCCACCAGCATCCAGAGCCAGGTGCTGTAGGAGGTGCAAGAGCACTGAAATAAGGAGACTGGAAAGATGAATTAATCACAGCTAGAGAGCTGCCCACCACTGGGGATTTTATGGTTCAGTGCTCTCCTGTTATTTGTGTTCTTTCTCTACTTGGAGAAGTCACCGCAGCCCAATTCCTGCTGTTTTCCGTGGCTCCTGGAAGTCCTTGAGGGTGTAAGCCTTTGTCCTTCTGTTCCACTTCCATCCCTGTAAGGTGGGGGTGAGCAGAATCTGCAAAATCCTGAAATGATTTACAGATTTATTCTGCGGAGAGATGCGGGTGTGTTTGTGATAGGCTTTCAGCAGCTACAAATTGCGCTCTGTTGATTAGCCTCACAGGTTTTGTGCTCTTGGTTCTCTCCCTTGATTGCATGGAGTGAATTCAATCATTTCACGTACAATTTGGGATTAATTGGGAATGATGTTAAGGTGAAAGTTGTCTGTTTGCTGCTGAACTTCAAGAAATAAAACGCTCATGGCAAAAAGTCAGGAATGTGATGCAGGTTCTGTTCCAGCCCAGGTTGCTTGGCTCTTTCTGTAGGTTGTGGTGCATTACTTGCATGGTTTTTTTTTTGTATGTCTGTATCCACATTTGTGCATTTTTTTTTTTTGTGAAAGACTGCAGCACAGCATTTACATGTGCTCCAATGGAGGGTAGGAGACCTGCAGACTAAGAATTTGCCAAAAGCATCAAGGATTGAGATACTGAAAAAAGCAGAGTATTGACAGGGGAGGAGGGCTGGGCGTTGAGGTTTGAACCCTCTGCAAACTCACTGGCTCCAAAGCAGTTGTTCAGTCTGTGTGAGCTTCTTCTTGTACAGAATGGATAAAACAGTGTTACCCAATGTGTGATGGAAGTGGAAGTTTCAAGGACTTTGGAAATAGAGTTGTTTCCTAGTCAGGGTGCCTCTTGTTAGTAGTTGAACGTTTAGTTAAAGCACTGGAAGCCATTTGATGGATTTTTTTTCTTTTTTTTTTTTTTTTTGTAATAGAAAGTTTGTCGAAGAACTTGGTTGTGTAATCTCTTGCATGTTGTTCCAGTTCTGCCCTCACTCTGCTTTTCTAACTGGTGTGTTCCCAAGCTTGAGATCTAATGGCTTGTAAAGGGAATTCTTTTTCTCTGTTCTTTGAGCTGAAATGAGCAATTCTAGCTGGCGTTTTAAGCATCTTGCAAAAGAGCCAGTCTTGCAGTTTCAAAATGTAAGGATGTTCTGGGTCTTGTTCTGTTCCTCAGCCATTCCTCCTTCACATTTGTCACTCCATTATCTTCAGCAGGATTCTTTCCTCCTCTGGTTGCTACAGGGCCAGAGAGGATCTGGTCCTTTGTCAGATAGATGTGATTCTTGGTGAGCAGCCATTGCCAAGCTGGAGGTACAGAAAATGGCAGCTTGTTTCTTCTACAACAAAGGCACAATTCAATATTCCTTTCCCATTTGATACACCGAATAATGATATCGAGAAAAACATATATCCTTCCAAAAAAGAAATCTGTTTCCTCAGAAGGATAACGAGCTTTCCCAAAGCCAGTGTCATTTTACAAGATGCTACCTGCACTGTGCAGCATATTGTTTATATCCCTCGATTGTATTTTTGTCTCCATTATGGAAAGGTTAGATGCTGGTTGTGGACCCTGCACATCTGTCAGCCACAATCCTGGGTTGTTTCCATTAAAGTTAAGCACCACTTGGAAAACCTCTGTGTTAATGATGAAAAGAAGCGTCCACCTGCTGAAATAATGAACGTTTGAAGGGTAGGGGACTTCTCCCTGATCTCTGGGATTTCTTCTAAAGCTGAGTTTAACGCAGCCTGCATAGGAACCAGTCCTGGGATGGGCTGAGAAGAAGCTGAAGAGGCTCTCCCTTTCCCCGAGGGCTGCAGCTCTGCTTCTATAAGCTATGATGGCTCTCATCTTCATGAAAGATGATGGTGAAGCAATTGTGTTGGAGTCCCAGTGTTTTAGCAGGGTGTTTTCATGAAAACACCTCTAAAAAAGCTGGCAGGTACGCATTTGTTGAGGGAACAGTGTGTGAAATGGTCCCCATGCTGCAGACATTGTTTTGCTTAGAGCCTGGAGCTGAAGCACAGTGAAACCATTGTGGTTTGTGTGGCTTTTTATTTTTATTGTTTTTGAATGAAATTCTTGGGCCTTGGTGGTGAAGGCAGCTATGGTAGCTCCGTGCTGATGTCTCAGACCCACAGATCTTTCCGTGCTGGAAAGTGGTGTTTGCTGTGCCTTTGGCAAGAACGAGGGCATCAGAAACGGTCCTGCAAGCTCATGCTGCTGTCAACAGCTCTTCATAAATAGCTGAATCAATTCTAACTGATGGAAGTCAGCTTAGCAACAGCGAGTTAATTCATTGAATTTCAAGTGCTCCAGAAAATGATGTTTTATGGGAGGGTCTGTATTTGTTCCTACTAAGTGCTGTGACAGACTTAAACTAGAGAACAAATTATAACCTTAATTTTTTTTTAAATTATTATTATTATTTTTTCTAGGAACCTGATGCTGAGGGCTGTTGTGGGCAGGTTTTTTCCTTTTCCATGACTGCATTTAGCAAATGAGGCTTCTTACAAAAAAATACCCAATTTGAACCTATGAGTCGATGCAATTCACCCCTTGTTAACTCTTTGATTGAGAGCTATGTAGATTGAAGAAGAAAGGTATTGATCTCCTTTTGGGATTGAAAACTAAGATTAAATAGAAAGTCCGAGAGTGAAAATGAGTTTTTAAATGAATGGACAAGCTGAAAGAAAAATAAAATAGTACAATATACTGGAAATAAGTTCTGAGACTTTGGTGCTTAGCATGGATGGAGGCCACAGAACACAGCGACTGTATGGAGGTGCGTTGGGAGTTGCACGTGGTGTGTCAGGTTGGTGAGAAACTTTCTAAATTGGATCAGAACAAGAGATAAAGCAGCCTGGTATCTTAGTTTCAGAATACAGATTGGTTGCTGGTATAATATTATGGACATTGAAAACTGTTGTTTGTGTGAAAGGAATGAAACTTTGGATACGATTGAAATGGTTTCAAATGGTTGCTTTTTCTTCTGCATCTGATTCATTAGAAACCTTTGGTAGCTTTTTCTTCATCTGTGTCACCTCTTCTGGTTTGGGTGTTGGTTTTTTTGGCTCATTTGGCAAAGTGAATGGTAAAGTCTGTGCAGTGTGGATTTCTGGTGACTTTCATTGATTGCCCAAGGTGAGAAGCAGGCATTCGGTAGTAAATATGAAGCACAGCTACACTTAAAGGATGTGAATGTGAAAGTGCTGCTAACAGAATCAAATACAAAAATGGATTTATGTCCCAACAAAAATTCCCTAGAGAAATTGCCTTCTGTTTGCTTCTTTTTGTAATTCAAATACAATAATAGAAGAGCAAGCTGTTACAATGCAAACGCCTGGCAGTGTGTTTTGTTGGAAGATCTCAATGCACTTGTAAATGTAGAGCACATTTCTTTATTGAGTGCAGCAGAAGAATGAAGTGGAGGATGTGCTTATTCAGGATGAGGGCTTTTTATTTTTACTTTTTACCCACAGGCGTAAGATCTTGGTCACTACTGACAGCTAACTTGCTGGTTATGGCTTTAGCTGAGTATTTGAAGTCTGTTCTGTGTCATTTTCTCCTACAGAACTTCTGTCTCCTTTCTTTCTGAGCTCCTGGTGCTGGAAAGGACTGGTGGCTGCCCTGCAATTACCACAAGCTTTCGCAGATTGGTGCAGCTCCTGGCTTTCCAGGGAATTACAAACAGATGAAAACATAACCAGGTTGCTCTGTTGACATTTAAAGGTTTAAGCCAGAAGTGGAAACATAGTGGGAAGGCAAAAAAACAAAAGAAAAAGAAAAAGCTTGCAACTCCATGTAAGCATGGGGCAGGCGTGCTTCTAAATAAGGCTCTATACCCACTGTGTTTTTCCCTTTGGGCTGTTAATTCTCCATCAGTGTAACAGTGAAATTGCCAATATTGGGGGAACTCATAGCTGGGCCAAAGGTTTCTCCTGGGACAACTTCCCTTCTTGGTGGCCTTGAAGGGAACGTTTTACTTCACAGGTGGATGCTTCATATCTAATAAGGCAAATAACACCACAGGTACTGTGGGTCATAAGATCTTAATTAGCACCTTAAAAATTGAGAGAGTAAAAATTCTGCCTGTGAATGGAGTCAGTCTGGGCTTTGTGCAGATGCTTTTGACAGGTTGGTTTCCTTGCTGTGGATTTCCACGTCAGTGATGAGCTGAGATGAACTGTCAGGTGTAGAACACCAACCTGCAGGAGAATGGCACAAAGCTGAGCAATGTGAGACTGGCTGTGGTATTTGTGAAGGATATCTGGGCAACCAAAAAGCCATGAAGGGAAGTGGTGGGAGAACCTGGTGAGGCTGTTACTCACACTGGAGGCAGCATGAGGAGAATAAGCATTAATTGGTTAATGGTGGTGGAGGGCTTTGAAGATGGAAATAACTGTATAAGTGCTTGGTGTGATTATTATGCTGACAATGGCAACGTAGAGGAGTGGTGGTGCTCAGGGAGCAGTCAGAATTGATTAAGAGATGATCTTGAAAGGGAAAGTTTTGAAGGGAGAAAATTGCATCCCTTGAGAAGGAGCCGCTGGGGCTGAATTTGGGATAACTGATAGCGCTCAGAGCTGAGCAGGTGATGTCACATAACGGATGGTCTGTGTGAGTTCCTCAGTTTCATCAGGAGATCACGAAGGACTGGAGGGCAGCACGGTCCCTTTGCAGAGAGCACAGCCTGGAGCTGGGGCTGTCAAATGTCCTGACTGTGTTTAGCACCAGCCACAAATGCTGCTCGGAGCCGTACCGCTGAGTTTGGATGCGTGATGTAGATCTTTGTACAACAGACACTTCCTCCCACTCTCTCCCCATTTACGTGAGGAATCTCAAACAGAATCCCTTGCTCTGGTTTCACACCGATATGCAGAGATACCAGCGTGGCACATCCTCAGCAGCAGCTGTGCTGAAGCCAAGCCCTGCTCCCTGGCTGAGCTGCAGTGCACTGCCCTTGCTGATGGGATTCCTGCTCTTTGTTCATTGTTAAAAGGTTCAGGGTTTTCTTTTTCTATGTACACTCCTTGCATCAACAAACTGCCTGGCTGGACGCCATCTCTGGGGGTCAGTAGAGCGTGGAAACAATCTCTCCTGTTGTGCTCCAGGCAGACCCATCTTTCTGCTTTGTTCTACAAACACTTCCAGATGAAGCAGTCATTGTGATGCTCTTTGTTACCGTGTTTCCAGGGAAGATGGTGAAAACTGAAAAACTAAAAGGTGCTGAGGTGTGCAATTGGTAATGCAGTAAGTCAGGTTCCTCATCAGCGTTGGCCAAACAAAGTTCTGTTTTACTCACACGGGGAATGTTGGCTGACGTTGCATCTATTGCTGTCGCACTGTTGGATCAGATGTGTATGGAGGGATGTGTGTCCCATCTGCCTCCAGCTAGTGAACTTCAGCTAGCTCAGAGAGAACAGTGGTTTTAAGATTGCTGGTACAAAATACTGAGGGGAAAAAAAATCATTTATGTATCTTTAATAAACAGAGACATCTCCATTTACTTTGATACTGCTTAGATTATTTAGCATTAATAGCAGGGATTTTCTTAGATGATTATTAAAAGTAGATGTATTCCTGCTGTGTTTAACAGAGTATATTGACATCATTTTGTCTATCTACTTATGCAGTGATTCATCTGTAGAGCAGCCCCTTAACACAAGATGATGTAGTTTTGCTGGTTGTGCCATCTCTGAAACGCTGGTGCAAATCTTCTGCTAAAGGCCTGTCCTGTTCTCTAGCTTGCTTTTGGTTCTGTTTAGATTGTAAGCATTTCAGATAATAAAGTGGTATATAAATCTGCTGGGGTAAGTGCTTCTAAAGTAGCTGAGAAAGATAGAGCACGCACCTGGGGAAGGCAGCATGGCACAGTAATGTCTCTGATAACCCAACTGGGAGGTGTGCTGCCATGTTCACAGTACAACTCAAGTCCTTACCAGCTATGCCCCAGGTAGTGTGATTTTTTAGGTCCCCCTTTGATAGCAGTCTGCTTTTAAAATACAAATCTGATAAAGGTCTTGAAGCCTGAAGTCCCTGCTGTTCCAGGGCAGGGGACAGCCTGTGTCAGGTCAGTTGCCATGCTGCCCTGTCCTCCTGTTAGAAGCAGGGAGCTTCAGCCTCGGGGGACCATCTGGCAGCTGCTGCCATGACCCATGTACTCACTGCAGCAATTTGTCTTAACCCAACAAGGCATTGCATTCCAGCAGTTGAAGTCTCTGGCCTCTCAACATGTCAGGGGCTGCTGTGAAGCTGTAAGACAGACATATGTGCACTGTCATGTTCTTGTGATTTAAGTTTTGCCCTGCAATGCCTTTTGATGTTACCCGAAATGGGATGTTGTCTTTATTTTTTCAGGACAGCATATCAGAACTCCTTTGATCTTGCTCCTGGAACTGCATGCCCTTTTGAGGTTCAATCGTGAAATATAAAAATAAGTCTTTTCAGCTTTATTATGTCTTTTTTATTCCTCCCTTCTAAGGGAGAAGGTCAGCTTGGTGCTGAGGAGGGGAATGTACAAGCAGGGATGACAATCAGTTTCCCTTCTATATGGATGGGGCAGTGATCTGCTCAGTCTCTGCCCAAACTGCAGCATTCTGGCCTATTCTTGGCTTCAGACAGCTGTGGAAGGGCTTGGGGAGTCTAGAACCTGGCCAGGGCTTCAGAAATATCATTGAACAAGGAAGCAATGAGCAGGTTGTGTTCATCTGTGACAGTACTTCCAGCGTTTTGGATGTGTTGTCCTCAACGTTTTCAGTAGAGGTGCCTTTATTGTGTAATAATGAATTATTATATTGGGATTTTCTGCATCCAAGATGTGTTGGAAAAGCTGTTCAGCCAGCACTAAGTGGGACACAGAGATGGTGATGGGGCAGAGAGACTGCTGGATGGGAGGAAGTAATGCCTTGGGACTGGAGGGGTGACTTAGCTGGGTTTGGGAATTGTGTTGGGTTTCTGATATCCCCACAGTACTGTGCAAATCTGCTGTAGTATGGAACTCGTGTCCTGCTTTGGATTGGAGGCCCATGCTGTAATTCCTTCTGGGACTTGGCAGTAGGGGTGTGAGCTAGATTCAGATAAAATGTGTGCTCTTTGCCCTTGTGTTCTTCATTTCGTGTGTTCACAGTAAAAAGGCACTGGCTATCAGAGATGTTAATCATCCCCTTGATGATGTTCTTGAATCCAGTGGCTTTTGATTAAAAGTTATAGTTAATGGAATGTTTCTGCATTATTTATTACCCTTTGGGCTTTGATATTAGACTGCAGGTTAAGTTAAAACTATGAAAAGGTGAATGCTTAGGGAAACAAGGCTTAATTTATGAAGTATGAAGGTACTTTCCCTCTGCGTTCACTTGAATTGTGTGAACAAGAGAATGAAAGGCAGCCTATGGGTAAACTAGTTCTGATTTCTGATAGTCTGTACAGATCCAGAAGCCTGCTTTGTAAGAAGGCACAGTCACTTGCAGATAAATCATTCAAAACAATAAACCTTAGGAAAAGGGGCCTTTTTCTAACCTTAGATGGCAGATCAAGCAACGCTTAAAAATATATTAAAAAAAAAAAAAAAAAGAAAAAATTGATTTGAAGATCTTCGTGTGGTGAAGGTGAATGATTCTGAGCAGTACATAGAAAAATTTGGGGAGTTATTGATGCATGAGCAGAATCTGGCCCTGGCATTGCAGCCTGGAAGGGAATGTGCTCGTCTGCAGGGTATGGATTTCAGTTTTATGGTGGAAGGTGTATTTTATATGAGTCTGTTTCCTTGAGTAGGCTGGAACAACACAGACCAGAAACACTTGCTCCTAAGTAACAATAACTACAGAAACTGACAGTACAGAGCACTGCTGCACTGAGGAGAAGGCAGCCATGTATCACCAACAGCCACTGCTACTGAGAGCAACTCAGTAGATATGGTTTGATATTTGTTCCTTGAATTGTGCAGTGACCATACATCAATGTTAGCTAAATTAGTTTTTCCTTTTTTTCTGCTGAGAAACAAAGGGCATGGAGTTCCATTTTAGGAAATACTTCAGAAGTAATTTCTGTTTTCTTCTCTCCTAAGAATCGCATTCTAGAGATTAATATCGTGTACATCTGAGCAGTTAAAATGCTGCTTTGATTTCTACCAGATCCAGCCTGGTAAGCTTACGGAACTGGAAGTAGGTGGGAGATGTTAACCAGCCTTGGACTTTTGTCTTTTGTACAGGGAATGGGTACATTTACCATCAGACTGCATCTTATATTACTGCCATTCTTACCAGAAGTTCCAGTTTTTGAGTTCTGGGGCGCTCTGCCCTTCTCTTGGCACGAGGCCGATGGGTTCCATGCAGAGTGGTTTGCAGCTTTCCCTGCTCAACAAGCAGGAAGCAGTCAGAGCTGTCCTTGGCTGATATTTGTGCCCAGTCATGTTAAGTTCTGTGGCATATAGATCAACTGCGTGTTATAAAACTGCAGGCAGCCCCTATTTCTGCCAGAAATATGGTTCCTCTGTGAACATCATGCAAGGTAAATGCTTCATCCTTTTCCTCGTGTGTATGGACTAGAAGTGAAGCTGATCTATATGTATATCTTGTGTATATGGCCTAGAAGTGAAACCAAGTGCTGCAAGCTGAGCGGGGTGAAGCTGCCTTAAGCTCTGTGTTGAGGAGGTGATGGTTGTGCTGCTGGAAGAGATGCTTTTCTGCAGAACCCCAGTCCTGCCACTAATGCATCTTTTTGGGTTGTGATGTTTTCCTCTTCCACAAATTGAGATCTCTTTGGTTGAAAGGCTCTGTCCACTGAGCAGTGCCAAGCCTTTTGTCCTTGTCTACAAACCGAGCGCTGCCGCAATAAAATTACACTGATGCAGTCATTAAAAAGATACACCCTCATAATAAACCACTTCCCAGAATTGAAAATGGCAGGCTGCGTTGGCAGAGCACGGGTTGGAATTAGCTCTGTTCTCAGACTGCCCATCTCCATCACAAAATAGGACAGCTGCCCGCAGACGCATCTCCGCCGATGAGTTTCATGTTGGTGTTTTACCTTCAGAAAGTGGGAGTCTGTGAGTAACAGCATTAGCAGGGGGAGATGTACACAAATATTTACACCGTCATGCTGGTGCCGAGCCGTTCGCTGCCAGCGTTCACCTTTCTCATCCTTGTTCTGGCTTTTGGATGAAGAGTGGCAGAGGGAGAGGAGGATGTGGGGTTGTTCTGTGTGTGTCAGCTGCAGGGAGTGGGGGGCAGTGGAGGGAATGTTCTCTGCCAAAGGTGAATTCGTCGAAGCTGCATTGTGCTGAGTGGCGTTGTCCTTTCAAACCTCTCTGTTTGTTCGTGCTTCTGGGCCAAAGGGATAAAGAGAATTGTTTCTGCAAGTATTCAGAGGAGAAATGGTGTGTTTCCTTGTCGTGTACTTCAGATAAGGTTTTGTCAGTCAAGCCTGAGCTGAGCTAACTCATACCTGAAAACAAATTACAGAGCATGCATAAATTCTCTTGGGCTTTCTGGATCTCTTTCCTGTGCCTGCTGACTTTTCCATCAGCGTCCAATATAAACGAAGCTCCCTACTATCACAGTTGATGAAGTATATATTGCTTTTCAGATTGTCAGCTTTTGGAAAACTAATTTTTCTTTGCAATGAGCAGCTTTGTTAGCGATGTGCAGAGCACATCTTGGTCAGAATCATGAACGTGCAATTATTTCAGTAGATTGATTGGATATGTCACAGAGCTGCGTCCTAATTTTCTCTTATGTATTTGTTGTTATTCAGCTAGGTTTGAGGCCTTATTCTTTCCTTTAATCACTAATTATGCAAGGACAGCATAAGTTTGTATTGATCTTAAATCTTGTTGTCTTTCCTGTGACCTTGGAAACATTTGGAACACAGCATCTCTGACCTTGAATTTCCTTTCTCATGCAGTGCTGGTGGCTTTAATACCATCAGGAAAAGGAGAGATACAGGCTCTTTAATTTCCCACTTTCCTTAAATTGTTCTGATGATATTTACTTACAATTAAGATAAAACATGTGCAGTAGCTAGAGATTCAACTGCCGCATTGCCTACTGTGTGCCAGTCTGGTGAAGAGAAGAGGCTGTGATTGAATTCTGGAGGACTGGAAGTGATGGACTTCTGGCAGTCTGAGGCACTAAACCAAACCTGGCTGAATTTTACCCCTCTGTGCCATTCCCAGTCCTGTGCTGGCGCCTGGCTTACATATCCTGCAAGGAAATGGAGCTAAGGTGAAAGAGGGAGGAAGGATTCACTCTTGTATTCATTTATATTGACAAACTGCACTGAGAGAGGCAGATGCCAGGTGCTGCAGCAATGCAAAGTACTGGAGTCTGGCCTTGTTAATGAGTTATGTGCCTAGCTCAGCTTCAGTCCCCTGCGGATTACTGGGCTGTCGTAACTCTGGCTGATGTAATAAACATGATACAAAAAGAGTCCCCGGGTAGTAAATATGATTAACCATTTTAGATTCATGAAGGTGTGAGCTCCATCCTGCAGAGACAGGTTTCACTAAGCATTTTTTGCACCAAAGTAGGTCAATTTAATTGTAATTGGCTTTAATGAGCCTTACTCTGCAGTTCTTTACCTGTAGCTGGTTGGCCCTCAGAAGTGTAAATGCCATTGCTGCCTTGAAAAAAGCAGTGAGAAATCAAAGAGGCAATTTCTACTCTGATTCATTTCAACTCAGGTGATGCATAAGCAGGGTAAGCAAGGCAGGATCCATGAGAAAAGCTGGCCCACACGTCAGCAGTGCTGACCTGCAGGTCTGCTGGCTGTAGGATAAAGGTGAAACTTTGCTTTTGATTTCACAGCAGTTGCCTTGCAAACTGTCTGCAGTTTCATTTTGGTGTGGGTGAGTGGAAGATTATTGCATTACAGCTGCAAAGAGATATCCAAGTTTGTATGAGTGAATTTGTCTTTGTGCCTCAAAAGACATTCCGGTAAAGTAGCAGTGAAGAGAGGAAAGCACTAAGGAGAATTTGTCATTTGGGCTGTCTCCAGCACATATTTATGTACTAGTTTCCCTTGAGAGAGAGAAAAAAACTCTCATATATCCGGAAATTGTGCATCATGGCAGTTGATCTTTATCTTTGGGATGGAGTGCTCACAGGTAGTCCTTTGGAGAAGGAAAAATTGATGGAGGGAGGCTTGAAGTATTTAGCTGGTGGATGTGGGATGGGGTTTCTGCCTCAGCTGTGGAGTCAGGGCAGTGCTTTAAGAATGTGGCCCAGCAGATGTTTGCTGCGTGTTTAACCTGCACCCTCAGCAGGTTGCTGATGACTCCAGGCTGTGTGATGCAGTCAGTGCTCCCGAGGCATGGGATGCCAGCAGAGAGACCTGACAGGCTGAGCAATGGGCCCAGTGAACTCGTGAGGTTCAGCAAATCCAAGTGCTAGGTCTGCACCTGAGTCATGGCAACCTTGACAAGGTGGGGGATGTAAGGATTGAGCACAGCTTTAAATACAGGAGATTGTGTCTGGGGCCTGAGCTCACACAGGGGGGACAGACAGGTGCTATGTTGGTGTGTTCATCATGACCAAGAATGCCTGGGGAAGAACAAATTCAGTGGGAAGAATCCTGCATGACCTGTTTCGATGGAGATGATGCTGGATTTGTATTCTGCGCCGTTTGACTTGTACTTTTGTCTTCTCTTTCACCAGCCCAGAACTGCAGTCACATTTTGCATGGCCCGAATGGGACAATACAGAGTCCAGGCTTTCCGTATGGATATCCAAATTATGCAAACTGCACGTGGACAATCACTGCTGAGGAGAAGAACAGGATACAGCTTGTTTTCCAGTCCTTTGCGTTAGAGGAAGATTTTGATGTATTATCTATCTACGATGGACTGCCTCAGCAGGGGAACCTGAGAACAAGGTATATTGTCTACTATAGAGATGCTTATAAACCTATTCCTATTTCTGCCAGTAGGATTAAATGCATCCAGCAGTAAACTGGGGTTCTTCATGAGCAGTTCTTACAGCTCTTTTGCTTTCTTATCTCTGATAAAGTTTGATATGTTTCTCTGAATGCCTGACAGTAATGATTTATCAAAAGTCATTCCAGATATCCAGAGAAGTTAATTAGAAAATGGAGCAAGAGGGAAGCAAAGCTAATGTGCAGAGGAGCTTCCTTCAATCTGAAGGAGATTCTCTGAGTGGGAGGACGGATAATGGGCTTCAGTTTATATCTCTGCCAAATGCTGTGTGGGGAATTAGCCAAATTACTGAATCTGTGGCTTGCCCATCAGCTGGACTGGGGTGATATTCTCTCACTTCTGACTGAACTGATGGATCTTTCGGGGTAAAGAGTTATCGAGTAAGATAGTTTAGTATGAAGACCCTCCATGGAGTTTGATTTCTAAGACTTCAGAGTACCATCCTGAAATAAAAAGTTAACGAGAGGCTGATTATGGAAAATAATGCATTACTGTATAGCAGCTGTTGAATGGTATGCTAGTTTCCTCCATTTGGAGG
This sequence comes from Lagopus muta, assembly GCF_023343835.1. Lineage (NCBI taxonomy): Eukaryota > Metazoa > Chordata > Aves > Galliformes > Phasianidae > Lagopus > Lagopus muta. Next base: position 4,963,004 of record NC_064455.1, read on the forward strand.
AGTAATGACTCCTATATGTTGTGGAGAATATGACTATCGTTGTGTGATGTGGTGTCTGATTGCTGCTGATATCTGATAGTGATGTGCTCAGAGAGGGACCAGTGGTGGCATCTAGTGTCAGAATCCTGGTTGGGATGCTGGACGTGGACAGTTCTGGAAGTTTTACTTCAAACTATTTTAGTAGGGGTCCTTTGACCTCAGTATCTTCTCCAGCACAACTGTATAATCTGAATTAGAAACACTGGAGAAAAATCAGCTTTTTATGTACAGTTATATAAATAAATATTCACCTAGCAACCATTCTTTAGAATCATCCTAATTATGGGACCTCATCACTTAAGCAGAAGGTAAGGTAGTGCTTTGCTTCAGATATTACGTGAAGGATGCCCACAGCTAGCGTATAATTCTGCTGATGAAACTTTACATGCACCTCTTGCCCTTAGAGGCACCCCAATGAATGGCTTTGCTCATCAGCAGTGCCAGCTGTTTCCTTTTGCCCCCTGCGTGTCAGTGGGAGGTTCTGCTGAAGAAGCAAAATCCATGAATGAAATGAATTCAGAAGTGGGGTTGTGGTGGAGTAAATCAGTAGGATGCAGTAGAATAACTGTGCCCAGCTATTGCCCTGAGCTGCTCTTCAGCATAATATGTTATGGTCTGAAGTACCAGCAAGGGCATCGTGATACAGTCCATTGGTACAACAAACCTCTGAGGTGCAGCTTGGCTGCTGCCTGTTAGTGTGTGGACTTGCATTTTTGGGGAAGGTGCAGGAGACAAATCAGATCCTCTGCATCACTGACGGATGTTTTGCACGACTTGAAGCATATGCAAGTTTGCAGGAGCACAAAGCAACGTGAGAATTTCATCTCTAATGAGTGGGTGATGCATTCAGTTGGTGGTGTGCCACGGAGGAAAGTGAAATAAACAGAAAAGGGTATTGTGAAAGTTTTCTAGAGAACTGAAAGCACTTGCAGGGGGCTTACAGAAGTCAATGAGATTTGGGCTCATACATGATGGACACCTGTGTTTTCTCCCGTATGTTTCTAGATCAGTGATTGCAAAACCTGGATCTTGCTCCTCTGTGCTGTTTCCTGTCTGATCTCTTTGTTCAGCTCATATTTTTTCACACATCCATTTTACTTCATTAAGCTCTGAAGCTGTTGCCAAACATTGGACTTTTTTTTTTTTCTTTCTTCATTTTTTTTTCCCCTTTGGCTATCAATTTTTTTTTTCTTGGACTGCTTTCCAAATGTACTCCATTCATCACTGAATTGCAGCACCTGAAGATGGATGACCACACATCATTCATCAAAGCTGGTGCTACCAGGAGGTGAGCCATAATAAGCTGTAAGCAAGCATACAAAAGGGAAAGAAAAGCTGTTTCTATAGAGAAGGTAACTGCTTTGTTCACTGTTGTTCAAGGCCTGTGAACAAAACAGTTAACAAAGACAGGAACCGTGCCTCCCTGCTTCTCCCACTCAAGCTTGTATTATTGAGCATCGCTGATTTATTTCAGTAGGTCTTGACTGGGAGAAGTGAGTGATCTGGGTATAAATGAGTGGTTTACGTGTTGATGTGCTGAGAGATGGAGGATGCTACAATTCTCTCTAAACCCTGATATTCCATTTCAGGCCTATATTGCTAAGAGTCCCTCCAGTCTGATGGCTCAATGTCACACCTATGCCTTTTGCCTGTGCCTTCCTAAGGAAGGGTTAATGATTGCCTTCATCGTGTGCTGGCAAACACCCTGTTGTCATGCAATTTAATGTGGTGTGAAAGTTGCCTAATAGAATAAGAGCAGACTTAATCCAATGAGACATTTGCTAATAAACTGCTTTACTGTATATTAGGGAATTTGCACTGCGTGTTTGTGATGAGTATGTGAATATTAAATGTGTTCCAGTGTCTTAATTTAGACGTGCAGGAATCTTGCCATCTCTTGCTATGACTTTGCTGTGGTTGGTAGAATGGGAGCTTGCTTCAGAGCCCTTGCTTCTTCATCCTGATTCAATGATTCTGCTTTTTCCCCTCACTGTGGGGCTTTTATCAGTGACAGCACCACAAGCAGGGACCGTTGTAGCAGAATCTTCCTTGGATCCTGAGAACGTGGAAAGATGCAGATTTTTCTCTCCTTGGCTTGCATAGCAGAGCTGTGTTCTCAACCATCAGATTCGTAACTTCTCTTCTCTGCACGTGGCTTTCCTTCTCCTGAGCTGCATGAGCTCACCAGACCAAGCTGTCCCAAACTCCCATCCTTTGAGTTCCTGAACTGCCACTGGAGGTCGGATCTGAAAGCTGCAGTTGCTCAAGAACACTTCTTGTGAATTCCCATTGTGCTTCGCTGATTGCCATTGTGCAGGGGATGCTCCAATCAGGTTCCATTCCTGATTGCTTTCCCACCGCGCTGGGCTTAGCAGCTCAGCAGAGACCTGACTGAAATTTGAATATTTGGAGTTATTTTTGGATCTTAGATTGCTGTGGGATTTGGGAGCTGCTTTGCACCTTTTCATATCTGACTGTGGGGACGTGACATAACCAGACAGTAGCTGACAAGAAAGTAGAGAAGTGAGGCCACGTGCCATCTTCAAACGTTTTCGTCTGATGCTGATGATTTGTAGGGTGATCTTAATGTAAGAATCTTTAATTAGTTGCTAACTTAGTGCAGGCCTGAAACTTCAAGTAATTAAGATGATGGGAAAGTGTGTTTGCAATGTATTCAATAAGTCAGCCATTTCACATGTTTTTTGTGATGGAAGCTATGGGGTTTACACTCTGTATAGGACTGATGGGTGGAGAAAATCAGATTTGTACTCTTCCATCTAAAAACTCTTAAAATATCCAGGAAAGGCAAATAGAATGTACAGTGGTTTGTTGAGGGGAAGAATGTCAACAATGTGTAGGTAAAAAACATCTCTTTGGCCATGTTTAATTGGTTGCAAGATGAAGTATTTTGTTTGATCTTAGAACTGTCAGATAGCGGTGATGAGAGGGACAGTTGGTGCAAGGAAATCTGAAAGTTTTGGAGAGCTAACGGGGTAAATGCAAGAGCATTTAGGGCTGTTTGTGTTCCCTGTATTTCTATTAGGTCATGTTTTTGTGATGGGTGACAGAAGCTGACAGTGGAATTGGGGCAGGAGGATTTTTGGACTGGAGTTTTTTCCAGATACGGCTGTTCCTGCTGTGTGCTCAGTGCAGGGGCTCTCTGTGGCTGAGCCTTAAAGCATCGCTGTTATCCAAACCATGAGTGGTTTGTTTTCCCACTAAACTGCTGATTAATGGTGTTTATGGGTGAAAATCTACTAGAAATCCTTGACAATGACTCTTGCTTCATATTAAGGTAAGCTGAGCACAGAAGGATTCCCTATAATTAGGTAACGTCTAATAGATTTAATTAAGACTCCACCTACCACCAATATTTCCCCACTAGAGCGTGTCCTGTAGTACAACATCTAAACGTTTCTTGAGCACAAGAACTTCAGGCTGAGTGTTAATAGCGTTTAGACAGCAGAAGCAGAGTGTTGTGAGCTCTAAATGTGATCTTATTTACGACTATAGATCCTGCAGTGCCCAGAACTGGTGCTCCAGGTAAAATACATGGACAAGGTGGGAGCTGTAATGGCTCTCCTGGGATTGCTCCTTTGCCTTATCAAAGTTGTTTTGCTACTGAATGTCCGATAGTGGGAAAGTTGATTATCTTTTTATGTGTGTGGTGTTCAAAACGATGCGGCTGTGGATGTTTGCAGTCCATAGAAGTCATTGATGTAGACGTGGAGTTTTAATTCATTTAGCAGGAGTAGCAATTTACGAAGGCAGTGGGCGAGCTGCTGGGGTCAGAGCAAGGGAGATGAGTTTGAAAGCTTTGTCTTTAGCAGTGAAGGGAGAGAAATTGAACCCATCTACTGACTTTGCCTGGTGCTTCTCACCTCCCCATCAGTGCTTTGAGGCCTCTTATATTATAGGGAAGAGCAGACAGCAGCACGGGGAGGCTCAGTGAGCTGCCTTAGGCAGCACAGTGTGTCAGCAGCTGTAGGTTAGTGGTTGTTTCCATCTGTAAAATGGCACAGCTTTATTTGTGGAAGTTGTAGCTGTAGAATGTTTAAAAACTCCCTTGGAGGGCCTGTTTGCTGGGGTGGGAAAAGACTCAGTGCACAAAACAAACTTGAGCTGTGCCTTCCTCCTGAAGGGAGGCTTTTTTGGATGCAGTAAGTCTCCAGGTCAAGGAATTATTTTATTTCACTTTAATGTCTGACCTTGAGAGTTTCTCAGGCAAAGCATCTCTCCAGTCAATGCGTATTTCTCTTTTATCAGAATTAATGAAAGACTACAGGAGATGATACAATCTTACTAGATCATTGAAGATACAATGAAATTGTGGAGTGCTATTACTTGCAGACTCAAATGGAAAATTGACAAATCTGCAGTGCCCATTGCCTCTAATTCATTACGCTCCTGTTGGGCAGCAGAGGGTGGGCTGTGACTCCCTTCAGGCTCTCAGAATTGTGTTTTGGTGTGGCACAAGGCTGCTGACGTCCGGTCTTTTTTTCTTAGGGAGTATAATTGCCTTTTTGCAGTCTCATAACTGTGCAGAAGACATAAAGGCTTCTGCTGTCCAAAGGTGCAGTAATTGCCCTGACATCTTCAGTTACCTGATAATACACAGTCCTGCAGCTGATGACTGCTGCTATGGTGGAATTAGAGGGTTTGGGAGGAGGAGAAATATTTCCACTTGAGCTGTTTGGTAGCTGTTGTCACCAATCCATGTGCAAACTGAAGTGTGAAATGTTGTCTTAGTATTTCTTACACAGATTTTTTTTCCACTGGAATTGGGTCCTTAAGCTGTGCAGGTTTGTAGCACGACAGCCTCATGCTGGAGTTCTTTGCAGCCCATGTGTTCGTAGCAGAGGAGGAGAAGTGGAAGCAGAAGTGGCTGATGCAAAGTGAAGGCTGTGATGCTGCTGGGACTGAGGCTTTTTGTCTCCAGTGCATCAAGCGTTCCTGGAGCTGGGATCTCCTCTAAACTCCACCATTTATCTGCATGGTTCATCTCATCTCTGCTTGGTACTCAGCATTCACTGAAGGTGCAGGTGAACAGAGAATTAGGTATAACGTGAATCAATACTGTACTCTTTTTAGATAGATCTTCATCATCAGAAACTTTTTTTGTTTCAGGCTGTTTCATCGTCAGGCACATCTGAGAATCACATCCCTTATTAACCTGTTTTGTTGGTTGGTTTTTACTGCATTGGTTACGGAGGCCAACTTGCATCACTTATTTGTGCCATTTGGATGCTTCCCTTTAATTTAGATTTATGGAAAGCAAATTTCTGCTGTTTCCTTCTTTCCTATTGCTGTTAAGTTTCATTACTGTGTACAATTACAGATTAAATTCTAAGGAGGCATAGCTGTCCTCTGGTCAGTAGTGAGGCTGCAGTTTGTGTCCATCCCCAGGAGGATCAGAGCTCACCACTGAGCTGCTGTCCTGGGGTCACCTGGGCAGAACAGTTCCTGCCTTCTGCTGCTGCTTAACATTCACCTGGGAGAAGTGAAGGTTCCCTCTGAAGGCCGATGTCTGAAGCAGAGCTCAAACCCTGCTTGTGTATGCGTCAGGAGTCGGAGGGATGCACAGAGTTGGCAGCTGAGACCCAGAGTCACTCTGCATGTCAGCTTCGGCTCTTCACAGTTGTGTGGCTTCAGCTTCGGGAGATTCAGATGGGGAGAGCAGGAGGAATAGGGTTGCATGGCTGGTAACAAAGCCATAATTAAAGTTTTTGCTTGATTATGCCTCCATACACTCACCCTCCTGGATGCCCGGCATGTTCTGGGTTTATTCACGTGGCTAAACAGGCAGGCTTAAGATCATTTAAGATCAGCCTTAAGATCCATTGAGCTCCTGCTCCTGGAAAACGTAACGTTCCCTGAGAATTCCTTGGCTTTGTTAGCTGCTGACACTTAGAGCAAAAGCCTGTCTGTGCTCCTAGAGGATTTATGATAACAATCCCACGGTCTCTGTTAAACGGTGAGGTTAGAAATGATACTTGAGGACAAGTTGCTGTGCTCCTGGGGCATCAGCAGCAGCATGCTGCTCCATCAGGCCGATGCTCGTGCTGTGCTCAGTGTGCTGCATACCCAGACACAGCTCCTGCTGGAGGGGTCTGAGAACAGAGCAGCTCCCACCAGCAGATGTTCACCAAGGGAGCCGTTAAGGGCAGGCGATGTCCTCCTTGCGCAGCATTTGTCCTGGGTTGCTTTGCTTTGTCCTGCAGGAGCCTTTTTGAATCGTTGATGGGGATCTTTTTGGGAAATAAAGCGACTGCCTGGGGTTGAAAATATTTTCTCTTTTTAGAATGTGTTTGTACCAATGCCCAAAAGGGAAGAATATTCTCTTGGCATTATTGATTGCAGTGTGTACGTTCTTTTGGCTAGAAAGATAATTTACCATTCCATCTTGTTGGCTAGATAGAACTGATCGTCAGCCTCTTTTCAAACTGACATTTTGCTGCTCCAGAAAGAGAACAGCCAAACTCACAGATGCTTGGGCAAAGACCTTCTGTGTTGGATGGACAAGAAATGAAAATGAAGCAAAACACCCGCTCACTTTATGAGCTACAGCATTTTGTTCTTAATGGTGTCTGCAGTTGTTGCAGTGTGACCCAGAGCCTCTGCAGTCCGAGCCAGGAGATTGAGTGCTGCTGAACCTGGAGCTCAGAAGGAACATATGGGGTCAGCAGGATTGCCTACATCATGGCTGGCTTTTCTGAGGGCATTGGCTGTGCCTTGCACTGCTGTGATCTCACCAGCTGTCCTCCAGGGGAACAGGCTCAGAAAGCAGCCTGAGAATTTTTACATTCGTTCCCACATCTTTTCCACATTTAAAGTTGGTTTTGAGCATCTGTATCTGTTTAAAGTTCTTATTCTTTAAGGCACTTTTATTTTTTCCCCCCCACAGCATGCAGCAGAAGAACTAATGGTGTGAATATTGAGGTATTTACAGCACGCCCAGTATGCTGATACTTGCTTTTCATCAGCTGCATCACATGCAGCATTGAGTCCCCCAGCAACTGGATTTCACACCCCTAATGACTCTTTCTGAAGAAAGTCGTAAATAACCCAAATCTGCCAACTTTTGAGTTAACGCTGCTGAGCCTTACTTGGTTTGTGGCCAATCTTGTTGCTGTTTACTCAGAATATCAGATCTGATTTGCTGAGAGGTTGCTAAAATTTGGTGAACCTTTCTGATAATTTGTGCTGTTCTTCTGAGTTTGTAATAATAAGGACCAGAGATACAGCTGCCAAAGTTTGCTCATTTCTCTGTTATCTGAGGAAGTAAAGGCAAAATGTGCATGGAAAGGATGTGACAGGAAAGCTGTGAACTTGGGAGTTTTCTACTTTTTTTCCATACGCTGGAAAAATGGCATTTATTGAAATCTGATGCTTAGTTCCTGTTCATAGCTTGAGAGCCATGAAGGCCCCAGGTATTTGAAATGGCTGTGCAGGCTTTAGGCCCTATAAATAATACTTTTCTAGTGGGAATTCACCCAAAACTCATTTTAAATGAGCAGAGAAATCCATCCAGGCTGGAATTTATGAGCCCTGCGACTGTCCCTGGAGACCGTGTTAGTTAATGAAGCCTTTGTCAGTGTCAGAGGTAAGCAGAGGACTCTTGTGGCTTGATGAATTATCCTTGGCTTGGAGAAGGGAAAATGCAGTTGCTGCTTAAGTCATGTTGGCATGGAGGGGGTTGATTGTATCAAGTTAGATTGAGGGCTGTTTGCAAAGGGTAGGTAAACTTCCTGAGAAATCAGGGCGTTGCATTTGTCAGTGGGCAGGAGCTGAAGGGATGCTGACTTTGTGCTGTCTCAGGAAGAAAAATACAGCAGTGCATTGGGTCTGGTTGAGCTTGACTCCAAAAGAAAAGCATCTTGGTTCCAGACATAAATCATGTCTGCAGTTTGTAGAAGTTGTGTATTAGAGGAATGCCAAGATGGTCTCCATCTCTTTCCATTGGCCGTTTCACCCTGCAGCCACCACGGCTGCTCTGAAATGAAACATCTACTTGTGGGGGTGTCTGTGCTGTGCTGGGGTTGGGTTGTTGTGGATAAATTCCCTGATCTCTGGCATCTGTTCTTTTATTGTTCTTGACATATTCCATGAGGCAGTTCACAAGGCAGCCTAGAGGAGGATATTTGTTAGTCACCACTGACTTTAAATGAGGCTCTGTTTCTTGTTTTCCTAAGGCTTTAATATTTAAACATGCACACGTTTCTGAAGGTGGTCTTCTGGCAGCAGAATGCTTGCACGTTGGTTTCATCAAAATTGAGAAAGTTGTTGGTGTGAGATGAACAATCTTTCACTTATTCAGTCTCCAAGGTAGCCTCCTTGAAACTAGCAAGTTCCCTCGTAGTTCTGTGTTTACATCAGCCAGCTGTCTAACTGAATGCTAAAGACATGAAATTCAATTCCAGGTCAATGGGAAGCTATTGGGCTTTTCCTCTTGGCACCAGTCGGTAATGGATCAGCTTTGTACATCATGAACTCTCCTCTCCATCGCCTGTATTGGCTGCTTGGTGAGCAGGAGCTCAGTGCTGGAGGACTTGCTCTGATTCCCCTCTTAGTTTTCCATAGAGCAACTCATGCTCTGGAGTGCTTCCTTAAGGCAGTCCCTTACGCCCAACTTTACTTGAAAATTGTCCTGGGGATAGCAAGGGGGGTCAGACCACATCTTGTTTTGACTGTATGTGGTGAAGAGAGTGGTTCATTTGATGGGAAATTTCTTTAATAGGTGCCTTCAAATTAGATACAGGAAAAAATCACTGAAGTATGGTGTAGTGTAATTTAATGCTGGTTTAAACGATGCAATCCAATGCATTTTCATTAGATGTTCTGAGACACTTCTCTAGCATTTATGCTTTGAAGGCTGTTGGATTGCCAGCTGCAATAACTATTTTGATTGCAGTCTGAGCTGATGGTGGGCATCCTACCAGAAAAATAATGTGCTCTGTTTTAATTATGGCACCTGCATTCCAAAATGGGAGCCTGCGTCACAGTCTGTGATGTTGCTGTACTTGGTACAGTGGAGCAGGACAATATGCAACAGGTGGAGGTGGGCACACGAGCAGAGGGGTTTGGTGCTGCGACCTGCTGTGCACTTAGCTTAGCAAGTGGTGCTTCTGGCACTGCTTTAGTTTGGTTCCCCACTGCAGGAGCAGAATGAAGCCAATGGAAAACACATTGAAAAGCTCACACAATCAGCATTGGCCCCCAAGCAACTTAAGGGGATAATGACTCCATAATCCATTTGGCCAGAGATACAGAAGGAATGGGAGATAATTTGTGTTCTTATTACTGCCCTCACCTTCTTGTTCCAGCCCTTAATGAAAACAAGGGACAGTGTTTGCTGCTTTCCTCTCTCCTATTATTGTATACATCTTTTTTTATTGCCACGCTAAATCACGGTGATGTCAGAATGACTGTTTCGTGCATGAGGCCATTTGGGGATGACTTCATATTGTCTGCAGACACGATACCCACGCTTTGAATTTGCCTGGGCTGCAGGTTTAGGCAGGAGGTGTGGGACTGGAGGGATGTGGTGCAGGCTGGGCTTCTCCAGGCTGAGGACAGCAGTGCTGGGGCTTATGGATGGCATCTGGGCAGAGCCTTGTTAGTGAAGTTCCCATTCCTTGAATATTGCCTGTGCTCTTACTTACTTGGAGAAGTTGAGGACATCAGATGGGAGAAGTTTGCTGCACATGTTGGTTGAGGGGTTGAGAGGAAAGTCATAACTTCTCTGACTGCAGCTGCTTGTAGTGGAGGCCATGTGGAATTTCATGGCATTTCTCATGCAGGCTGTCATTGTAGAAGATATGAAAATTAGCTGTAGAAAGGATAGGAGTTGCTGCATAAATACTTGATTGAGGCAAAGTTTCCTGCTTCTTCCTAGGTGTAGCATTAATGGGGACATTTCTGATGTCTAGTGTGAGGGGCAGGATGGCATTGGTTGCCTTCTGAACTGCTTCTTGCTGCTGTTCCAGGGATACCTTCTACAAAGGAACATAGGAAACTCAGGATGTGAAGAGATGGTTGGGTTTGGTTGTTTTTTTTTTTTTCTTCTACAATTTCTGAAAGTCCTGGGTGCCCATGGAAACATCTTCAAACAGTGTGGAATCTGTGGAAAGACTGAGGCCAAACTTCTGCCTCAATGTCGTGCCCCTGTGCACAGACCATTCTTCTCTTTAAGCACCCTGTAACTACAATGCATGAATATATGCTTAAGGGCAATTTTGTTTCAGGAGCACTTAATTCCCATTGTCTCCTCTGGGACGTGTGCACTTGCTTACAGGTAAGCAGACATGTAAATGTTGCCCTGAATTAAAATCAACATCTGCAGAGTGGAGTCGTCCTGGTGCGCGCTGTGAGCTGAATCCGAGATGCAAAAACCTTCACTCAGGACAGATCTGCTCAAAATAAAAAGCACAGGCTTTTGGTAACTGATCCCTGGGTAATGATGAAGCAGTGTGTGGTGGTTAGCTGGGGAGAAAAACCACCAGGTTCTGTTTTCTGTTTTTAGTAAAACTCATCTGTACGTTGCTTGGTGTTTTTGGGGACGTCGGCGTCTCCATCAGCCATTGCAGCTAAGTTGCACAGTAAAACTGTGGCACTCTCCTTTAATTCTGTGCACAGCTGTATGGGAACTACTGAGTCAAAGCCTGAACCTCTGATTGATCGCCTGAGCCATGAGCCAGCCAGAGGAGCACAAGTGAAGGCAATTCACCTGTGCTGCTGGAAGGGGTGGAGCCAGGCTGCAGCCCTCCTAGACCTATTTCAGAGCTGGCTACCAGTGGGGAAGGATCTTGTCTGGAGATCCCTCCTTCTGGTGTTTTTTAGGTGAGCCCAGCATAAGGGTAAGCCTTCCATTTATTCTCTCTTGTTATCATAGTCCACTTTGCCTAACTCTCTTGTTTATTTTGTGGTTGTAACATCCTAATATCCATTGATCATACAACAGCAAAACTGTCTGAATCCTAAGAAAAAACTGGAAGCTTTAAATCTGTAATAAACAGCAGCAATTGTTCTTTCAACTTGCGTAGACAATGGGTTTTATGCTGGGAGCTGGGAACTGTTTCTTTGCTGACATCAAATCATCTGCCATCATTGGCAAGTGCATGAATTTTGCCAGCAACTGAACATTTTTGCTTTAATAAGGTTCCAAAGGCAGAGCATGTCAGCTTTCATTAGTCAGTTCAATCTGTTTGACATAAATATTGGAGCTCACCGAGTTGGGGATGGAATAAGAGCAGTGAGGGAGGTTCACTTACTGTCTCTGTAAGTTGGCTGGGGGCAGATTGAAGGAGAAGCTGCTGGGGTGGGACTGGCTGTGCTGGCCCCTGGTTGGCGAGGGTGGGTGGCCCCAGTGCTAAGGGTTGTTCAGCGGAGCTGTGATACAGGAGGTGAATGGGATAAATCTCTGTAGGTGTGCTTTGTGAGGCATCACTTGTCTGTGTTGCAAGCATCTTTCTCATGGAACAGGAAAAAAGATGTAACTGCTGTATAAAAGATGTGGGATGAGCGTCTGCGTGAGTAAGAAGGATTAGGCTTTCTCTTACAGCTTTCTCTTACAGCAGCGCGTTTGTACCTTATGTAAATCTATTATGTAAATCACCTTAGCCTTGTGTGGGGAGATGGATTATAAGTTATAAAACTGTGATTGTTTGTAAGGAATGTACATTAGTTCTTGGGCTGTGTCAATATAGTGAGAGGGATTTGGTGTCTGCCATCTAATAAAGCGTTACAAATAAAACATTACAAAAGTAAGTTCTGTAATAAAATTAAGTTGCCATTTAGCTCTGAGTCTGCAAGGGGGGAGGGCAGAGATGCATATGGAAAGTGGCATTTCTGCAGTGTTATGCTGGATGGAGTACATGAGTAGTTCCTGTGGAAAGCCAGGAGGGGTTGCAAGCCCAGGATGGGTTTGCCCAGCATTAGCTGAACAGCTGTGTAATTGACTCAACCTCTGCATGTCCCTTCCTAAGGAGCTGTTAGCCATTCTCCTTCTGTCTCTTGGGATTTCCCAGCCCTTTCAGGCTATGCTGTGTTGGCCAGGCGGCAGCTGCCCTGCTTGTTGCTGTGTGGGGAGGTGAAGGGCAGTGGTGAGTGTAATCTTCCTCTTGATTTTCTTCCAGGTTAACGGGTTTCCAGCTGCCTGCTCCTATAGTGAGTACGGGGGTCGTGCTGTCCTTGTGGCTTGTGAGCGACTATGCAGTCAGTGCTCAAGGCTTCCAGGCAAACTATGAAGGTAAGTGCCCAGTGCAAACCTGTCTTGAATCATGTGTGCATCCTCTTATGGCAGGATGAGAAGCTGAAGTGTGGAGTTTATACCACAAGAAGTGTTTATACGCACATATATACCCATGTGCCAATGCTTAATCTAGGACAAAACACCCGATTCAAATCTCTCACCCTTTACAAGGGGAAATGCATTTTTCTCCTTTGCATTTGTGCTTAAAATCTTAGTCCAGCAGCAACTCCAGAGTGACTGAGGCAGGAGTGGAATTTGGCAGTGGGATCCTCAAGGCTGCAGCCAGCGGGATTTATGGGATTTACAGCAGAGCTCATGGGGAGCGCAGAGGAATGCAAAGGATGTTTAGAGGTTGCAGCACTTTTTTTTCCATTCTCTTTGCTTTTTTTTTTTTTTCTTCATGCATCTCTTCCATTTCTCTTGGAAGTCATGAAATGCCTAAAAGAACTGTTTGTCCTCGAAGGCAGATTGTGGCTGTGTGAGCTGGGGCTGCTGTAAAGGACAGGTTAACCATGTCTAAATTGGAGTTGCATTTACGTTAATTATTGAACCTAGAATATTGTCTCTGTCCCTGTAAATGTTTTTCTTAAGTTCTCAGCCTTAATGGTAATTTTTGGTAATGAGTCCTACTGGCCAATTACCCAATGCATTAAACCAAGCAGATGCCTTCATTTAGATGATGATTTGATCTCTCTATGTTTTTTGCACTTGACAATTGTGCGGGTTCAGGAGAATTCTGTTTAAATACTCTCTAATTTCTGTTTAAACACTTTGCTCTGCCTTGAGGCAGCGGAGGCTTTGCAGAGAACAGGGGCGTTTTATTACTTTCAATGGTTGATGTTGCAGCAGGTGTTGAGAGCAGCCTGGCACTGCCGTGTGCTGTTGTCCAGCTCAGAGCAGGCTCTGGTTGTTCAGAGGAGGAGAAGCAATCCCATCCCATTGATGGGACCTCTGGTAGAAGTCCACCATTATGCTTGATAAACACGACAGCTCATGGCTCCCAAATTTGGTGACAGAGGACAGAGCTGTTTTTGTACCTTCCTGACTTTGAGAATTCATTTTTTTGCCATTTAGTTGCACAGCTCTTTGCACTCTCCATCCTGTTGCTGGTTAGCCTGGTTCCACCAATTGCCCTTTGCCCAGGCAGCGCCAGCCATGCTTCTGTGCCACAACTTGTTCTTACATAGGAAGTTCTGCAGATAAAATGTATATAACTTCATTTTCATGAAGCTGTGTTCTCCTTTCTTCTCTGCGGTACCTTCCTGCCTTTGTGCCTTGCTTGTGACCTTGCTGCAGCAGGTGTTCTTGTACACAGCTTGCTCCAGGGCTGCCCTTCAGTCACATGTCGTAAATTTGCTAAGGAGGCTTTAAAGCAGATAACAGAATGCATTGCAGGGAAAAAAAAAAAAGGTTTTTCAAACTTGACAGAACCATTGAGTGACACAGAGCAGATGGAGGCTCGCTAAAAGCGTGGCGTTGCGCCTCCCTCCCAACAAGGTGCTCATATGTAGATTTTTGTTAACTCACGGTAAAGGAGGAGATAAGCCAGCTTTTGATAAGAGGTGCATGCTCTGCTGTAGTGCTGTTTCAGCTGTTGGTAATCCACGACTCGGTGAATAGCTTGTGATTCTATAATTCATGCTTAAAGACAGAACAATGCATCAGAGTCCTTTTGGTAAATGGCTCCTTTATGATCTGCTATCAAAGCACGCTCGTTATTTGCATCCTCCCTGTAAGCAGGCATTTGGAAATGGTAACAAAAGATCTCGGGAACCCCTTTTTTTAAAGGAAGGAAGTACATACATGGGACATTGAAGTGATAGGAAAACATTGCACATAAGCTGCTGTCTGCTCTGTCCTGGTCTTCTGGGAAGCAAAGAAGTGGAGGTTGGCTTTATCGAAGTGAAGGTCTTCCTTATTTATCTAATTAGTATGAGTATGCGTGATGAAGACCATTTATAAGCAATTTATTGGAAGCAACAAACATCTGCTTAGATCTGTGTATATGTTTATTCATTTCTGGCTGCACTTAAGCCATGCACTTCAACTGGGAAAGGGAGCACTTGCATGCACAGGTGGCAGAATGCTTGCACCGAGAACATGTAGAGATGCTACAAGAACAGATGGACAGAGCACATTTCTGAGAGCCTGCAGAGCCCTTTGTGAGCCCCAGGTATTGCTGGTGCCAGAAGGGCACTGGAATCTGAAGGACTGCCAGCTCCAGGACTGCCATGCTGCAGCATTGCTTGAGTGTGTGCTCCTCTGACTTGTTTTATACACACCTATGCAGTGCTACAGGATATTCCTGAACTCTCTCTTCCTCTCATTTCCTCATCTTTGTTCATTTGGTTTGCTGTGTGTTGCCAGCTTGTTTGTTTTCATTGTCTGATTCCTCCTGTTCTCCAATCTCTTGATGTTTGTTGTGATTTTTTTTTTTTTCTTCTTCTATTGATGTCAACTGTTATTTTGAAGCCCAGTATAAACACTAAGGATTTTACATTCATTTTCCTGCTGTGGAAGGCAAACAGGCTGATGTGATGCTTCCCCAACACAGCCCCCTCCTGATGGGTGGAACATGTGCTGCTGCAGGGTGCAGAACTCTGTTAGAGGTGCTGGGGGACAGCTTTGGGGACATGGGTGCTGCTTCCAGCTCTGGCAGGGGTGTTCTGCAGGATCTCATGTTGGTCCAAGTCTGGATTCCAAGTTCCCGTGGTGTAAAATAAGGTCAGGATGGCTTCTTGTCGTACACACTGCTCTGAGCTTGCAAAGGTGGCGTTCAGGAGCTTCTCTATGGCGTGGTGGCAATTTCCCTTTGTGGTTAAACACTTCTCAGGGTTCCCAGCCAACCCTTGGAGCCCTGTGTTCCGTTTTCAGGAGAGCTGTGAGGCAGCAGCCATCAATAAGCAGAGCACAAACTGTACTGGGATGTGAATCTTGACCACGTTGTCTTGTGAATAATATTCTTGGGGACCGAGGAACCAAAAATGACCGATGCCTCCATTGATTGCTTCCCCTGAAGGATGTCTGAAACTAATATTAAGGTACATGCCTGCATTACAGTGTGAAATTAATTGCAATCACAGCTGCCACACACCTGATGAATACGCAGTGAGTTGACATTTACAATAAATTGGGCAAGTCTTTTACAATAAGAGGAAATCGATACACATTCCACATCACTTCCTCAATAATACTAATAACACTTCATGATGAAGAGAGGGCGGGTTATTTTAGCTTATTAATGTAGGTATAAAATAACATTACGTTATTATTTGTAAACCATTACCTCTTGGCTGCCTCACTTTAGCACTGAGGGGATGAAAAATGGCAGAGGACTTGAAGAAAGATCCCTGAAGCTGCTCTTCATCACACATGACTGAAGAGAGCACTGCTATAAAACACTTCTGCCCTGGCTTTGTGCTCTGTAGCCACAGAGGCTGGAGGCGTTTCATGGAATCGTAGTCACTCAGGTTGGAAAAGAGCACAAAGATCATCGAGTCCAACTGTCAGCCCATCCCCAGCATGCCTGCTAACTGCATCACTCAGCATCCCAACGCTGTGCCTGGGGTGTGAGCAAAACAAGGAGGCATACAGAGGATAGATGATGTTCTAAGACTGCTGGTGTTCTTTTCCCGAAAGCAAAAGTTCATTTAGAAACTCAGGCCCTGGAATGAACCGAAGGGTTTTGGACTCTGGACTCCTCTGCTTCAAAAAACTGCTGTGTGATGCAGTGAGATGGAACAGTAGGTGAAGATTTTCCTTCCCAAGACATCGCGTTTGATTACAGCTGCAACAAATTTGATAGCTGCAAACACTGAGTGCCTGATTGAAAAGAAACAATTACGCCTAGAAGAACACTGCTTATTTTAAGAAATTAGAAGCGTTTAAATACAGAGGGAAACAACCCCAAGTCAATGGTACTGTTTTCCTTCGTAATAAATACCCTCCTCTTTCTCAAGCACAAATATTTCATTCTTTAGAGGGTTGTATGGGGAGTTGTGCGTATATATTTAGATAATGCAGTTTAAAAGTGGGTCCTGTCCATCTTTATCCATTGCTTTTCCTAAATTTGAACAAGGTTTCTTGACTGTTGTTCTGGATGTGTCTTCACTGTGCTCTGTGTCTCTCTTTTCCCATCTGCCATTTGACTTCACAGTGGCAACTGCCCCATTAATGAAGTCGCTCTGATTTCTGTCTTTAGCAATGAAGGATGCAGAGTTGGTGCAAAATGTCCAAATCAGCTTCTGATTGTTCAACTCGGGGCTCCCAGAGGGGCAGAGGGAGCTGCCCGGGGGGGTGCAGAGGCATTGGGGTGACCCACACTGCTCAGGAAGCGCTCAGAGTATTTTCTCCATCTGGGAAAATAAATTTCAGGTCTGCCAGCTTAGAACTGAACAGGCTAAAATCTTTAAAGCTGTAACAGAATGTACTTTTTACGCCAATTTTCTTTCTGAGCAAACACCGCATTGGGTTCATTTAAACATCCAGCTGGGTCCCAGCTCTCTCAGTACCTGAATCATAGCAGAGACACGCTGGGTGCTTGGTAAGCTTCCTCAGTTGGTGCTTTTCTTTCATATTGAGGCAGAGGAATGTGAATCCTGCAGCAAAGCACAGGTTAACCCTTGCTCTGGTGGCAGTGGGAAGGATGGAAGCTGAGGGTGCTGCTCTGCTGCTTGTTCTTCTATGGAAGTTTGCTGTTGCCTCTGTGCTGTAGCTGCAGTCGGAGTGATAGATGAGGTCAGACTGAAGGCAGCTCGTGGGCTGATTCACTTCCAAAGTGATTTAAGCTAAATGGAATTAGTAATGTTTTAAATATGATCTAAATGCCTACCCAAGGTCTGAATGCAATTCAGCTAATCCGTTTTAAAAATAATTTGCTAATTTTTGCGTGTAGCCCACCATATGGAGAAGCAGTGAAGTAGCAGAGGACAGCAGCAGATGAACCAGAAGTTTTCATCTAATTCTAATTGCTCTATTAGAGTTTATTTTGCTGCAGTAACTCGCTTAGAGCACTCAAGCCAGCCAAAAAGATCAGCAGCTGAGATCCTCGCTTGGCCGTGCTGGCTGTGTGCACTTGTCAGCAGTACTTGTTCTTAGTGGGTTCACAGCTAAGCTGACTTGTTTGGGTCACACTGCTGTTTCCCAATGGCTTTAAAAGAACTGATTGTTTTTAAACCAAGACACCCCCAAACTGCTGTTGTTTTGGGGGTTCATAGCATTGCACTTACAAATGCATACAGAGTGCAGTCAGAGCAGTGCCAAACCATGCAGCTTCTCAATCAGTGCACCGTGCTGCGCTTTGCTTCCTGCTCGTGCAGTGTCAGTATTTGGAGTACATGATAAACCAAGACACCGAACGAGCTGTGAGGCAACGTGGTGTTGTCAATAACATTGAGTGGCAGGGTTGTTTTACGAGTGACTAGAAGAGAGTTTGCTTCACAATTAGATTTTAAGCATAGCATTGGATTTGTTCTGTCTCCAATTAAAGTGTTTTCTGTGAATGCAAAAGATGTGCTTGGCAATAGGTTTACATATTGTATGGTTTCAGATTTTGTCTGCTCTTTGGAATTTATCCAGGATTTCTCAACTCTGTAGCTGTGTCCCTGTTTGTTATCAGCTGTTCACAATGTGCAACTACTGTTTCATTTCATGTACCATATGCATATTGCACACAAGTGATTTTCATACAATCATAGGATCGTTGGAGTTGGAAGGGACCCCTACAGGTCACCTGGTCCAACTCCTCAGCAGCAAACAGGGACACCCACAGCTCTGTCAGGTGCTCGGATCCCCTCCAGGCTTCCTGCTGCCCCTCTCTTCTGGCCTGTGCCAGCTCCATGGAGCTGCTGGCAGCCTTGCAGGGATTTGTTCCTTTGAGGAATGTTTGTTTGCTTGTTTTTTCTTATATTCAGAATGGGATGCTTTAGAGAAATAGCTGTTTTAAAAGCATTTTTCAAAGGATAAAAAGTGAGTACAGGAGCAGAGGGCTGAGCTCCCCTTACTGTATGTGTTAACACGGGGGCAGGGCATGACCCATTCATTGAGTTTCACTGTGCCCAAGGTCAATAATAAAGCTTGCAATGAGGACTGGGTGTTTTCTGCATCTCAGCACCCAGCACGGCAGCTGTGCCCACTTTATTCCAAAATTGAAGCACCCCTCGGGGGATCTGGGGTAGGAAAAACCAACCTTCCTCTTCTTTCCCTTTTTAACTATACAAAAGATTTTTATTACTTAAATGAGCTCCCAGCAAGTCTGCCTTAATTTACTACTAATTGATTTTAAGACTTGAAAGCTGTGGAGCTTATTAGCATTTGCTGACTCAGCTCCAGCCCTCCCCTCCTGCACACTAGAGCATGCAGTGAGATATTGACCCATGTAGCTGCAGCACTAAATGAAGTTGAGAGAATATTAAATGTCTCATATTGGCATTTGATTTGCATATGCAAATGAGATCAATCAGTGCAGACGCAGGAGAGCAGAAATAACGTGCTGCAAATAGGATCCTGCATTAAGCATTCAGACAAACATGGAGTGATACTTGCTCAGCTGCAACATGGGGGTCACTTTGCTGTCAAGCAGGTCCCACTGTTCTCACCTAACCACAGCTGCTCAGTTACTGACCAGTTTCAGAGATAAGTGTGTGGAAGTGCAGAAAGTACGAAAGAAAAATTGCAAGATCTCTTATTGCTTCTGCTTTGCTGGTGGTGAGAGGTGCTGCCAGACCTGTGGTGCTGGGAAGGAGCTGGAAGCAGCACCTCCAGGAGCTGCACATCCCCTTGATGAAGGTGCTTGGGAAGGGCTCAGATCCTGGCTCCCTCCTGGCAGACCTTCATTTTCCTTCCTTTTTGCTCCTTTTTTTTAATTCTTTTTTTCCCTTTTGCATATAATAGAGCCATTTCTTTTCAATCAGGGAATCTATTTGCAGAACATGTAGTTGTTAGATGCGTTTGGTTTTGTTTCAGCATACATTTCCATAAAAAGTCACCACTAATGAGCTGTGTGAAAATTGCAGACTTGCTGCCAAGGCAATTTGGTTAAAAGGCTTGTCTGTCCTTCCTTGCCATTCCATCATGCCCAGTGCTCGCCCAGGGATGGCTGTGGTAGCAGTGAAGGGGGAGGTGAGGGCTGGGGTGCCTCTCTGTTCTCTGAAGAAGTCCCACTGCTGCTGTTGTTGCCCCTCTGCTGTCTTATTTTATGTATCTCTGTGTGTGGTGGTGGATTTTAAGATGTATTGGCCAATTTGTAGTTACAGCCCACACAAGGAGTTTTTGGTCATTTTATCTCCCAAATTGACCACTGCTGAAATTCAGTTGATCGAAAATCAGAACCAGTTCCTTTTCTGGATATTGGTGTAAGGGATTCGACCTGAACCCAACATCTGGTCTCGCTGTCCCTCTGTAGAATGACATTCCCAAGGACAGAGGTCTGCATTCACAATCTGAGCCATTTTCCATATACTTGAAATCAGAGTTCCTTACTGTGCTTCTCTTTGAAGCCAATGAGGTTCCATTTAAGGGATTATCATATTTTAATTTGCTTTGAGGATGTTGCACAGAACTCACAGAATCACAGAATTGTAGGGGTTGGAAGGGACCTCCAGAGATCATCGAGTCCAACCCCCCTGCCAAAGCAGGTTCCCTACAGCAGGTTGCACAGGTAACTCCCTGCACCGCTGCTGGGGATGGAGGTCTTCATCGCTCCAGGATCTGCTGCTTACACCTGCTCAAGTGAGCAGAGGTTTGGACATCAGTCAGAGTCCTCCAGCCTGGAGGTGGTCCTCACCCCTCAGGATTTGCAGAGGTGATGGTTCAGCTCTTCTGGTTGTGCAACTTACCAGCTGGTTCTGCCTTGGAGTCAGGGAACAGGGGGCTGCTCCTTGGCTGAAGGGCTTGATTTGTCTCTCCTATGCCAGCTGAGACTTTGGCAAGAATCCTCATCTTTAACTGCTTACACTGGTCTCTAATGTGTGTTTGTTTTTTTTTTTTTCTTTAGTGGGATCAGTGTTAAAATGTCTCCATCCCAATTTAGGCTCATGAATGTCCCTTCTGATATGCAGATGGGATTGACTTTAGAGGAACTTCTATGGGGGACAGCTGAAAATCCAGGCTAAAGCCGTCTATGTGCAGCAATTTAGATATGGAAAATTAGCTTTAAGCTTAGCATTCTCCATTAGTAGGAGGCTAGTTGACTTTTGATTATGCAGGCAAGGCAATTATTGCAGGAGGAGAGGAGGTGGTTGGGCTGACCAGCCTTGCTTTTAGCAGCTTGCCCTGATCTGA
Organism: Lagopus muta; assembly: GCF_023343835.1. Classification (NCBI taxonomy): domain Eukaryota; kingdom Metazoa; phylum Chordata; class Aves; order Galliformes; family Phasianidae; genus Lagopus; species Lagopus muta. Next base: position 4,983,573 of record NC_064455.1, read on the forward strand.
ACTCGTCATTCATAGCAGCAATGGTTGGGAAACAGAAAGCAGCTTGCAGAGAGACTGAGGGGAAACTTGCTTGGCTGAGTAACAGAAAACCTATCCCACAAAATCCTCTGACTGGATTTGATTGGATCTAAGCTCCTGCGAGACGTCTCCTCTCAATCTGTTCAAATCTACCCAGTCTGTGGATGGTGATTCCTTCCCCCTTTTCTTTACCAGGTGGTATTTCTTTACAATTTTGAGATTAAAATGTCATCTGTCCAAGCAGAACCTGACTATAATAGAGAAATAGAATGGAAGCAGTTTGCTGGGCTGTCTTGCTGGGATCGCTCTGCTCTCCTTAAGCTTTGGCTTGCTGAGGACTCCTGGTGGATGGCTTCTGTTTTTATTGCAGAAGGAAACTGGGAGGGCTCCGGCCCTTTGGGGAGGCAGGATGTGGGATGGCAGCAGGGGTGGACACACAGGAGTTCCCTTTCTGTGTGCTTGTAGAGCTGAGCAGGGTGAAGCAGAAGGCATTGAGGTTGGGCGAGGGACTGATCCAACATGAGATCAGCATCATGTCGCCATTGGCTCACCCAGAGAGCAGGGCAGGAGTCTTCTGTTCTTTTGCTGCCTGATTTACTATTGGGAATGGGAAAGAAGTGGAGAGCTAAAGCACATCTTACAGTCAGAGGCTTGTGTGCATGTATTCAACTACACAGTTACCTTCAGGAATGCTTAAATATCAGAGGGCTACTACTGTGTGCAGCAAACCTTTTGGTTTAGGCTTTGATCAGCTCATATAGAGTGAATCCTTCTTAATTCAAATTAAATGAGTGTTTAATTAACTTATCTCTGTTTCCAGAAGTGAATGCACATGCCACATGGTGATCTGTGCCTCTGATTGCCGTGCATTCTCACCTTGACTCATGTTTTGATTCAGAAAGCGCTGTGATTAGCTGTCAGCCATCAGAGATTTGAAAAAAACAGCCCCACCTCCTTCTCTTCCCCCCCAGACAAATCCCTTTGTGCTGGCTGTGCTTAATGGAGATTGTTAATTGTAAAGGCCACGAGGATGGGGCTGCTCACAGCTGTTTGCAGCTGGCAGAGCGTGCGATGCTTTAGTGCAGGCACTGTGGAGTCGCTCCAGCAAATGGAATATAGGTTAAAGGAAAATAAAACCATTAGTGGTGTTCACAATGGTGGTAAGGGGTCGGTGTGGCGTGAAGTCCTTTCCTGTACTGCTCAGCTTTGATTGGGTTTTTAGCGAGTCCCCAGGTCATGGATAAGTGCAGGTGGATGAGGCTGTCCCTGGCACAGCTCTCTCCATCGGAGGACGTTGGCAGTGTTTGGGGTTCGGCCTTGATGCGCTGCTCTCAACCACTGCAGGGCTCAGCAGCTCCTTGATTTCTTATATTCATTTTTCTCTTCCTTGACTCAAAGCGAGGTCTTGTGTCTCACTGCAAATAACTCTGTGCAGAGATAAGCTGTGTTGAGAATGGCTCAGCTTCCAATGTACAAATAGCGTGTATGCACTAAAATATTTCCCCTCAGATTTACTGTTTTCCTCGTGTCCCCAAGTATCAGCTGCCTGTACAGTTGTGTTATTGGTTACTGTGCCTGGAGCAACAGGTAGATGGGAACGTGTTTGTAAATGGTGTTAGGCAAATGCCACAGAGAGCTCTGTGAGGCTGAGCAAAAGCAGTGCTGTCTTCAGCCCCACTTTGCTGTTCCTCTCACCCATCAGGATGATGTGTGGCTGGAGATGGAGCTGCTGAAGGCTGCTCCCATTGCTCTGTGTTTATTCTGCAGCAAGTTCTCAGGTGGATAAGGAAGGTCACAACAGCTTTTTGCTATTGAGTCTTCCGTCTCAACCACATCCTGCTATTATGGAGCAAAACCAATGATTATTCAAGCACAAAAAGGCTCAGTGATATTATTATTATTAATAAAAACAGGGCCTGTCAATCAGTAATCCTTGAAATGTGGAGCAAAATAGATACAACCTGGCTTTCTGTCACTGTGTGGAGGTACTGATGGATCTGGTCCGTGTTTCCTTGTAGCAGTGCTGTACCAAGTGCTGTTCTGTCTCTAGAAGATATGAAAGCTCAGTGTAAAAGAATTGTTGGATTGCTTGTTCTTTAAAAAGCAAACAAGCAATAGGACTGCCAACGCTGAAAGCTCAGGTCTGTGTGATCGTGTGATGCTATCCTGGTGGGCTGGAAGGCGAAGGAGACAAAACCCAACGCCCAGCCCTTACAGATTGTTTGATCTCGTCCTCGTTTGTTCAGCTGCTTCATCCATTCCTTCACACACCGACTTGTCTGCTGCTTTGTTTTGTTATTTATTTTTTCGCCTGGAGGAATGGCAGCTGCACACTTGTGTTTCTGTGCCAGCAAAGATGGAGCACATGCAAAAAAAAATGGGGCACGCGTGGCCATGGCTTTTGGCTGCTGCCCAGCACGTGCAAGGTGTGCTCTGCAGGTCGCTGTGCTCTGCAGGTCGCTGCTCCATCCATCCATGCGGCATCATGACTCGGTTACAGGCAGCCTGAGTGCTGATTCTTTATTTTTAGCTCCCACCAAAGCAAATGAGCTGCATTAGGATAGATACCATCTAAACGTGCATGCTGTGAGGTCAGCTGCTTGCTTTGATCGGCTTGGCGATGGTGTTTTCTCCAGGCTGACACAGCTGTGATATTCATTTGATTATTCTTGTTATTTGCATGAAAATTATAACTACTTAGTTGATAACGTCGTGGCGACTGCCTCCTGCCCCCGGGGAAGCACTGTGCTGTGCTTTATCTTGGAGATTTCACAGAGATCTCATCTGCAGAGATATCACTCAGCACTTGGGTTCATCCCTTTGTGCTTCTCTGAGGCTTCCCCCGCCCCACCAGCCCCACTCTCACAGAGCTTTTCTTCGTGCTGCCTTCATAACAGCTTGTCCTGAGCTTAATAAAGGAGTTTACAACGTTGGCAATGAGCGCTGTTTTATAATGTTGGTGCAAATCTGGTGCCTGTCTTCTGATGGTTCAGGTTATCATAACCTGCACTGAGCATTACTGAATCCAGGTGGCAGATCACAGCCTTCTCCTGTGCACATCCCCCCCCATGCTGCTTTTTCTTTTCAACAGATCCCCTCCCAACACCCCGCATCAACTTCTGGCCCTTGGTCTGTTTAGATGTGCTAAAGCAGGGAGAATTGCCTTTGTTACTAAGGAGACAAAAATTAATCTAGTATTTAGAACAAAGATCCTCAGCTTCTCTTTGCATCCATTTCTAACTGGGAAACATGAGAGTTCACTCAAAATGCTTCTTTCTGCTGAGGAGATATAAATACCCATTGCTGCTTTGATGTTATGGCCCGTGTTCTTGATCAGCAACGGAGGATGGAGGGGGCAGTTTGGCAGTTCTGTCATCACTTCCATAAACCATTGGGTTATCTGGAAATTTCCAGCTTAGCATAAAAAGCTCAAGAAAAGAAAGAGGTGGGTATGAAAAAGCATAAGAACATGGTTTTGTGCTAATCCCGAGCTTGTTGCTGTGGGAAGAGGCTCTTTCTGAGCATTTTTCCCTTATTTGTCTGGTTTTTAAGAGGATTAGTCTTTCACATACTCACTTATGTACAGTGTTGCATATGAAATATAGCCAATACACTTCCTTCCCTCCAAGATTTATACTTCTCCTCTGTGCCCCCTTTAAGATACATTATGTGAAGGCAGTCCCTCTTACTTTTTTGGTGGGAAGCTCATTGATTTCACGAATGTTTTTGTTTGGCCTTATGGAGCAAAACGATTTGCAGGAGGAGTTTTTGTTGTTTTTTTTTCTTAACTTTCTTTCACACGTACAGAATTCCTCATTCAAAGACTCAAACATCTGAAACATCTGCCCATTGGTCTTCTGGATTTGGGAGCATCCCAAGGCTCAGCCTTGCACAGACTGAGATCTGAAAGCATCTTGGATTTGCAGAATCATAGAATGGTCCAGGTTGGAAGGGACCTCAAGGGTGATGAATCTCCAATCCCCCTGCTCCATGCAGAGCCACCAACCTCCACATTTCACACCAGCCCAGGCTGCTCAGGGCCCCATCCAACCTGGCCTTGAGCACCTCCAGGGATGGACGGGGCATCACAGCCTCTCTGGGCAGCTGTTCCAGCACCTCACCACTCTCATAGTAAGGATCACAGAACTACCTTGAAATTAACCTTCCAGACACTGCAGTGCTTTCTCAGTTCTGCCAACTAACACAGAGAGCCTTTATGCTAATTAAAATTTCTTGCTGTCGCTGATCTCACTATTACCGTGTTCTTCCCACGTAACCTCTCATCCTATAAAATTAGACCAGCCTTGCAGAAATGCACAGTGGGAGGAAAATGAGTTTTTGGTAGCATATTTCATATCGTAATCTCATTAGCAGTTGTGCTCTACTGTGAATATATGACAGAGTTGTGCATATGTGCTCTTTTGGATGCGCTTATGCTGAGCTCTCCTCCAGCACCCTCATCTGCTCCTGGCTTTGTGGTGCTGCCCTGGGTTTGCCTCTGTGTGCAGAGATGGGGAGGAGTCAGGAATGAGTGCTGTGCTGTGGCACTGAACTGCAGCACCTTGAGTCGGATGGAGGAGTTCCACATCTCAGTAAGCACAGCCTGGGCCACCAGGATGCAGCTTGAGGAGGGTCCCTGTGCAGTTATGGACCCCTTGCAGGTGCTGAGCAGCTTGTTTGCTGTGCCTTTTGGGATCTTAAAGAGCATCTGTAGCAGGGAAAGGTAGCAAAAAATTGTTATTCATTCTGTTTCAGTGACTTTCAAATGGGCGGCTTGGTTTACATATCAGAAGATGACTTTTCCAACTATTGGTGCTCTGCCTGACCTGGGGGCTGGAATCCAGGTTAAAGTGGGCCCTCATCTCTCATTGTGCATTGTCCCAACGTTTTGTGTGGAAATCAAATGAAAAGGAGAATTTTAGAGCTTGAGAAAATGTTATTCATTTGAGACTGCAGGTTGCAGTGGAAGCATGCAGGCTGTGCTACTCCCCAGGCAGATCTATTTTTGTGGGTTTTTTCTCCTGTAAGTGAAGCATCCATTATCAGAAATCCCACGAGAGCTAATTCAAAACAGAGGAGTTGCTGCCTGGCTGACCCTGGGAGGCAGGTAATACCTGAACAATGCTTCGAGCATATAAAAATACCATATAAATGCCATATGTTGTTAATCCTTCTGTTGTCTGCACTGTAATGCATCCTTGTTGTGATGCTCCAGTGACCCTGAGCACCAGGGTTTGTAGGGGGAAGACGCATCCATTGCCTCCATAGGAGCTGCCTGATGGGACCAGAAATAAATATGCTTAGACCAATAGCACTTTTTTTTTCCTAATCTTGTGATGGTTTCCTTCTGACTTGTACAGCAGCTTCCCTGGTTTCAGTAAATCCTTGCTGTGTTTACAGAGGAATTGCTGGCTGTCTTTAACCATCGCTGCTGCCAGCAGTGGATGGGAGGCAGTGCTCCATGCCTTGTGGTCCCAGCAGGTTGGGATTTCTCCCTTCAAAACATCACATGAGATGCTGAAGCTGTCTGAACAGTGTCTGGGAAGCTTCCAGTGTTGCACTGAACAAATGTACCCTCAGCAGTTGCTCTGGTGGAGGCCAACAGAAGCGTTACAGTGTGGAGTTCATTACTGAAAGGATACTTATATAACTTTCTCCCTCCTTTGTGGTAGGGCTGTAACTTCTATAAAAGCAAATCATGTCCTGAATGTCTTTTAAGATGTCAGCAGGAGACAGGACTGAGAATTGGCCATAATCCTGAACATGTGGCAGTTGAGTCCAGCGGTTGCTTTGTGCTTTTTAAGAATGGGAAGGTTTAATCCCCAACCAAAGTAGCCTTTTTCTGCTGCTGCTCAGATCTTTAGCTTGCATAAGCCACAGCCTGCTGTTCTGCTTTGGAATTTATTTAATAGCTCGGTTGTTTGGACATGATTAAAAATGTAATGAATGGAATGAAGCAGTAATAAGATGAACAGCTCATAAAGGACTTCAGCCTAAAAATATCTGCTTCAGCACAGCTACTGTAGGGAAGACTGTGGCAGCAGTCATAGAAAAGTCCACTGCATGAATCTCTTAAAAGTTTCAGTGAGTTACTGCTGACATCCCCCCCTCTGGTTTATCTCTTTACCCTGTTTTTTCCACTCGAGTGTTTTGGCTCCAGTGCTTTTCCTCTGAGTGCCTGATGCACATCCCTGGAGAAAAGGGGTTTTCTTTAGGTTGAATTGCACATCGTGTATTGAGTTGCACATCAGCTGTGTAAATTCTCCTTTGCCAGTACAAGGATTGGAAAGGGTCAGACATCCATGGCTTCCTGGATGTGTGCTTATGTTCAAACTGATTCAGAATGATCTTTCTCTGAGCAGATTTGTACTGCTAAGGCCCAATCGTTCACCTTTAATATACCAATGCATAGGTTTGCTCCTTGTAATGGGACAAAATTCAGATTCTCAGATGCTGGAATCTTGTTTCCCAGGTTCCCAGTCCTCTCTCTTTCATTAATGTGTTCCGAGTGTCCTTTAAAGCAATCTTGTATTGTTTCCATGACAATATTTATACAATAGACGCCTTCCATGCAGTACATCTATGAAAATTCTTCATTTCTATCACCTCTTTGCAGCAATTCCTGGTATATGTGAGGTCTCCTTGATGGATTTGTCCATCACGCTGCTCAGGGTTGGCCTTAGGTGAGCATCCTGCATGGCCATCAGCCCAACCTGTGCTCAGCAAAGTGAGCGCAGTGAAGGAGGGGCATTTCTGCTGCTTCACTGCTGTGTATAAGAGAAGGGCAGCACCATTCCTTGTCTGTCAGCTGGGCCTCTGCAGGTTTTCCTGCATCCCAGCCTTGTTTTCACTAACTGGAATGAGAGCTGCATAGCTCTACTGATGGTGCACTGAGAGCCACCAGGTGTTTCTGTGGCTGAGATCTGAGCGATGTTTGGTTGCTGTTGCAGTGACAGAACGCTTCTCCATCCCTCTCGAACACCCACACCACAAAAAGGTCTCTGCAGTGATGTCCGTGATCCAACATGGCAGCAGGCTGTCCGTGTCCCTGCAGGTCGTGTCAGCTGTGATTTCTGGCTGGTGGTGGGGTGGCTTTTAGGTTTAATTGGTCTTAAGGGCACCACCAGCGCTGCCTTAACGTCAGCTTGTGTAAGTGTCCTTTTAGTGCCCATGACACACGTGTGTGTGGGGAAAGGGCAGTTCTGCATGGCAGCCAGATGTGTGTAACAGATGGTCAAGGACCTGAAAGCAGAATCATTCACACTTCTGAAGAAATTTAGGCACTGGGGAGGTCCCACATGGGGCTAAAAACTTGTTCTCTGCAATAAGTCCATGTTATTGCATGGCTTGCAAAATACTGCTTGTGGCAAATTCTGCAAGATCGGCACCTGTGAACTTAGGAAACAGAACTCAGCCCTAGGCCTGGCTTTTGGGGTTTTTGTGGTCATAATTAGATCACTTCAGCTTTGTTTCCAGAGAATAGGATAAAATCACCTTTAAATATTTTTAAAAAGTCATTTACAACTGCAAATTAATGGTGCACCTCTAGGGCTAGAAAGCAGAAGGCTTCATGATTGATGCAGCTCTGTTATGGCATCATCTTCAAGTTATGTTTGCTGGTTACCAGTGAGCAGTGTGCACACTGAGCTCAGCAGTCCTGGCTGCTTTTACTATTGACTCTTCTACTCAGCAGTACAATATTTCACCTTTCCAGCTTTCAAGGGCGTTTCCCCATGAGCTGCAATTTCACTTCTTTGGTTGGCTGATGTACTGCTCGGAGGTTTTTGTCACGCCTGCAGTATTGGCCATTGTGCAGCACTGAGTAGCTGAGCTTCCTAAAAAAAAGTACGAAAACACGGGGCTGTAAAGGTAATAAATGAGAAAATAAATGATGAAGTGGTTTAAGCATGGTTAGGTTGGTCTGTTTTTTTCGGACATCTGATGTGGGTGGAGCAGAAGTGTGAGTTACAGGTGTTTCTGGCCAGGCATCCTCTGCTGAGCTTAGCAAGATGTGGCACAGAGCTGAAAGCATCAGCGAGTGGCAGTGAGTCCTGGCTGCAGGGACCCCTGCTTGCTGCAGCTCTGCAGATGCCATCCCCCCTGCTGGCTCTGGGGATGCTTCTTTCCCATTCCCTCTCTTTAGAACATGGTGGTTTGTAAATCCCACTGAGGAAATGGACACAGCTGCGAGTTTTGTATGGTTTGCTCCCTGCAGAAGCATGGTGCCATCCTGGTGGGTCCTCTGAGGGCTCCAGAGGGCTGCTGATGTGGGTTGGCTGCTAGAAAGAAGATAGTGGGGCTGTGGGTGTGCAGGGCCCAGGGGCAGCCCTGGCACTGTGGGGTGATGCCTGGGGCTGGGCGCCTCACTGCTGCTATGAAATGTTTACTGGAACAGATGCAGTTGGCTACAGTTCTTGTTTCTGGGTAATCAGCCAATAGCCAGAGCAGATCAATACGCAGATAAACAATGCAGGCTCTAAAGTTGGAAGTGGCTTTTTTTACCGGAACAAAGATTGTTCTCTGTCCAGGGATGGTCTCCAGCAAAACGCAGAGCGGATCAACACTGGCACCCAGTGTCTGGATAGGAGCCGGCTGAGCCTTTCGCAGTGAGGTGCTCTGCTTGTTTCCCTAGGAGTGGTTAACCTTAGTTCAGGGAGGAAGAGAGGACAGAAACGCAAAGCCACCCTCCTGCTCCTGGGAGAAGTCTTTTCAGGTTGCTCTGCAGCTGGTAAATGCCAGTTCAACGGAGCCTTTAAACGTGCACTTAAATCCATTCCTGCTAAGCAAAACACTTAACCGCATACTTTAAATTAAGCTTGTGTTCAAGTGTTGCTGCACGGAGAAGCAGCAGGGCTGGAGCATGCTCACGAAGATGAGCACGTCCTCAAGTGGTTGCTGATGAGGCTGCTGATGCAGGAGAGCATCCTGGGCTGGGGTGGGGGTAGAAGACCTGGGCATGTGCCAATGCCCAGCAGAGGAGTTCTGTGTCCATGCTGCTGTGCTGGGCAGGCATCCTCTGCTGAGCTTAGCAAGATGTGGCACAGAGGTAAAAGCATCAGCGAGTGGCAGTGAGTCCTGGCTGCAGGGACCCCTGCTTGCTGCAGCTCTGCAGATACCATCCCCCTTGCTGGCTCTGGGGATGCTTCTTTCCCATTCCCTCTCTTTAGAACATGGTGGTTTGTAAATCCAACTCTCCTTGTCCTGTTTGGACCAGCAGTGAGAAATGGCTGACATTTGGACCACAATAACTACCTAATTGTGTCTACTTGTGCGCTTACATACTTGTGTAAATATGTGAAAAGGGCTACATCCATCCCGCTGTCAGTCACACTTTATTCCTGAGGGTCGCGTGCTTTGAGAGCTCAAACCTTTGATTTGGTGCTGCAGAGAGCTGAGGTGCAAATAACAGCTTTCCTCTATCCAGCTGTATTCACACGGTTTGCAGCGGGGTGGCACAGTGAGCAGCTCTGCAGTTGGGCCAACCTGGTCGGTGGGCATTAGAGGGGCATTAGAGATCCACTGTGATCTCATTGCTTTCATGTTTTGAATCTTATGCCATTTCTGCAGCGGGGTGATTAATCAAATCTGAAGCACTCTCAGCTCTCTCTCAATGCTCTGGGAAGTTGTGCTGGGGTTGCTGTAGTGCATTGCAGGAGGGGAAATTGAAAACTGAAAATGAATTTCCAAAAAAGCCCTAGAACTACTACTGCAAAGAAGATGGATGGTGAATCATTCTGGTCTGTTATTATCCAGAAGTAACTATCTAGCTGTTTTTTAGTGAACAAAGAAATATTAGAGGGAAAAAATAGTTTCCATTTAGCTTTATCTCTGTTGGCAGTACTGGAAATGAATCATGACATAAAAAAGGATAAAATGAAATGAAGAAGATACCATTTATTTCCTTTTCTGTAACACATACTGGACACGTATTGTGAAGGTTACAACTCTTCGGAACTAAAACAGATTGCACTGAAACACCGCTGGGAGATACTGGAGGTTGGTGGAGGATCCCTGTGGTACTGAGCCCCACAGTTATGGGCAGAAGGGGAGAGAAAGGTGCTGCTCATGGACCCCCACCTCTCCCTGCAGTTCACCCTTGCGCTGGCTGAGGGTTCTGTGCCAACATGATGCTGGTTTTCTGGGATCTGTTCTGCTTAAAGAACCCTTTGCTCTCTTTGGGTTTCTGGGAAGGTACCCAAGGCAGCAGCCAGGAACGCCGCTCTGCCCAGCACTGAGTGTCCATCACTGGGTTTGGGTGCTGCGGTTTCCACCCAGCCTGCATTTGGGAAGTGCAGTCAAAGAGAGACCTTACAAAAGCATATTGGAGATGAACTTCGGAAATGAGTTGTTGGCTGAGCCAACTGGTTTAGGTCAATGGTTTTGTTATTTTGCTTTGTCTATGCAGCATCCTTTCATGGGGATTTATAAATTATTCCTGCTGTAGTAGCAGCACTCAGGAGCTATAAGTGCCTGCTCTGGCATTGACTTGCTTTGCTTTTTTTCTTTCTTTTAAGCTCAGGAATGAAAATCAGTTTTGAGTGAGGAGATGATGTATGATCTCATATCGTAAAAGTTGTTCTCCTTGATAAGATTTCAAGGTTACAACGATGATAGCATTGAAATATCTGTCATAAACTACCATAGATGATTCAAACAATAAAAATGTTTCTCTTAGCTATGTAAATAGGGTAATAGACTGGAATGTGGTAGCTAGATGTGTTAAATGTTGGGGTTAGTTTATATTCAAACAATGCAGGGAGGAAATAGAGCTGCAGATTAATTTGAAAGGAAGCAGGGAGGATTCCTCTTCTGAATGGCGAGAGAAGTAGGGATGGATTTGAGTTTCTGTTTGAAGGCATCTGAACTGGTAACGTAACTCAGATGTATCAGTGTGATGAGCAGAATGAGAAGCACCTCTGGGTCTTTTGCCTGTTTTTCCTGACAAAAAACAGCCCATGGGGTTTTAGGAAAGGCTGATGTAATTAGCCTGAATTTATCTTGATGGTGGGATGCTGTCCAAGGATGCGTTGAGTCACATCTAATGACTTAAAACCTACTAATTAATTTCGAATGAACTGGAACGAGGAGACATGGCTTGACGAGTGCTAGGGTTTGAAAGCTTCTGATGTTGGGACTTTCCAACATAGTGATCCCAGGTGAGGGGCTGAGAAAGGGCAAAGCCAAACGGGGTTCAAAGTGGAAGTCAGGGAATGGTGTGAAGCTTCTGATGGTTGTCAGCTCCGGCTGCTCTGCAACAGCTTGTACGTTCGGGTGGTGGAAATCGATCCAACGCGGTGTTTCCATTTCCAGTTTGTTTAGCAGTTTTCAGGCTCTTGGCACAATTGCAGCCATGGTTTCTCCCCTCGTGAGCTCAGGGCCTCGCGGTCCATGCTGCCATTACCCCATGGCCAGGGTTCCTCCGCAGCGTCACCTCAGGGAGCGCTCAGGACACTGGTGTTTATGGTTTGATGAGGTGCAACTGCAATAGCATAACCCTATTTCCTTTCCTCTGACATAAAATAAGGTAAGGGTTTGGCAGCCTTTCAAATCAAGACAAATAAAATAAACTGTTCTACATTCATCGTGGAAAGCAACAGACTTTGCTACAAAATGACTAACAGGACATTCTATTCATCTGCACCAATCTGGTCTGTGGCTGCATTCATTTCCATACAATCACTGGAAAATATTATGTTGATTGCCAGGAACAAAGCTTTTATGGGGATGAAAAAAATCCGTGCTACTAATAATCTACAGTGGAATTGGTAAATGGGTAAGACAAAGCTTTAATAATATTATTCTGTGCGACATCTGATGTAAATAATACAGTTCTATTAATCTCTCAAGCAATCAGAGTCTGGCTGTTAGAGGCAGTCAAGGATGAGCAATAATATTCTCTCTTCTAAGGAATGTTGGAGTAGAATTGAAATCCCTTGCTGCCAACACAGTTGCTGCCCCGGTTTGGTGAGCTGGGGTTGGCCCTAAATCCGAGGCACCTGCATCCCATGCTGGGCTCCCAGAGGCACCCCAGGATCTTGGGCTCCCACCTTGGCAGCTGCTGTGGGGCTTCAATGCAGCTGGGCTTTCTCAGGAGCACAGGGGAAGGGGAACATCAGCAGCTCACGTTTGGGGTGATGGATTGGTCTCCTGCATGCAGACCTCAGGGGTGCGACAGCATCCTCATGTGGCAGCTGGCTCTGCTGCTGATGTTAACCTGGAAAGCACCAGGCTCTGTGCAGGGAGGTTTTTTGGTTCGTGATGCCGAAGTGTTTGTCTTCTGCAGATGTGCACCAGTGTCTTTAAAAAAAAATAAAAGCAAAAATCAACTCATTCAGCAGCCCCATTGAATCCAAAGCAATCAAGGAGTTAATGTTGCTTCCCCCAAAAGCACGTGTGCTATCCGTCCTGCAGCACGGTGTTAGTTAGTTAAGGCAGCCAAACGAAGCAGAATTTTTAAATGAGATCCTGTTTTTCAAGTATGATTTTAAGATACGATGCAGGTTGGGGTTGTCTGATTCTTCACAGTTCATTAACTAGGGAGCAGCTAGTGTTAGAGTGACTTTTTAAAATGATAGATTTTTATTTATAGCGAAGTTCTAGTCATTAATTTTAAAGGAACGAAGCATAAAACCAAGAGTTGGGTTCATTTTAATTTTTTTTAAAGTGACATTGGTAATTTAATTAAATTGGGGCTCTGAGTATCGTTACAGAAAATGAAACATTAGTTCTGCACTGCTTTTCAACCCAGCTGACGTGTTCCACAGCATCGCCCAACTCTTTGCAACGTGCGGTCATTGCTGTTTTGATGTGAAGTTATTGCTGAACATGGAACTATTGAGGTCCTGGAGTGACCAAAGTGGGGCTGAGGGCAGGAGGGCCAACCCTACATTCCCTACAGATGAATCCTTCCTCTCCCTCGTTGCTGCCCACACAACTGTTGACCATCACCAGCCTAATGACTTCAGCTCTATGGTTATTTGCTCTTACACTGTAATTCACTTGGAGACAAGTTCTGCATTCCCCACCTGACAGTGCTTCACTTTTGCTGCCCCATTTCCCTAACCAGAATCACTTTCCTTTGGCAGTTCTACCCAGTCACACGTGTGGGAACCCAGGCAGGCTGCAGAATGGTGTGCAGCAAGGAACGACGTTCAGCATCGGGGACAAAGTGAGGTACAGCTGCAACCCTGGCTTCTTCCTGGAGGGCCACGCTGTGCTCACGTGCCACGCCAGCATGGAGAATGGAGCCTCCTGGGATTTTCCTCTCCCCTTCTGCAGAGGTAAAGTGCCCTCCTTCCTTCTGCAACAACGAAGAGGGATTTAACGAGCTGTTTGGGGTTGGGAAAAACTTCATGGAGTATAAGCTTGATTTAGAAGAGTTGAAAGCTAAACATGATGTAGTTAATATTGAGGTTCCTTTTTATTGGATTCCCTAAAGCTGCCAGGACTTGGGTGACTAATGAGAAGGTTATGAAGTGCTCAAAGTATTCTAAATGCTGCACTGCTGCTTTAACTCCAATTTCTTTGTTTAAATAGAGGCCAAAAAAAAAAAAAAGCAGCAGCCACATTATCCATTGCAGCAAGGCATCTTCCTAAGACCATGCATTTTTCTGCATCAAATATTGGGAAATTTAGACTGAATTTTCGGCTCTTCCCCCACATCAACCTCAGTTCCCCTTTGGCTGCCTGTAAAGAGAAGGGGGTCTGTGCAGATGTGCTGAGGGCTGCAGCCTCCAACAGGGGAGGTGAGTGGGGGGTGACACCTGGGCAGGGATGGGCAGCTTTCCCGCAGGCCCTTTGGGGCAGTGCAGCTTTGATTCCTTTATCAGCACAGAGAGCTTCCTGCTAATCCTCTGGAGCCACGAGGGACTGGAGAGGCTGTAAATATACAAGTGTCTGTGTTGTTTTACCAAAACAGTTGCTGCTGCTTTCAAGTCTTTTCCCCTCAATTCCTTGTGTACTTCAGCAGAGCATCTTCTATTGATTCTTTTTATTGACTCTGCTTGTGCAATCAATTAGCAGTTCTAAGCTGTAGCATAAATCTTGAATTTAAAATGAACAAATATTGTTTGCTTGGCGTGTTTTTAATGCTTTCTTGAACGAGTTACACAGCAGGGATGTGTGCTATGTTGTGTATTTCTTGTGTGCTTACCTGCTGCTTTGGAGCCAAGGGCATCACAGCACTGAAGGTTCACCCAGCCACGCTGTGCTGCAGAGGGACAGCTGCCATTGCCACCTGAGAGTCATTGCTTATGAGTCTGTGCTTTTCCTTTGAATCAGGACTCACTGTCACCTGAAAAGCAAACAAACCAATGAAGTTAAAAACAAACAGAAACAACTGAAGTGCGTGTGCATGCGCCTGCATTCAGCTTTGAGAGCGCACAAGGCAACGGCCTTTTTAGAAAATAGCAGATTCTGTGCTTGAATGCATCTGTGTATCCTTCACCTCCCTCCAAAGGAAGCGTGCCATCTTCCCGTGGCCCAGCTATTATTCAGGTATTTGTGTAGCAGTCTGCAATAAGGGGAGGATTAACTTCTGACCCCAACAGGTGTTGAAGTACTGAAACGTGAAGGTTGGCATGGTTGTAATTTTGATGCAATCCCTGCGCAGATGGAGTAAGGACCATCTCTACATTTTTGTCTTGCACTGCCAAGCTCAATTTTAATTTTAACACCACTGTTTCAATCTTGAATCCAGCAACGATGATGGAGGCATCTGATGTACTTCAGAATGAAGGAATATTAAATTCTATGGTGCTTGAAACGGTGCTGTGTGAATTGCTCTGATCTCAGGGAAGCGTTGACTTGTTGAGCTGTGCTCGTGGTGCTGTGAGCCTGCAGGCTCCTGGAGGTGCAGCACTCCTTCCTGAAAGATTGGATCCTGCTGCTTCAAAGCTGGCACTGAAACTTCCACAGCAGTTTTTTTTTTTGGAGGCAGGAACTAGAAATCTCCTCATGTAACATTTATATCTTGTCTCAGGAAGGCAGAAAGTAGCAAAGACAATCTGCAAATTGACTCGCTGAGTTTGAAAACCAGCTGCACTCCTTCTACCAGAAGTGGGTTTCAGCCGTCAGATGTTGGTGCTTGGCTGATAAACTGGTGGTACAAAATTCTGTTGTTGCAAGGGGTGAAGAGGCAGGCAGGCAGATTTGGTGCCTTCTTCTGCAGGGAAAATCGTGTTTTAAAGACTACTGCCTGAGGAGGAATATGTATTTCCCTGAGAGATGGAAGATCTTTGTGGCTTGCATAGCTTGTAATTAATTCTGTCAATATTGGCTTACTGGTGATTTGTGGCTGAAAGTTTGTAGAATGAATGTGTGTTTTCTTTTCTAACGCAAGCTGGAGATGGGTCGTGCTGCTGGGTCACGTTCAGACAAATGAAGATGAAAGATGCCCTCTAGCTGAGCAGGTGTTACAATCTGGGGAGCAGCTGTCTTGGGAATAGACTTGTCTGATGTCACTGCATTCAGTGTGGGGACTGCCCTTTGCTTCTTCCCCTCCCACTGCAAGGGCAGAGGTGGGAGACAAGTGCAGAAATCAGCAGGAAGTTCCGGCCACGCTGATCAATACCTTCTCTCTGGTTCCTTTATGCTCTTGTCTTTGTACCTGCTTTCCTCTCTGTAACATCCTTTTTCATATTTTGGTAGCCTTGTCTCCATTATTCCAGTCCTCGTGCATTGAAATAATCAAAGATGCACAGAAATGCATGGTAGGAAAAGAATAAGAAATGAATGCGTTCGAGAAGCTGGAGCTCGGCGGTGCCAGGGCAGCAGTGCTTGGAGAGGAGTGCTGTGGCTCAGCTGCTCTGTCTTCATGAGTTGTCTGCACCCCTTCACCCATCTCTCAGTTTAGAAGTACTGTTTCTATAAGGGATAAGTGTATTCTTAATGAGAAAGGAAAGCAGGAAGAAATCCCAGATGCAGAAGGAGTGGAGTGGTGAAGCACTGCTCTGCAGAGAGCGATGGAAGTGGTGGTGCTGCGGCTCCCTGGTGGTTTAGAAAGCACAGTTATATCAGAATTGATTCTTGGACTCTGAGCTAAAAATCACTCGGCACACACTCTGTTCTGGTGAATTATGTTCCTTGCTTATGTGGCAGGAAGGACTAAAACTGTGGTGATCTCATTCTGGGAGCAATGAAGCAGCAGCGGGTGGCATCTCTGTGCTGATGTGCCCATGGCAGGGCCTGGGGGAGAGGCTTGGCTCTGCCTGGGAGCACATGGGCAGCCTGCAGACAGACCTCGAGACTGGGCATCCCCTGTGAGCCTGGTGCTGACTCCAGATCAGAGGATCTAGGCTGGCATTTATCCCACCTGTAGTGTGTCAGGGTATTGTATGGCTTCCCTGTTGCATCTTTTATGTCACATCCTGCACAGTTTTCTGTATATAGGATCGAATCATCTGAGCTGGAAGGGACCTTTAAAGGCCATCTAGTTCACCTCCCCTGCAATGAACAGGGACACCCACAGCTCCATCAGCTGCTCAGAGCCCTATCCTGCCTGACCTTGAATGTTTCCAGGGAGGAGGAGACCACCACCTCTCTGAGACCCCCTCCCTCACCCTGCTGCCCGCAGTGCTTTTGATGCAGCCCAGGACACAGCTGGCTTTCTGGGCTGTGAGGGCAAATTTCATGGCCAGCAGTACCATACCGATACCCCCAGTTCCTTTCCAGCAGGGCAGGGTGGTAATTCTGCAGCTCTGAAAGAATGCTCTGAAATGTCTGTTTCATAAGGCACTTTCAGGCATGTGGAGAGAAGTCTTGCCCAGATTGTTTGCTGAATTTAAGTAGAACTGATAGGTTTATGATTCTGGTAGGCGTCTGAGTAAAAATTCAGTAAGCCAGCTGAGAAGTTGAGAACATTTGCAAAGCTACATTTTAAGAGTATCAAATATGCATAATCTCATTAAAAGTGGTCTGTCTTCTTATAACTCCAACAGCTGCTTAGATTGTACCATGCCTAAAATAATTGAATGACTGTTCAAGAAGATTTTTAGAAGATCGTAGAACGTATTTTAATGGTAGAAAGCTCTGCAAATCTCTAATACAGCATCAAGTCAAAGTTCTTTGGTGTAGTCCCCATTTCTCCTTCTACAGGAGCAGATGCTGCCTCAGAGTTCCAAGACCCCAGCAGTAAATGTGGTTGAGAAATTGCCTGGAAGAAAAGCTTGCTGCAAAAGCAACAAGGGTTTGCCCTTGGGTGTGTTTGTGGGTTCTGGACCGCAAGAGTGCACGAGCACCAGAGGAACAGCTTGTTTGGCCATTGCAGCTGTGCCCTGGAGGCCGTGGGGCTGACATCCAGAATCTGGACTGCTTGTAGGTGGTGCAGGGCTTTGCGTGCAGAGGTGTTGTGAGTGGGTGCCTGCAGTGGTTGATGTCAGACATGGAGTTGGCATTAGCAGCCCCAGTGGGGCAGGTAGCTGAAGAATACATGGGCTTCTTCGGACCTCAGTGCGTTGCTGAAGCAGCTGGTAGTTAGGTGTGTGGTTTGGAAGAGGTCACTGGCTGAGAATCTTTCTTTGCATATGTTTCTTTGTAGTATTTACAGGGGATCTTATTCCTGAGATATTAAAATGTGAACATACAGTAAACTGGTGATTTATGCTGATCCTCTTTGGCTTAAACCACTCATCCTCTTAAAAGCATTTTCACTCTATTCTGTAGGAGAAGAGGGCTTTGCAAGTAGCTCTTTCACTTTTTGGAAAGGGCCGCCTTTAGAGGCTCAAGTGTGAATCCTGTGTCAAGTTTGAAAGATTTCCTGGGGCCTGACTTGGTTGCAGCATCAGCAGTTGCCCAGCAGTGTGTTGTGGCAAGCCCTAAGCAATGTGATCTAGCCTGAAAATCAGCCCTGCTTTGAACGGAGAGCTGAACTGCATGAGAAATCTTTTGGCTGCCATTACCTGATGGTTTCAGTTGCACTTTGGTGTCTATACCAATACCAGTAATGTCATTCATTGGAAATACGACTGCAGCAAACAGGTATCTTTGAATTCCAAGCAACAGAGCATCGAGTGCCACAGCTCCCCCCACTTATGGCCACGGTTGGGCAGGTGTGAACCCAAACCCTAACTGTGCCTCCTGCCTGTGTTGGGGCAGCAGATGGCCCTGAGGGAGGAGAACAGCTGGCAGAGCTGTGCTCAAGGCACTGCATCCTGAGCCAAGCCACCATCCTGAGCTGCCTGTGGGATTCTCTGCTCTGTCTTTGGGTGTGCAAATATTCCCACCTGTGTTAAGTTTCAGTGTTGAAGGTATTTTTTTTTTTTAAAGTTGGTAATAAAAGGAAGTGTTTGTGCTGTAAAGCCCCGAGCTCCTTGACTAAAGCATCAGAGATGCTGCTCTGTAACACATGTAAGGTTAACAGGCTTTTCTGAGCGACGCGCCAAACAAACTCCAGGCTGATGCTGTAGGTGGGGAAGCCACGAGTTGCTCTGATGCAAGTCAAATTAATGCTTGGCTTCCTTTATCTTCATGCCCATGTTTTCCTTAGATCTCCCTCCTTTAATTGCTCTAATAGCTCCTGTTGATGGAATTCAGGTTGCAAAACTGAAAGATCCTGCAGCAGAGAGATCATTACGCAGCCAGGAGATGTCACAGCTTGATTTCTGAATAAACTGTTTTAGCACTGATTTGGTAACTACCCATTACCTTAAAAAAACAGAAACCAAAACATGTGAGGCATGGCAGCGAGATTCTCCAATCCTTTCTGTTAAATTCAGATTCACTAAATACAGTGCTTGTACTCCTGGCTGCTGATGTTGTGGTCCTTGGGGTGCTTGTCTTGCTGATGGAGGTGCTGACATCGCTGTGAGTTGGGTTGAAAGCTCCTTAAAGCCACCAACCTGCTGCTCCCAGCCTTTGAATTTTGGTGGCTCTCCTGCTTTGCTGGCTGCACGGATGGGAGGAAAGCTGTGGAAAACGCCTCCTAGGAGCCCAATTAGAATGAAGAGATGGAACAAAAACTGAGGCAATAACATGAGGACTGAGCATCTTGCCAGCCACACACATCGGGCTGCAGCAACCTCCCCATGGAGCAGCAGCAGCTCTGTCCTTGGGGTGGTTAAAACTAGACTGAACAAATTACAGTAAGCATGCAATGAGGAATAAGCTGGCACTTGCAGGGAGGCAGACTGGCTGCCCTAATAGGATTTTGCATCTCTCAACATCTTTCTCCTAGTACTGTGTGGTAAAAAACCCCTTGTGCTTCTCCCAAAAGCCACTTAACAAAGACGTGTCTGAACTTTCAATGCAAAGATTTTCTTATCAATCTGTATTTGATGACGTGGGTTAGGGCCAGAATTTTATCAGTCGAATGGAAAACACTTTGCTTTTTAAGAAAGCTTTTGATCAATCGAGATAGCTGTCCTGCTGCAAGCTTGAATGCTGCCCTTGCCCTTGAAAAATGCTGTGCACAGGTGCTGGTGTGCAAATCAGGTGGTGTGTGGTTCCTTCTGCTCCTCCAGAGCCCAGGGAGCTTTGCTCAGGAAGGCTCAGAGCTTTTAAGACTTGGGTCGGGTGCTTCTGATCTGATGCTAGGCTTTATATGCTGCTGCTTGTTGATTTTTGCCATGAAATTTAACCATTGATTCATATCAATCAGCATTGCTTCTTAAAACAACAAACCAGCCACCACAAAAATAACAAAGAAAAGAGAAAGAAACAGAAAGGGAGAGGATGTTAATCAGTAAGTTTTCTCTTATTCTGAATATGGCATACAAATAATATCCAACCCAACCATCCAGAGGCCTTATCTTACTACAGAAGAATTCAAAGGTTTGCTTTTGGGCTTTTTTCTGACTCACTGCTCGTGCGTTTCAGCACAACATCATAACTTGCCTTCTCTGTTTGCAGCTGATGATGCTTGCGGAGGGACGCTGAGGGGACAGAGTGGAATTATCTCAAGCCCACACTTTCCTTTGGAGTATGGCAATAATGCAGACTGCACGTGGACTATTCTCGCTGAACCCGGAGACACCATTGCTCTGGTGTTCATGGATTTTCAGCTGGAAGATGGATATGACGTGTTAGAAGTTGCTGGAACAGAGGGATCCTCGCTCTGGTAGGTTTCTGGTCTTGTTTAATTATTGTCCTTACTGTCGTATACGAGCTGCTAAATTTTCATGGGTGTTCATAGTGCTGGGATGGGGTGGTTCCCAGTGATCCCCAGATTTGGTTGCTGCCTTCTGATGGATCTCCTGTGGATGCCTTTATTTGCTTGGTGAACCTCGTGGTGACCACTGTCTGCTTTAAACCTCCGCTGTAGGACGTCACTGCAGCAATCAAACCTAAGAAACCCAACTCAAACATTGCCACGCTCAGAACAACATTTCTACTTGATTGTTTTCTGATTATTGCTAAATATGCTGCTGACGAGTTGACTTTACTGCTAATGAACCTCTGGCAAATGTTTCTGCAGATCAGTTTGTTCTTCAGCCACGCGGCTGTGCGTGGAATTTCAATGGCTCTTGCATACCATTAAGTTTGCTTGAGCAATGCTTTCAGAAGCACTGCTTTTATGTATAATAAATGCTGCACGGATTCTTTTCCTCTCGTATACAAGAGCTGCCCAGATGAAGTTGAGGGCTCACAAAGGGGATTTGGCAATATTGCTTCCATTATGCTCAGCCAGGGGCTTCAGCCTGTGGTCGAGTCCCAAACCATGAGCAAAGGAGAGGGGGTCAGCTTAGACCCGACATCCTTGGATGGGAAAAGCAAAGTGTTTTAGGTGCTGTCTGGGGTTATCCATGGGAAGTTAAATTACCATCATTTGTGAGGATTCTCTCACTGCCACAAATAATGTTTATTTAAGTAATCTATACTTGCCTGATAGCGTGGATCTGAATGTTCTGGATGTATGAATGTGAGGGAACCATTTACCATCCACCAGTTGCTTACTGTTCCTGAGACCCTGTTGAAAATTTGATGTTTTCATGGGGAAAAACAAAACAAAACTGTTTTTATTAGCGTGCATAAATATTTCAGGGCCCCATTACATCTTAGCCATTATGTACTGCAGGGAGGATCAGTCATCTGTAGTATGTGGTAAAGATGAATGTAAACTAGTTAAGAAACATTATTCAGCCTGGAGGTGTTGCCAGTGCAGCCTCCTGTCTTGTCATATCAGGAACGAAACAATGCCTGTCAGTGGGAACCTGCTGGAAATAATTAATAAACTACCCCTAAATACTCCGTGGTGGAAATTCAGGAATGGCAAATGAGTCTTTGGGAATCAAACCCTTGAAGTTTCAGTGGTAGACACACGGGGAGGGCAGAAGACTGAACAGGACAAAATACACCAAATGCACCTTGGGGCTTTGGGGCTCATCCTGCATTCCTGCAGCACCGTGCGATGGGATCATAGGATCATTAAGGCTCAAAT
The DNA here is from genome assembly GCF_023343835.1 of Lagopus muta. NCBI lineage: Eukaryota > Metazoa > Chordata > Aves > Galliformes > Phasianidae > Lagopus > Lagopus muta. The sequence continues at coordinate 5,004,964 of NC_064455.1, forward strand.
CACCTGAGATCCAGCCATCAGCCCCAATAGCTGATGCACAACCAGTCGATTCCAAGGAGCCTCGTTTGCCATTCTCAAAGTCAACTTTTCAGTCCCAGAAGCAGAATTGCAGCGTGTCTTATTTTAAATTTCATTTTTCAAAGCTGGCCTTCACAACTCAGAGCCTGATAATTAAATTCAGATGACTCATTTTTCCCCATTTTTTTAATAATTTTTGCCCATAGGAGGAATAAATAGAGCTCATATCTCCTCTTTAAACATGTTGATATGATTCAGCTTGAAAATAGAGCTAAAAGCCTTTTTCCCCCCCTCTATGAAGACCTAGTTTTAATTATTGGTAATACTGCAGATACACTTACAGCCAGATAACCAATTCTATTGAAGAACCTCGCAGCCGAGTATTTCATTTCTTCAGCATTATAAATAGTTTTAATCCGGCCCTGAGATGTACACAAACAAACAAAATTGTATTTCATATAGCTCACATCCATTTTTGAGCTGTATATAGTGGCAGCCTTTCCAAGGGAGCTCACTCAGCACATGGAGCTGGCTTTGGCTCCCATTGGAATGGGAACGAAGGCAAAATGTGTATAAAATGGCTTTTGAAATCTGTATTTAAATGTCAGTTACCTCTTGATCAGGACCTGGAAATAGATTGCCTTAATTGACTGGTGTGGTTTAGTTTTGTTTTGTTCTGTTAAACAATTCCTAGTGCTTTTAATTAGAAATTCTACAAAGGCTTCAGAGCTGCCTTTGGTGGGAAATCTTACTGTAAATGGCTGCCCCCCAACTCCTCTTCTGTGCTGTGATGGTGGGATGTGGAGCTCTCCCAGCTGGAGCAAGCATTGGGACAGCAGTTGGTGGGAAGGTGGCAGGTTGGCTTTGCTCAGAGGTGCACCCAGCAGCTGCCTTTGCAGTATGAGTTGTTGGGAACACATGGGGGGTCTTATGTGGGGCATCTTGGCTCACCTTTCTTGCTCAGAAGCCAGCACGCATCACGTTCTGCACAAGGATCCCCGCTGTTGGTTAAGATGTGCGTATGCAGAGGGTCTCACTTGGTGGAGAAATTCACCATGGTGAGGGAATTGGATTTGAATGTCAAAATCTGCCTGCCAGAGCTGATAAATCATGTTTTCCGTTGCCTGCCCTTATCTACAGCTTCAAAGTGAAGGAGCAGAGACACCTCTGCGGCTGCTCTGCTGCTTCCAAAGATCTTTGTTCCGGGGCTTCTTCGCGGACTTGTTTTGTAGCTGCTTTCATGTGTTTCCAGGTTGTGATAGAGAATGTACGCGCTTTGTTTTCAGATGTCATCTGCTTCACAAAATACATTTTAAATGATCTTTGCCTTCTGGGTTTTCCTCCCTCAGTTCTCAGCAGCTGTGCCTCTCTTACGAGAGCACAAACCCATCCACGTGTTCCCCCCTCTGCAGTTTTTGTCCTGTGCTTTGAGGGGAAGTCGCAGCTGATACAGGTTCTGTTTGGTGCTGAATTTGCTCTCATTTGAACTGATTCTGGATGTCTGGTGGCAGTGTATCACACACTGGGATCAAACTACAGCTCCGTTTAATTTGTGTTGTGTGTTAATTCATTGAAGCTGGGGAAGAATCGCATTTCCCACGGTTTCCATAAGCTCAGGCTGTGGAGAAGTCAGTTGTTTTCACACTGATGACTCTGAGGTCAAACCCATCTGCCCAACCTGATCTTTCCACTTCTCTCTAGAAATATTTCAATGCATGAAATATATAGTGAAGAAATTTTTGGGAGTCATCTTCAGGATAGGTTGGTTTGGTGAGGGTGTCCCTCAGCAAGATAGAGATCACCAGCAATAACATCAACCATCAATAACAGATCACCATCAATAACAGAGCTGTGAAACACTGCAGAAGCCATGCTAAAGATCCCAGAACAGCAGAGCTGCAGCCGTGGAGGTGGAAGAACTATTCAAGTTTAAGTATTATGAAGTGTGTTCTTAGAGCTAGTCCATTGAATTTGTCAAGTTCTATATATTTATATCTTGACATATCTATAATATACGTCTTGACAAATTCAATGGAGTACAAAAATATATATAAGTATGTTTTTTTGCTGTAGCCACACAGCTGTAATGTGATAGCTGCAGTGGAGCCCCAGAGGCCTTTGGCCCCTTGAATAACAACCTTTCACCTGGAACAGAGAAAATTGACTTCTGTTCCCTTTGGTTGCTTACTGCAGACCTGAGCTGCCTTAAAAAATAGATAAGGATACCGTGGCAGGGATCGATAGCGGATGAAAAGCAGGGAGCAGGAAGGCTGTGCCAGCCCAGCATGGGATGGAGCATCCAGAGCTGGGGCTGAGCGGGTGGAAATTGGCCATAGGAGCAACACGGGAGTTGTGTGGGTTTTCTTCCACTCTGGCATTTGTTTGTGCTTCACATCCAGTGTTTCCCTCTGGGAAATGGTGCTGTTGACAGATCTTGGCACCGCCGCGTCTCGCGCTGCTCGCTGTAAGCCTGGGAATATTGGTTATTAAACTTGGTACTTAATGGCTCTGATACTTTGTGTGCTGAGATCTAATCCGTCTTTGAGAGCCCGGATGGAAGATGGAAATAATGTGTTTGGGGTTCATGTGGCAACTGTGTTTTGCTTCATCCCTTTGGTGACATTTTGTTTTGTCATTGTGGGTCACGATCTCTTTAGCTCACACTGAGTTTGTTTTTGACAGGCTTGGCTGCCGTACAACATTGGGTGTTTGGATTCTTCCTCTCAGGGACTTTTTTGTAGCTGGATTTATGGCAGGGAGCAGGAAGATGCCAGGACATCAGTAAATATCAGAGCATTAGTAATAGGCAAAACGCTGTCAGCAGCAAACGTCTGATGGCCACAATTTTCCAAGTCTCGGGAGAACTGGAGCCATTGTGGTTCACCACCAATGTGTGATCGTTTTGTTTTGTTTTAAAGGTAATTGCTGCATGTACAAATTGAAAAAGGCAAATCGCCATCCCTGCCTCTGCCTCTGGTGTAATCAATGCAAACAAGCTCACTTCCACGTAAAGCAGTTGAAGCTGTGTTCATCAGACTGTATTTCCAATCTCTGCTCAGCTCGGTGCTGAAGGGAAGCCCAGCCTGGGCTCTGATGCCTGGTGCTGAGTGCTGTGTGCCTGCAGACACAGCTGTGCTGGAGCCGAGTGCTCCATCAGTGTGCCTTGGGATGAAGGCTGGCTGTGATGCTGCAGCCCTTGGATCTGCCCATCTCCCCCTGCTTTCCTTTTTCCCTTTTGTCTTCGTTTTGCGCTTTCCAAATTAATTTTTGTAATCGTCCTTTAAAAGATGGAGCGGTTCAAATTAGCTTTTAGTCAGAATTACCTGCATTAAAGATCTCTTTAAAAGAAAGGCATAAAAGTAATTAATTGCTTCAATTATAATAACGTGGCTTGGCTTGTGGTTTTCTGTTAGAAAAACCTAGGTTTTGATAAGTCAGCTCTTCTTGAAAGGGAAAACCTACAAGTGCTTCAGGCTGGAAGCTGGCACCAAGGAGCTCTGAAATGAGGCCATTGGCAAGGTGCTGTAGAAGCAGATACGAATGGCATCGGTCCCACAGCCGTGCCCCGAATGCCCATCTGGGATGGGGTTGCTTGGAATGGGTCTTGCCCAATCCTGGATGCTGTGCTTGCTTCAAACCAACACTGTTCTGTTTGTGAGCGTCTGCATCGTCACGTTTCCTCTCCAATAGGATCAGTTTTAAACATGGGAATAGTTAAGCAGGAGGATCTGTGTGTTCCTACCTGGGATCTGCCCACCCTGACCCCTCTGCTCCCCTGGGAACAAAAAACAACCTTCAGAAATAGGAAGATGTCAGCCAAATATTAGAGGTCGCTATCGATGTCATTGATATTTTTTTCCTTAGACCTTTTAAGGAGCCATGGACTTCTAGCACGAAATTCATATAACAGGATTTTTGTGCAGAGAATAAAATACTCATTAAACTTTGCAACCCTGGAATATGTACAAAACAGAGCTTGCAATTACACTTCATTTTAAGCAAGTTAACAGAAGTTTTGTTAATGTTTAACATCTTTATGGGTGTCATTCTTCATAAATTTTAACTAATTAAGTCCAAAGGGACAAAATAATATATTCTGAATGTGCCTTGATGCCAGTGCTCACTTTTCTTTTGGCACTTTTCCTTTTTGTGCAAGATCTGATTTTAATAAGTTGCCAAAAAAAAAAAAAAGTAACTATTTTACTTCATATGCCAAATTATTTGGAAGGCCTTGGTGTTTGCTTACCTCCCTGCATTTGGGGTGTTTGCTGCTAAGGAGATCTGGAACTCTTTATTTTCCTAGGGCAGCCAGCCTGCAGCCTGAGGTTACCATCAGTGGTTCATAAGGCTGGATGTGGCTCTGAGCAGCCTGGTTTGGTGACCCTGCACATAGCAGGGAGGGCTTGAAACTAAATGATCATTGTGGTCCTTTTCAACCCAGGCCATTCTATGATTCAAGGCTCTGCCAGTAAACTCACATTGAGCTGAAGCTGAATGCAGCTGAGTGTGAATGTGCCACGACCGTGCTGAGCCCCTGCTGCTGTAAGCAATGGAAGGCTGGGGATGGGTCATTAATGCTGCTTTACTGATTGCAAGAGTAGCAAGTTCATCCAAACTATGGATAATTCTGGTTGTTTCCTTGCCAGTTTGGCTTCTGTGTAGCTACAGTGGCTGCACCGTGATGGGAAGGCAGTGCTGCTGACCAGCCTGCTCCATCCATTTGCAGGGTCGTTGGCTGTGGCTGTGCTCTGGGTGAGCTGAACTCCTGCAACGCAGATGGGAGATGCTCATCTCCTCACAGAAACTGACTCTTCACTTCTGCTTTCAATGAGTGCTGTTATGGTCTGTTTAATTTCAGGCTGATGCTTCCATTACAGGGTTTTTATCTGATCAGACACTTGGAAATTGGGAATGATGGGTGAGCGGGGAGCAGTCGGCTCTGATGCGGTGTGTGTCAGTCGGATGCTGAGAGCAGAGCTGCAGATGGGTCTGCATGGGGAAGAGAAGAGAAACCCACAGCAGCGAAGCACACAGAAGGCAGCTTTAAAAGAGTAAAATTTAAAAAAGTCCCACCTGGCTTTGACATTCTGGCAATGCTTTCAAGTTCTCAACAGGTTCTGTAGTTGGAAGCCTTCAGGCTATGCTGGGGTCATCCATGCAGATTGCTTCAAAGGGAGGTTTTACCTCTGTGCAGCTCTTATTCTGCTGCATGGGCAACTTCAGCAGTGCCACAAACCCCTAGATCTGAAGCCCTTAAGACCACTCACTGCCTCGGTCAGCAGCAGGAGGCTCACCCAGGGACCCCAGCAAACCTGGGTGCTGGGGCTGTGCTGAGCCCTCAGTGCAATGGGATGCAAACTGGCGTGTGAGTCAGGAAGGATTAATGTTGGGTTTCTCTTTGCTGTGCTTGCTGCAGGGTCGTGTTTCATTCAGTATTGGCGAGCTCCTCATTGATTACTAAAGGAACGAGGTGGTCTTAAGACATGTTTCCTCTTCAAATTGTAAGCCTTGCTACGACAGAGTGGGTTGTGTGTTCTTTTCATGCCCAGAGGATCATTAAGGTTAGAAAAGACCACTAGGATCACCAAGTCCAGCCCACCCCATCATGTCCACTGACCACGTCCCTCAGTGCCACATCTGCACAGTTCTGAATACCCCCAGGAATGGTGACCCACCACTCCCTGGCAGCTGTGCCACCACATCACCACTCTTTCTGAGAAGAAATTCTTCCTGATGTCCAACCTGAACCTCCCCTGACACAACTTAAGGCTGTTACCTCCTGTCCTGTCATGTAATAGCAGCCTCCATTAGCAGTGGTATTTACCATGCACGCACCCAGAAAAAGAGTTAACATCTTCAGCTGTAAGATGTGGCCAGTAGGGAAGATCATGGAAACAAAGCAGTGGGCACTGATGGGCACTGATGGGCAGCTAGGAGAGGGCAGCCAGCGTTTAATTTCCAGCTGTCATTGAGTGATCTCACCCACATCCAGGAGCTCCACGTGCAGGTTCCCATTTGATTATTTATTTAAATTTCTGTGCCTATCTTGTGTTGTCATCCGCTCTTCTTGGAAGCATAGAAGGCATTTTGCAGTGTGTGATGGAAAATGTACTTGGGCACGTCAGGGTGGTGATTTATGGAGTATATTTAACATTCCCTTAACCAGCAGTTGTGGTCTCCTGAACAGTAGTCTGATGAAAATTTTATTTTTCCACTGGAAGAGGAATTAGTATTTTAAGCATGTTGCTCGTATTCTCTTTTATTTTATGCATTACCCCCAAGAGAACTGCAAGCCTCCCCTATCTGTCTGCCTGATTGAACATACCTGTCATGCCTTCATGTGAGGTTGGAAAGAGCGCGAGCGGATATTTATTTTATCCATCTAAATGATAAATTCTGGGAAAAACAAAATTGGGTCTGTCAAACTGCTGCTCTAATTGCACTTCTAATAACTTAGCACCTGGCTTTTGTTGGTAGCCATTATCAAATAAAAGAAACAGATGGGTTTGCAGTTCAGTGGGAGTGGTGCGCTGCTGAAGACGTGTTCATTATCTTCACTCCAATTTGAGTGAAGATGCCTCTCACCAAGGAGTGCAAGGTCAACAGGCATTATCTGCGCTGAATGCGTTACCTTGTTGGACAGAGAGGGAAATAGAGGAGCACTTAATTAAGCTATATTAGCTATAGCATCCTCGAAGCAGGGCTGCACCGCGCTGGGTGTTGCAGGGGGCACGCAGAGGACGAGTTTGTTACTGCAGCGATTTGTGATGTAAATCAGAGCTAACAAGGGTGGCAGGATGCGCTGCCTCTCAGATCTGTGCAGATGGAGAAGTGATCTGTAATGCTCAATCTGTGCTTTGTTGCAAGATGGACTTAAAAGAAGCAAGCTGTTGCTCTCTTCACCACAGATAATGCTGGTAGCGTCTGAGTAGCTTGGTGCCTTTTTGTCACATTAAAATCAAGCTGTGAATAAAAGCAAGTTATTGATTCTTTAAAACAGAGAGATTCTTTACCAGCCAGTTAATGAGCAAAGAACACTTCCAGGTTCTGATTTCTCTGAGTGTTTAAGTTGTAAGATCTCAATTAACTCACAACGGGGCTCTTCCTACAAGGCTGTGCGGTGTATTAGTCTGGAAGTCACAACAAATGCATCATTGCAACTGCCAGAAGAACTGCAGTGCCGGGCTGGAAGTTGCACCCAGTGCAGCTGTGACCTCTGTGAGCATCACTCCTCGTGTCTGTGTTACACACAGCAGGCAGCAATGCAGAGGCGTTACTGCAGGGAGCATCTCTTCAATAAATCTGCTATTCGGAAATATTCCAGTACTTCCCCTACTGTTACTGTAATAGGAGAGCTTTTGGACTACGCCTTTTTCACATATGGAAAGAAATTGTTACAGTGAGGAGAGCGGAGGCTAAATGAAGGAGACAGGATGAAGTGCTGTTGTTCCTGTTTAACAAGTGAGAGAGGCAATAATCTGCAGCAGTATGCTTCTCCTGATGTCAGTAGTAGCATGAGAGCAGCACCTGGGTCACTTTACTGATGGCAGGCACATGCTTCTGTGCTCAGACACTTTTTTTCCTTTCTTTTTCTTTTCTGAAAGGTGGGGAGATATGTAAAAGTTGAGCTTGTGTGTGCTTACGCAGGCTCTGAAGCCTGACCCAGGTGATGTGATCCAACATGGACAGCTGTGGTGACAGATGTGTGTTTGTGCCCCCAGTCAGAGCACAGCAAAGTGGATTTCTGAAGGCTTTGGATAAAGATGGAATACTTCTTGCTGTGCTTTTCTAGTCTGAATCTCTGCCCCTTAGAAGCCCCTGTGTCAGGATGGGAGGCAGAGCAAGCTCTGTCTCTGCCAGCTCTCCTGATGAATCCATTTAACTGGCTTGGAGGCAATGTAGTCCAGCTAATCTTCTCCTGCAGAATTTACAAGGTATTTTTTTCTCATCTTTCCCTTAGCAGTGACAACACAGGCTGCATTAAGCTCTATAAAAATGATATTACTAGATCCATTATAATGTCATTATCATTAGTTTTGAGTACATGAAAAGTATGTGAAACAGCTTTCATGCAGTGGCTTGCTGTGAGCCTGTATCGTTCTGATACCGAAAAACCCAGAGGCTTCAGTTGAAGGTTTTGTTGCGTGCTTTTGCTATGCTCTGCAAAGCAGAGGGAATAGGAACCTACCCCAGACCTCCAAGATAAGTTTCCCTTCTAATAGCCATAGTAATCATTACCCCCTTTATCCATCAGTTATCCACAGGCTCTTCAAACATCATAGTAGCTTCCTTGCTGTGACTGTAAGGCGTCTCCAAACACGTTATTTGTCTCCGGTAGCGCTCAGCTCTAACATCTATTTCCATCTATAGTCTGTGTGACAGTAGAGTGAAAACGGATACTGATGGAAAAATGCTACCACCCTCACGTGCACTGCTCTCCCACTGCAGGCAGCTGGAATTGCCTTGCATGCTCTGAGCTGGCAGGCAGAGGTGTCCTTCAGCTGCTCGGGTGGCATTGCAGCTGATAGAAGGAGCCATTGTGGGAGTTCAGCAGAGTGTGTGTTTGCAAAGAAGTGTATGTTTTGAGGCAGCACTGCAGGTATTTGGAGACATTACTCACCAGCAGGTTGTGATGTGCTAAATTGAGTGGAACCTGCGCGCCAACTTCCCAGATCATGGTTTTACCTGAGTGCCTCTTGTTTAAGAAGTATCCAAGTGGAGGAATGGAAGACAAAGATTTCTCGTAAAGTATAATTGGATGGATGATATCTTGGGCCTTTTTGATGTATCTTTTTTAACCACTTCATATTTGTGACGTGCCAAAAATAGCTGCACAGTCTGGTGTGGCCATCGCTAGTGCAGCTGGGAATAGATTTTAATTGATGGATCCTGTCAAGCTGTTAGCAGCCGTGCAGTCATGAGAACCATTAAAGTGATATTTCTTGTCCCTGCTATCATGTCGCAGAGCAGCATTATTTTTTACTTAGTATGTCAGTCTTTGCACTGATAGCTCACTGGAGTTGTGTCCTGGGTTTTGAGTTTCTCAGCAGTGAGAGCTGCTGACCTCTGACTTCAGCTCCAGGAGCTATAGCAGATGGTGCTGATGCCCTAAGAAAACCTGCAGTATGGAATAAGGAAGCAAGGACATCTTTGGAGCCTCGTTGGCTTTGTGACTTTTTGAGGTAAAGTGCTTCCCTTGTGCACAGGGAGGGAGAGGGAACAGCACGGACTGCAGAACTCTGATGCTTTGTGCTGAGGCTTGCTCCAGCTTGGGACATGTGGAAATATTTTGGGGTGCTCCACTTCCATGGACTGCCTCATTTTCATTGTGTGTGTGTGCAGTGTGTTAGGTGGGAAAACTGTCATTGAAACTTTATCTGGAGCTGAGAGGAGAGTGGCTAAGCCCCATCAAATTCTAGCTTAGAATGAAATTTTAACTCAGAAAAAAATGGCATGTGGCAAAAGACAACAGCAGCTTCACACACAAGACAGCAGTTAAGAAGGAATGCTTTCCCTGCTCACCTTTCCTGCTGTTTTTTCTCCTCCAAAAAAGAAAAGAAAGAAATATGTAGTCGGGGAGAAGAGGGACAGGGAGGCTGTGCTTGTGGACAAGACAGGCTGGCGGAATGCTGGAGCTGAGACAGCAAGCAAAGGCTTCGGATGCTGGAAAGCAATTGACCTCCTTTCCGAAGTGCAGCTTTTGCAAAGATGCCATTACAAGCCAGATAACCAGCAAGCATTGCTTGGGCAAGAGGTTATCTTGCATTAGCTGCTAAATAGGATGGGCTGTCAGCTTTTGTATAGTGGATGTGGTCTTTGGATGGAGTTTAGGCATCTCTTTGGTTGAGCCAAAGGAAAGAACACGGAACAGAGTTGCTTAAAGAAGAGAGAAGACAGAGGAGACTCATTGCTATTTTCACTGTGGATAAGCAGGAAACATCCATCTCTAGGCTGCACAAACCCTCCCTTTGCCATCACTATGGAGCCAGCTATATTAACTCTGAATTATTGCCCTGTCCAAAAAAACTGTGGTTATCTAGAGTTTGCAGTTATTTTTACTGAGGCTTATGATGAACAACACTGGAAGTTCGCAAGGAGCTGCAGCCGCAGGAGCAATGAGGTGGAATTGCAGCAGGTCGTGGCCTTATCAGCAACGTGGGCCATTGCAGACTTTATTTCCAAATTTCTGCTCATTTTTTCCTGCAGAAAGCTCATTTCTTGGCTGTTCCTGGCTCCTGCCCCAACCTATGCTCTTCTCTTTTTATTTTTGCCCCCTCAGCCTTGCAGCCCGCTGCTTGTACATCTCTTTGACTCCTTCTGGCTGACTGTGCCATAATTCCCCTAACTTGATGGCAGTTTTTGCTGCCGTCCAGTGTGGATTCAGTCTCTGAAGGCGGGGACGATGCTCTTCCATGAATAGGAAGAAGGCAGGAAGTGGCCTTTTTCTCTGCGTTGGTCTCACTCCCTGTAGAGAATCTGGCGCATTCTCTACATTTCCATACTCCACTTCACGCTTCCTCACCCTGCCTTCAGCCTTCTTTTGCTGCTCCCCAGGCATGGTTCTCCATCTCTCAGAGCTCACCATGCCAGCAGCAGGCTTCACGCTGTTCGTGCCCTTCTTCTTGGTGATGGACAAGTAGAACACCAGGCGGCGGGGCGGCCGGGCCATGGCTGCGCTCACTGCCCCAGCATGGCGGCAGGCCTTGTGCCATTGTGACTCACGGAGCCCTGTCTGCTTCCTGCAGCCCTATTGGCTGTGGGTTGTGATGATGTCATGGTGGAGGTGACGTCATGGTGGTGGTGACGTCATGGTGGCAGCAAAATGATGCAGAGCTTGCTGCCTGGCGTTGCAGACCCAGCCATGTGCGCCCTACCCAAGGAGACAAGTGGATGCCTCTCATTTTTTGTCATGATAAAATGGGAAGCTGCTGCTGGCTGCTGGGAGGTGGCAGCTCATAATGTGAGGACGGTTTAGTAGCAGCCCTAAAAATAATTGTATGTGACAGCTGTTTCTTGGTTCCTGTCAGTATAACTACTATAATTTAAACCCGCAGCTCTTGGGCTACATGTCTAATTTATTTGGGTGGACTTTTCATTAATTTGAAAGGTTCTGAGGGCGTAAAAGCCTTCATTAATTACATTTCAGTAAATGAAAATGTAACAAGGTGCTGCAGGTTTGTGTGGGAACGTAAGAAATTTCCCGTTTTGTTTACTTGTTTTCAAAAGGTTACATCGGTTGTTCCTGGGGATCTGGAAGCTTTCCTGCACCTCTCAGAGTTCTTATGTCTAAGAACAGGCCTACAAACAAAGCACATAGAAATGTTGACCATTCATTGTAGGTATTGGATGGCTTACTGAGGCTCCTGGTGGTGTTAAACATTCATACGGAGCAGGCTGTGTGAGTATTAAATTATGGAGCAGATGCTGCTTCTGTGGATCGTGTCCTTCTGAAAGGCAGCGAATGGGGAGCAGGGAGCATCCCTGTCTTACCAGTGACTTTTTTGTTGCATGATTCTCTTGCAGCAAATAGGGCTTTTTGTAATAGCTGTGTTGCTTAATGATGTCAGAGCAAGGGTCGGATGACTTAATGGTGATGTAATTATGCCAGGCTTGGGGTCAGGTGATGTCATGGGTTACATAGAAGCTTGTGGTAAACCCCCAGTTCCAGTTCAGATGTTATTACAATCAAGCCTAGGCAGAATACTTGACTATGGGGGTGCTTTAGTGCTTCCCTGGTCCTTTTTGTGTTTATTCTCCCTTGTTTGCAGGTGACCCCACACAAGTAAATAAAACTGGGACCTGTTTGCAGTGCCATAGGTCTCGCTCCTTTCATGTCAGAGCTTTGTTGCTTACTGTGAGCAGACTGATTTGCATTCCATTTATCTATCTGCTTTCCCTTCTGTTGTTTCCTTTGGTCTCTAAAGAGAATCCGCATTTGTGATTATTCTGGGGCAATGAAATAATTCTATTACAGCATTTAGAGGTCTCTTCAGCAGGTGCTTTATTATCTCAATAATTCAACCTGAGAGACTTTCCAGATTCCCCAATTCCCAGAGTTCAGGAGCTACAAATAAAACTCTTTTGCTCCTTCCCTGATTTGGTTTATTTAGCCTCATTTATCTGTGTTCTTTCCAGATCTTCCCCAGGAATTTCATTTAAATGTGCAATTGACGATATTCAGTAAAATTGACTTCAGGAGTGCATTGTGTTAAAATGCACACGAGACAGCATGAGTCCCACTTGGTTTGGGTCATTTATAAAATTTGCTTTGAATTGAGGCCATTAATCTGAACTCAGTAGAATGTTTGCTCATGTCCCTGAATTACCTCCATAATTCATCACAATAGGCCAGCTGTGGTCACATAAATCCTGGGTTCAGAATGTTGGAATGAACATGGGTCAGAGCTGGAGAGGGGGTCCCTCCCATGGCAGAGCACTGCAGGGCTCAGTGTGGAGGTGGTGCCATGTCTTTCCTGCCCTACACTGCCCCTATGCTAAGGAGAACACTGTGCTCTGGAGAGGCTGCAGCGAGGAATGGCTGCAAGGATGCTGCTCCCCTTCCACCACTGCCATACACGAGTCAGGAACATCACAATAAAGCAGAAAAAGAGCTATCTGATATGAGTTTATAGGGAGCTATAACTTGAAAATGACACTCTCTTCCTGATAACATGGTAAGGTACATTGCAAGCTCATTGCTTGCTGTGTGTTTTGCAAAGGGAGATTCAAGCACAGAATGGATGAGATATTCCGTGCCGTAAGACGCTTCCAGTCTTTATTTTCATTGGACAGTGTTTCCTGAAAAGCTCTGCCCTATCTCTCATAGCAACCTGACTTCTTCCTGCAGGATGAGTCTCCTTCTGGGCTCTGGGACGTGGCAGCTTCCTCATGGCTGTGCTCCCAGCAGTCTGTCTTTGCCATCCTCTGTGCTGCAAGGGTTGGGGGTCACAGCCTGAGGGGAGGGGGGCACAAATGGGGCACCGAACCTGGGGGGAAGCAAGCACCTTGAAAGGCTTAATTGGAGCACTCTGAAAACAAAAGGTAATTTCATCCTGGGTAAAATGTCGGAGTTGCACTTTGTTCTTGTGGATCACCCCCTGGTGCTTTGGCTGTGTCTTAGCAGTGGTTGGCTGGTCAGCAGTTGAGATGCAAGGCAGAATTCCTTTGGGGATCACTAAAGTTGTGAATACTGTTTCTGCTAGCTTAAAATTCCCACCTACTTTGCTAGAATGTGCTTTAAGCCTTCAAATAATACTATATTCCTTACCTTCATAGTCCAATTGTCATGCTAGTATTGACATGTAGGTGTTCTGTTAGTCCAATCTGCTCATCAAAAAGGAATATTTCAGCTTTACTTTGCTCAGTTTTAGTATTTGCATTCAGCACATGAATCCAGCTGGCATCCAAAATGAGTTCCTCGTAAAACCACTTTGTGCCTTGCTCCAAGCTGCTTCTCCCTTCGGCTGCGCCGCTTCAGCCCGTAATCACCAGCACCTCCAAGGCAGGAACATTGCTGTCCTTATCTCCTTGTGCTGACATTTCCCAATGAATTTATGGAAAATGTAGGAAACGAACCCTTCATGTCAGTGCTGAATATTCAACGTGTTGTCCCTTTGTGGAGTGATGGATTTCAGATCAGCCAGTGGGCTGCGAACGGTTGGGGTAGAGATGTTTGTTTTATGTACACATAAAGGCATCCTGGAATTGTCAGCAGTTTTTCATCCACTTCCCTGACTGAATCCAAGCAAGTCCTCTGACTATTCAAAATACCTGCTTGGTGGTGTTATCTGGGCAGTGCAGTAGTTAGAAATGCATCCGAGGCTGCAGACACCTAATTATGAAGAAGAGACATTGCCATCAGTCCTGCCAGAAGAAAATCTGTGTTGTGGACCTGTTCAGATTCCCAGCGAGAAGCAGAATCTATAAAGCTTGTATGTAATACATAATAATGTTCCTTTAGTATTTGACATTTCATTAAAAAATGAAGGCAGCAGTGACAAAACCCTCAGTGGCTTTGGCCACCAAAGTGTCTCACTCATGCAAGACCTTACCTCTGTGCTGTTAGTTAATGAGTGTTGAACCCTTGGCTTCCCACCTGTGGCCACAGCACATCAGAGCTCCTTGCTGGGAGCTCCTCCCTCATCAGCACCCATCTTTTCACCATCTCATAGCTGTCAGTTTGACAGAACAGATTTCTTTCTTTCTTTATTTTTTTTTTTACTATTTCTTTAAAAAAGTGAAGTGGAAGCAGCCCCTTAACAGAAGCTGTGAAGGCACAAAAAAAACCCCAAAACAACCCAGAAAGATGAGAAAAATGTCACCGCTCATAATGATGTTAATTATAAGGTAAATGAATGTTGACGTTTGCGAGTTTGCTAGAAAAGATCAGACATGGTAAAGCGTGGAGGATCTGTGTGAGTGTGATGTGGAGAGAGGCGAAGTTGTGTAATGTCTGAGCGCTTGCATTTATAGCAGAGCAGGAGAAAGTAAAAGGTTCAGCGCTGCCGTCTTTGTCGCTTCTTGTAATTATACAGTGTGAATCTGAAGATACTTTTAAAAGCCTCCTCTCCTGCAGCCTTTCTTCGTCTGATTTGTGATTGCACAAAAAGGACTCAACGTGGTGAATATCTTAGAAGCCACCGGGTTAATAGAAGTAATGCATTCCCTTTCACAGTCTGGTGTTTTGGTGAACATTTTGCATTTGCAAGAGGTGCAGGTAGTCTGAGCTGCATAAAGCGAAGGTCAAGGGTTTGATTTTAATCAGAACAGCTCTCTCTTCAGCTGAGGTGTACACATGGGTCCTTTTAGCAAAAGCATAGAATCATAGAACAGCCTGGGTTGCACAGGAGCACAATGCTCATCCAGTTCCAACTCCCTGCTATGTGCAGGTCACCAACCAGCAGCCCAGGCTGTGCAGAGCCACATCCAGCCTGGCCTTGAATGCCTGCAGGGATGGGGCATCCACAGCCTCCTTGGGCAGCCTGTTCCAGTGCATCACCGCCATGTCCTTCACCTGAGGCTGTATATGAGCCCAGTTTACTCCCTTTCCATATCTGTAGCTGTGTGCTTCTGACTTTTCCCCCTCTTTCTTCTTTCCCTGTTGTTATCCTGACTCTGCAAGGTGAGGTCACTGGGAGCACACTGGTCCCTCATGCTCTGAATGGTTTTCCAGATGCTGATGAACCGTGCCAGAAATTCAGCTGCATGTCATAAAGTATTTATTTTCTCTATAATTCACACCGTGTTGCCTTTTTATTTCTGGTCCTTTTTAATATGAGTAGTTACTCATGTTTTCCACTTTAATGCAATTATACCATACTTTGCCTTTTCTCTCTTGCAGGTAGCTGACAAGCTCGTTCAGCCATTACGTGATATTAAATGAAGTAATTGCAATATTAAGTTTTTTATGACATGGAAGAAAGAAATACTATTGAAGAGTAACTGCATGAGGTTGCCTAGAGAATGAATGGGCTCTGGGCTGAAAGCTTGGTTAGGGACACGTGCCTGGCATGTGCCTGGGATGCAGGGTGCTGCTTCTGACCTCTACATCCCTGCTCTGATGGGGTGGGTGCCCGACCAGAGTTATGCATCGCTGCTGGAGCTCAGCTCCCTGTAACACATGGTTTTGGTCAGTACCCAGATTAAATGCCATGGTAACTCCTGGGGAGCTGCCATATTACTCTGCTGCATTCTGTGTTGCCCAGGACATCACCTTACCAGGTTCTCAAGGTTGTTTTTGTGACCATCCCAGTCCTTCTGTCCATAACAGAGCTGCTGTGAGGCGATGCTCTGCAATGTGGGGCTGATGGTTGGGTGGGCCCTGGGCACAGCTCTGCTCCAGCCGTGTCACCCCATTCTGTGTGTGACCTGGAGCACAGCACGAAGTGCAGCTCTCATGTGTTATATGTGGGGAAAAATGAAGGGCTGACTGCAGAGCCATCTTGTAAGGGAGCAGGTGGACGTGGCAGAACTGACAAGGAATTACTCCGTATGCTGGATGTAAGTGCTGCTGAGCTGAAGCGCTGTGAATCCCCACATAAGATGCTGTTGGGTGAGATAACAAAGGTTCAAGGAGGACTGATCTCGGGAATGTTTCCTGATAGCAGTTGTGTTTGGATTTCACGTGCTGCCTGTTTCTGCTTGATAATGAGCTCGCCTCCCTCTCGTGCCCACTGTGGTTTGGGGTTTGTGTTTTGGTGATGTTTGTCAACAGGACAGACTGAGTGTGTCGCGCCATCAGCAGATCTTTGCTCCATGCACCCACTCACTGCCACCTGTGCCTTCTCCTGCTAGCAGAGCCCTCTCAGGGAGCAAAGCGAGGGTGGCCATAAAAACCCATTCCCAATGGGATGGTTGGAGATTTAACAGCAGTACAGCAGTTATAAAATGGGTCAGCTGCACCCGGATGGAGTTTCCTTGGTGAGGTGTGATGTGCTGAGGTGTTGAACAAACTTCCTTTGTGTGCACACATCTTTCACCAACCCCAAGCCCTGAGGCTTCCGAACATTTGGCTGAGCAAAGTATTTTGTAATGGCACAGTGCTTTTCACAAGACAGCACAGCTGTACCATATATTCTATACATTACATGGCTTCTGAAATGCATTGCTTGTGCAGTCCGTTTCTGTGACCTTGGCTCATTCCTGTCCTCCTTCACTCGTTGTTTGGGGCCATAACAGGTTGTGCCACCACAGTTACACAGCCCATAGCCACAGGGTCTGTCCTGAGGGACTGTCTGGATTATAACAGGAATTGTTTGCGTTATGGAGATTTTAATGATAATTTTGCAATGTTTTCTTAAACGCGGCCAATTTAACATTTCAGATGGCTTTTGCAGACATCGAATTAAAAGGGCTGAGATTGTTTTTCGGTGCTATGGTTTGCATGATAAAAGGGTGCCACCAGCTTAGTGGCAGGTGTTTCTCGAAGTCCATCAAGACCTTTTGTCTTCAAAACCTGCTCATGCCTTTGATTACTGCGGTGTGATTAATGTTACAGCAGTAATATCTAGACCCTGCATCCTCTTGTTGAAGATGATACCACGACGTCTTTGGAAAGAATATAGTAAGGATGAGACGTTTGTTCTTCCTTCAGGTGCACATTGCATGTGAAGGCTGAGCACAAAGGCCCCAGAGAGCAGAGAAGCAATGAGCAGTGGGATCCTTAACAGAGAGTCTCTAAGGACAGAGCAGCTCCTTGGCCTTTCAGCCCTTTCTTTCTAAGGTCACACAAGGGCTGCAGTGCATCAGGCACTGAGACCTGGGCTCCTGAAGGAGGAGGCAGCGAGCAGCACCAATAACCTGATTAACCTGGTTGATTGTGTTGCTGGCTGAAGAGATGGAAGAACTGTTGGCTCGTAGAAGTTAAATGATGTTAGGCTTTCACAAACAGAATGAGAAGCTCCTGCTCAGCTTTGGGATGTGCAGCACTGTGAGACAGACACAGGAGTCCTTTCACTGCGGAGAATGCACTGCCTGGTCCTCACAAACAGTGATTTATTTATTGGGATCAAAAGCATGGAGTTCTCTCAACAGCAAACTGTTTTGTTACACTAGCCCCTTGAAAATGGATTTTTTAAATAATTCACCAAAAAGGACAGGAAGAGGCTTGTTTTATGCTCTTCTGCTCCAATTATTGCTTGCTAAGTAAATATACATCATCTCACAAGCACCTCTTCAGAATCTGCCCTGTGCCAGGAAGAGCTGAAGCCATTAACATTGACTTGGGATGGAAAGCGTTGGGGTGAGCACAGGGGGGAAAGAAGCCTTATTTTTTCCATAGCTTTGCTGGCTGGGTGCTGCTGAAGATGCTTCCTTGTCTCTGCTGCCAGATTACAATAAGGCTCAAGCATCAGCTTATCAGTGAATGCAATATCAAACCTTCCGGAGTGATTTAAGCAGGTAACTCTTCTTCTTTCTAAAGAGGTAACAAGGACAATGAAGTACTCAGTGCAAAAATGAGAATCTGGCTTAACAATTCATTGCTGTAACTGCTATACTGCTCCTCTCACAGGGCTTTGATATCCTGGCAAAATAAGTATTTATTGCTGTGCAGGTCTGGTGTTAAATAGCGGAGTGTAAAATGACAATGTCAAACCAAGTTAAGAATCTGCTTCATTATGAGAGATTTCCCTGCAATAATCCTATATATTATACTTTTGTAGTCACTGCAGAAATTACCACAGGGACCACTCTGTACAAACAACCGCTTCTTCAACATCATCATTACCAAATCTTCGCTCCCTCATAAAAGCTCCTCCCGGTGATCCCACAGATAATTTCTTTGGTTGCTGTTTATTTATTAGCCGTGCCTGAGCACTGCGGCTGTTCTCCCAGCCCTCATCAGTCCTGCACCTGGAACGAATTTGGGGCAGAAATGTTGTGTGTGTTTTATCTCGGATACGGGAGGTAGCTGAGGACAAAGAGGTCGGTGTGTGTGTATGGGGCTGTTCAGGAGAAGCTCTTATCCCGGACACATCGTGACTTCTCTAAGTAGATTGCACAAGAAGAAAGAGCAGCAGCTGGGGACCCGAGCAGTGCTGGGTTGTGTCACCTTGTCACCAAAGGCCATTCTTGAATGACCTGTAAAACCCTGAGATCTCCTGACATGCCATCAGTGGAAGATGAGTGCTCCCAGGTTGGTTTTCTGGGAATGGTGCCTAGCTTTTATTTAACTTCTGCCCTATCCCAAAGGCCTTGATCACAAGATAGGAGCATCAGGAATTAATAAGGTAAACATGTTGGCTGCTGGAAGCAATCCCTGTCTGTCTCTGTTTCTCCTCCATTCTGCTTCTCTTTGACCCAGTGTTTGACTTTGTGCTGGGTTTCCTTGATGTTTATAGCTCTCACTCAAGGCTTTAATAATATTTGATCTCTCTTTTAAAAAAGTTTTAGTATAAAGGATGTGTATTTTAGCTTTATGAATCTTTAGGGAGGCTTCTACAAGAACTGCAAGAAGCCATTCCATCCCATTCCATGTTGTGATTTATAAGGCAGTGGAAACATTCAAGGGACAAATGTATTGTGCAGTGCTTTGGAGGAGGCTGAGGATGTTCTTCCACACCTTCTGGTCTTGGTGTGTGCAACACAAATACCCAGTGTCATCAGCTGAAGCTGATGGGAGTACCCCTGGGATTCTTTATTCGGTGGAATCGTATCTCAGGTCTAGATGTTGCAAAAGAGATCCTGGGGTTGGACTTCCAGCAGGATTCCCTGCTTTGGCATTGGGTCTCCAGCTGCTGGCATGTGGAGCTGGCTGGTGATGCTCAGTGCTGGGAACTGCTGAGAGCACTGCCACGGCTCAGCAGCTTCTTGATGCTCTCTGTGTAGAGATACATGAAGGTTTAAGGAATGTAGAGCAGTGCTGAGGCTGGAATTTAGGGACAAAGTGGCTTCTGTGGATTTGGCTTGAAGCCACTTTGCAGCTTTTCTTCAGTTTTGGGCTTCATGCTAAATTAATATCTAGAGTAAATAAGCAGATGGTTCCACTAAGCCCTTTTAACAGAAATTCTAGTCTCACTGTCACTGTGCTGCAGTTGGAAGTTCCCTAGTAAACAGTCTTGACCGTGATAGCTCAGAACTGTTCTGTCTGCTGAAAGATTCAGAAGTGTCCCCTCTGTGTGCATACCCAGGGGTACAGCTGTGGTGGTCCCTGCTCCTTTTGGGAGATGCTTTTTAGGACAGCAGCACGTTTTCATGGCTGTAGGAGCTGAACCCACTACAACCAATCTATTGGCTGTCCCTTGGCTGGGAGGGCACTGCCATCATTCTGAGGTCACATGCACTTGAAAATGGTCAAAATAGCACAGGAATGAATGCAAACTTCAGCTGCCTCTGGCTTAGCAGGAGGGCAGCAGGATGTGGGGCTGCCCTCAGCCTGGAGCAAGGTACCACTCATCACTTGGTGAGGGCTGGAGCTGATGGACCAGCCCTGTATCTCCCTGGGCTACACAGCCCATCAGCTCCCCACTGCTTTACAGGGCCGTGGCAGCACCGTGCCTGTGAAGATGGATTTTCTGCATGTGGTGTGTTTGTGTCATTATTTATTATCAGCACTGAGTTGCAGTGCTATATAGAAAACTCCAGTCACATTCAGATCCTGCAGTGCTAAATGCTCTCTGCCTCGGAGAACTTGCAATTTGTGATGACTTTCTTCATCCCGAGGCTGCTTTGCATTTTGTCGTAATTCCTACAGCCATGACTGCTGTAATTCTCACGTTTTCACTGAGCTGTCAGCTCTCTGAGCTCCAGATTGCAAATTGTGTTTTCTGCAAGTTTCTGTGACTGTTGAGTTGTAGAGGAGCCTCTGTAGAAACTACAGAACCTGAACCAGATGGCAGCTCCAGTCTAGGGCAGGCATGGAGGGGCTCCGGCTCTGACTCTGCTTGTAACTGAAGCTTAGCATCTTCCATTTTTAACGTGGCTTTGGAAGGCAGCATCAGCTCGGCGAGCTCTGGGAATTTAGAAATGCAGTTGCCTCGACCTGGTAGAGCAGCAGCTCCCAGATGGAGCAACCTTGGCTGGAAATGGGCGGGCTGAGATGTGAGCTTCATTTGGTTTCTTGGGCTCAGCCACCAGAATTCTGTGGGCTGACTGTTGTGCCAACACAGCCCGTGGCTTTCCAGCCTCATCTGTCAATGCAGAGTCCACACTGAATGGAACTTAAGAGCACTGTTAGCCTGACAGAGACGTGAGTGTATCTGTGCACGCAGTGATGGAAATGGCTGCTATTTATCAAGTAATAAACATAGTGTCTCTT
This sequence comes from Lagopus muta, assembly GCF_023343835.1. Lineage (NCBI taxonomy): Eukaryota > Metazoa > Chordata > Aves > Galliformes > Phasianidae > Lagopus > Lagopus muta. Next base: position 5,025,737 of record NC_064455.1, read on the forward strand.
GCTATCAACACATCTAACTCTGCCTGCACGGAGAAAAACAATCTCTGTAACACTGATAATAAGGCAGAAAGGGTTTATAGGAAATTGTAATAAAGCTGTAGCAGATTTCTTTGGGGGATTTGCAGCGCGGCATTAGTAAGCTTCGATTGCATTAGCTGTTCTGCTGTTGTGTTGAATTAGTGTTTGTTGTCTCCTGAATAGAATAAATATAATCACGTTTGTTACCTATCTGTTGGTGTGACGGCAGCCCAGCGCCGCTTCTGTGCAGGATGGTGGGAGGTGCTCCGCAGAACAGTGCAGCTCCAGCAGCAGCTCCTGCTCAGTGCCGTGTCCTTGCAGTCCTGCTCTGAGCCAAAAATTCATGCTCTGGTTCTGCATTTGGCTTCCATTCTCTCAGATCAGTTTATGGCTGCACTAAGGGCCCTTTGCTTTGGGGGAATGGGCTCCCAAAGGTCCCCACGTTCTCCCTGTTGGCTGTAACGTGGCTTTAGCTGCAGTATGGTGAGCACTGAGACTTCGTGCTCATGGCCAGATGGAGCACCTTGCAGTTACCTTTATGCACCACCTGCATTTTGCTCCTTGCTGCCCTAAGTGGCATGTCAAATTGTGCCTTCAACTGGAAGTGAATTTTATCCCAAAAATGCACATCTCCATTTGATTAATGCCTTGAAAACTGTGTACCTGCAAGATAAGCCACGTGCTTGTGTGTATCTAACGCCTACTTACATATGCATGTGTGTGTATATGTGTATGCAGTACTGCCTATGTAAATGTAAGAACCCAATTAGGAGCAGTAGGTGGGTGTGTGGGTAAGCACTGCTCAGCTTAATAAGAATTCCCTAGAGACCATCGTGTCTGTTGGATTGCTCCATCGTGACAGTCTCAGCAATGCGTACAGACTGAATTCTTTCATGAAGTGCCCATCATTAATCCAGAATAAAGATCCAAGAGAATTCAGACTAATGAGACTGCGATAATTCTGAAACATTTCGTAGGTGAAGGAAAACAGCAGAGAAATGAGGCTGTCGTGTCCTGAGCATGGTGTGAATTTGCTTGGCTCTGTTGTCTGCAATGGAGCCACGTCACCTTGGATCAGCCAGGGCTTTGGTTTCTGCTCTTTTAAGGATGAGCTGGGGAAATGTCACTTAAAAAATGAGGAATTAAGGACTTTGGTGTAAAGGCTCCTGCAAAAAAAGTATCGATTTGTTTTTAGCCAGCAAATTTATCTGGGAGCAGGCAGTAATTAAAGTCAATGCCGATGACTGAAGTTTTGCTGCCGCACGGAAATGCTTTCATCTTTTGATGGAATGCAAAAAGAAAAAAAAAAAAGAGAGAAAAAAAAGAAAAAGAAAAACAAAAAAGAGGGAGAAAAGAGGAAAGGAGTGATGAATTCATTGGGTTGCAGTCCCAGGAGCAGTGTGGGCAGGCAGCACGGCTGCTGGAAGGCAGTGGGAGCAGTGCAGTGCTCTTGGAGCCGGAGCTGAATCCTGGTGTGGAAGATGAGTGCAGCTCCACTGGGAGGAGGCAGTGGCAGAGCATCTGAGGTCAGACTGCAGGACCTGGTCATGGGGAGAGGAGTTCAGCACAGAGCTGCATCCAGGGACTGAGAATCAGAGGCGAGCTCCTCATCAGCAGAGTGCTGTCATTGAGATGCAGCTGTGTTCTTTCCATCCCCGGCAGCATTTAGTGAGGAACAATAACTTAATCTAATTATTCACTTTCCATATAAAAGTCCATTGTGCTGGGATGTCTCTCGTCACCAAAAAATGAGGTGTAGAGGTGCTTAAGTGTACTTTGTTTAAGAGACCTGACATGCTAAATAAGATGCTCTAAATTGATGGTACTTAATTCAGCTCTCATGATAATTTGAGCAGAGGCTTGGATGCAAAGTTAGAAGTACGAGTGAAGGGAATAATGGCACACAGCTCCAGCAGTGTCCCCTGGTTGTACTGAAAGGAAAAGTGGCTCTCCAGCCATACTGCTGCTCCTTCCAGGCACCTGTACATGGGTTCATGCCGATCAGGGATCCTCAGTCCCCTGGCAGACCCTAAGGAGCTTTAAAGTAAGGGCTGTAGAAGTTTTTATTCTAAAGATACAGGGTTGTTGGCAATGCAGTGCTTTGAGTTTCACGGTAGCCCTCGTGCCTTCAAGTTGACATTAAATTCATTACCTCCCACTGCTGCACTTGACATAATGGGGCTTCAAGGGGAGTTCTTAACTCCAGTTGTGACCTTTGGCTCCGTGCTCTCCTACAGTAAATCTGTGTGACATCCACGCCATGAGTTACCCATCATCTTTGGGTTCTTAAGGGAAACACTGTGGTCAAACTCAATGCTCATCAGCTTGCAGGGTGGTTAAGATTGGATCTTCTGCCTGCAAATATTTCCTTCCTCCATTCTAGAGCTTCTGCTTCGCTTTCTGACGTTTTATTGATTTTTCTTTTTCTTGCTTTTTCTCTCCATGTGGAACAAAATTAAAGCAGGAATTGGGATTGTAAATAGATAATGGTGCCTGAATGCAGATTAATCATTGCCAGCCACGTACAATAACACTAATTGCACCAAGGGAGGAATGGTTGAATGAGCGGTATAAATATTTAATGCTTGAATCCAATGTGAAATACAGGAGTGAAAGAAGAAATAGAGAAAATAGCGCAGTTGAGAAAACCACACTTCACAGCTTTTGCTCAAAAGAAGAGTTTTGATACCATTAACCTTTCTGTATTACGGAATAACGGAGCATTACAGGAGCTGCGTCTAACTGGGAGGCTTCAATTTCACTTAAGAAAAAAATGCTTAGTGCTTAGATTAAAAATATTGGAAGCTATTTGGGAAGGAATTGGTAAAACTCTCAAAAGCTGTTGCTTGAGAAGTGCATTTTTCACAGCCCATCCAAACCTGCAAGTGGGGCTTTGGGGATGGGGATCAGGAACTGCCCAACAAAGTGGAGGATGGGGAAGAGTAGAAGTCTGTGTATCTGCAGATGTTTGAGCAAGATTAATGCACTCATAAATATCTGCTGGGGGGGGCCATCCCCTGCCCTGCAGCTGGAGCAAACTGCTAAGCAGAAGCCAACTGCTCGCTGACCTCCATCCACCACAAATGGTCCCAAATGGACCCAATGGGATCCCAGGGCAGAGCTGTTCCTGCTGGTTCAGAGGAGAGCTGAGATTACAGCAACTGTGTTCAGAGCCTCCTGGATTTGCAGAGATATTTCATGTAGAATGGTACTGAATTCCTATCAGTGAGTAATGGGTATTGATTTTACTTCCAAAAAAAACCAACCAACCAACCAAAAAAAAAACCCACCCCTAATTCTTACATTTCTGGTTAGTCATTCCAGGGCCTTAGAGTTCCAGTTAACATGCTGTCACATTCAGGAAGCTGCATATTGAGTCAAGTGATTCATAACTCCTGGTTGATGGCAGCAGGAAAGGAGGGGAGGGGAACAAAGCAGCGCTGGGTTTATAACACAAAAAATAAGACCTTGAGAAATTGGAGGTACGAACGCTGTGTGCTCTGACCTCGTGCAAGCAGCACCTCTGTGAGCACTCACAGTGCCTTTGTGTGCTGTCCTGTTTGCAGCTGCTGCTCTGGCAGTGCTGGGTGTGCTCCCGGTGTTTGCAGTGCCTGGGGGTGCAGGGGGCTCGGGGGGCTCTGCAGGTTCTGTGCTGAGCATCCTCCCCACACCGACTGGAATTCAGCAACAGCAGCCAGGGCATTTGCATTCAGAGACCATGCAGCTGCTTCAGTTCAACTGTGTTTACCTGTAATTAAATATTCCATTATCAATTAACCATTAATGCTTTCCAGTGATTATTTTAAACCTGTGGGAGCCTCGTAATGAAAAAAAGTGGTAGTTAACTGCAGGTGAGCGGGATGTTTTCTGTTACATGCACAGCGTAACCATTTGGTTTCTTATCCACGAGAACATTTCAGCCTGTTGCTGAGCAGAGTGCAAGGCCTGGGTATTGCACCCTTCGCTCTGCAGGTGTCCATCTGCTGCTCAGAGGCAGCAGCTGAAGGATGGTGGGTGATGGGGATGCGTTTGGCCGCTGCCGTGGCAGTGGATCAATGCTGTCTGTGTGGAGCAAAGCAGAAGCTGCTGCTCTGGGGCTGGAGCTCACACTTGCAGCATGCTCCCACCTGCAGCACTGTGGGGTCTCCACCATATGCACAGTATGCATCACCAGCCTTCACTGGGTAAGCCCAAGCAAGGCAGCTGTCCAGTGCTCCTCTTCATCACTTGTAGGGCCAGAAGGAGCTGCCTTTGGGAGCTGAACGCGAAGGAGGAGCTGCTGAGATGGCTGTCCTGGGAATCTGAATCCTGTAACTGATGTTAACAATGCACTGCTTCAGTGCAGAAATAAAGGGGTGGGAAGATAAAAGGGAGTCTGCTGGACCGGAGCCCTGGAGAATACAGTGTGTGTGTGCTGGGAGCTTGAGCAGCGGCGTGTTGGAAATGAAGACCTGATAGTGCTTTTGTGGCTGATTTAGGCCTTTCAAAGAGCTGTCAGGGTCTTAAGCAAATGCCACATGATGCTGATGGATTTCCGTGCAGAGATTTGGGGAGACTTTGTCCCTCACCCCAAATCTCCTGTAGTTCTCTATAGCAGGGCAAAGCACTCTGGTTATGACTGTTGTTCTGCTTTTGCCTTCAGTAATTTTTTATGCTGTTGCACAGGTGGCAAGGAGTGCTATCCATTAATTTTTTGAATCAGTGATCCAAGTGCAAATTCACTTGGCTGACAGATGTCTAGCTTTTCACTTCAGCTATGTGGGATTCTTGGGAGTTAACAGTGAACTGTTGATGTACCTACAGGTCAGTTTGTGTGTAAATGATGAGTCAGCTGCATCCACTTCTCCAAAGTACACATTAAAAGAGAGAGATGGGGAAGAGGAGGGTGAAGCTGCTGTGTGCAGCCAGGTTAATTTTACTGTTCTGCAGTTCTTGGATCAGGTAATTGAATTATTCAGCTCTACACAATTCTGAAAGCAGAATTTGGCTCTGCGCACCTAAAGATTCTGTGTGAAAAGTTTGACTTTTAATTCAGAATAAATCATAAAAGAGTCTTTGGGGAAAAGAGTGTGAAGTTTAAACACGTTGTCATAACAAACAGCCACAGCAACTCTCCTGGAATTGCTTTTAGATGCCCCGTGTCTGATCTCAGCCCCAAAGGCGTGTGTTTGAACTTAGTCATTCGAAAAGGTTTGAGGTGAAATTGGAGTTTGTATTTCAAAAGGGTCTGCAGAACTGACATGAAATTGTCAACAGTGAAACATTCAGGAGCGATGTCAAACCGACGTGCAGCGTGCAGAATGTGTTCAGTGGTGGTTCTGAGTTGTGCAGAAGTCGGCTTCGCCCCACGGGATGCTGGAGGTTTGAAGCCTGTACTGTAGGTGGCAGAGGTGCATTAGCTATGCAGCATCATCATCCCTGCTGCTTCATTAGCAAGTGGAGCAGGAGCACCTTGCAGATCTGCCAGGTGTCATCCCAATTCCCTGCTGTTTGCCTTGGGAAAAGGGAAGAGTTGTGACCTCTGCAGGTGTTAGTTGGGTGTAGGACTTTGGAAATGCTTTCTGGCTGTCGGTTCTACTGTTGAAAATGGAAAGTTATGAAATCTAAAGCATCCTTTTGAATCAAAGAGATATACGGTGTACTTCTACCTTCATCTAAAAAAGCATAGATAGCAAAGTACCAATAATTTGTAAGTCAGTGACAGTCTATGATTAAAAAATTAAATGGGTTTTAGTTAACAATAATAGGATTCCATAATAGCTTTTGTCATGGTAGCGTTATTCCCTCACTGTGCTTAATGCTCCCATTATACACCTCAATTCAAGGGTGCTGTGACTTAGGTAAACACTGTTCCAGACTGAGGCTTGGCATGTGACACCTCTGCCAAGAAATATGGCTGTGTTTAATAAAGCAAACAGCATAATACTGCTTTTTTGTTGTTGCTGTTAAGGAAGTATAAGATGGTATGGAGGGAGCAGTTGCTAATGGGCTGTGGAGCGTTGCACCTCACATTTGATGGCTGTAATCTTTCCTCCAGGTTGGGGTAGATCATAAATCATCGCTTCTTGCTGGCAATTTCCAATGAAAGAAGATTGTTCTTGCCTTTTGCTCAGCTAAAATAAACATTTGTTTTTTCTTTGAGCGTTGTTAACCAGACACATCTCTCATATTCACCAAGGAGGATCGGCTATGCAAGGACGTTTGGTTTTTGCTATAACTCACAGTCAAAATAACGCTTGGCTGTTCTTGGTTGGTTTCTTGCAGGTTCACTGGGATGAATCTGCCCGCCCCAGTTATCAGCAGTAAAAATTGGCTGAGGCTTCACTTCACATCTGATGGCAACCACAGGCAGAAGGGGTTCAGCGCCCAGTACCAAGGTGAGCACTCGCAGCACATCCAGACAAATTCCACTTGATTCTTTGGTGTTTTTAACCTTGATTTTTCCACCTGGTTTGCCAGGTGGTGTTGTATGGAGGACTGCTGTTGGAAATAGGAATGCCTGAGAGTTACTGGCAAATCGCTTTGCACTCTATGCCATGGGATGCAACCGTTCAGTGCATCCTGAAGGGTCCCAGAGGGAGGATCAGCTCCAAGGGCAGGGGCAGGGTGGGAGAAACTGGAACAGGGAAGGAGCTGGAAGGGCTGACCAGCTCATGTCCAACCTCCAGAGACAACAGCTTTCCTCAGAAGGAAGGAATGGGACTTGGGGAGGACGAAGTGCTGTAGCACTGACTGACAGGAGCACAGTGAAAGGCAGATGAGTTTCCTTTCATAAATGTGTAATCCTGCCCTTTCCGTTCCTTGTTTGTTTGGCCTTAGCAATGTAGTCATGGCCTCAGCAAGAGCCTTGCATTATGAATCACCGTTGTTTCTTAACTTTCCTGGTGTTCCTCTGATGTATAAATTGATTTTGAATTATAATTAAAAACCTTTTGGTTTTTTGTTCTGTATAACACAAATGACCATGCAGCTGATGGCTCTTGATCCGGCATTTCCTTTGCAGCCACGATTGCTGCTTTCTATTGAAACACCTGTCTGAATCATCCTTTTTCTTTAAATAGAAAAGTAGAGATTAATGTTATAATTCCCTCTGATTAGATGAATGTCAGGGGGGTTCTAATCTAGCACTCTCCTTGGAAACTCTTTTGTTAGATATAATGAACTGTGCTTTTGTGTATTGAGTGTTTAAAAGGTGAAGCTAAAAACGTGCCCTTGGAACACCACTGAAGCAGGACCTCCATCCAGTGGCAGGGGGAGCCTGATAGCCATTCTTCAGTCTCCTGCTGGATGGTCTGGAGTTTGTGAGGGTCTTTCCAGCTGTTAGGAAAGATCTCCATACCTTAAAAACAACGAACAAACAGTGCAGCAACAAAGCAGCTCAGGGCACGAGGGCAGGATTCTGGCAGGCAGCGGAATCTGTGCTGACAGAGCACCCAAGTGCCAGTACAGCTTCAGAAAACTCTGCATAACCCTTTCAGAGCAACAGAACTTGGTTTGAACATAAATATTTTAATGGAGATAAATAAGTAAGTAGATACAAAATAGGACATGTATTGCCTTATAAAGTGGAGCAGCTAAAATGTGTTTTTTTAGCAGTAGAGATAGAAGCAAACCTCAGGGTTGTCCAAGAGAAGGAAGGAGGGAGGGTTAGGATTAATCTGATTTGTTGCTGGTTTTCCAAAGATGTGTTCATCCTTTATTAACACTGTTTCCTCTCAGATGTACCTGGCTTTGCTGATAATCTATAAGAAAATCATTTCCCTTCCAACTTGTTTAACATTGATACTTAGATTTAGCAGAACTCCATCTTAGTATGTTCCATTTCAGCTCTTGCTAATCCATGCCCCAGTTTAGAAATCTTTATGAACATAAAAGCAAGGTTAGATAGAATCAGCCCATATACAGGTTTTCTTTATGTTGAATGCAGTAAATTTATTCCTTTGCAGGGAGAGTGGAAATATTTTTCCCTTTCCTGTCTCTTTTATGTAAGGTGAATCTTGCATTCTTGCAAATACTGTGTTCCACATCCTGTGAAAGCAAATGAAAAGAACCACAGATAAATCAATGCATTGATCTTTTTTCCTTCCTCCCCAGCCTCCCACTCCCTCTGTCTTCATTCCCCAGTGGGTGCTGTGTTATCTGCAGCTGATAAGAGGCTGAGCTGGGTGTGCATTGCTTGGGGCAGGTGACAGTAAGGGTGCAGAGCTCAGGGACATCAGTGCAGTGATGGGATGCTGTAAATGAGGTAATGAAAAAGCTGCTGAATTTAAAATGATGCTAAACAGAACTAATGATCTGGCTGGTGCAGTCCATCTCTCCAGCATATATTTTATTACTTAAGTAGGGTCCCAAATTGCTTTTTAGCTGATTGTTACCAACACATAATTGTATCTTTTATTGATCTGCCCTCCCCATTCCCTTCCCTTTCTGTCCTGCACTCAGGTAGAAAGATAAATGTGGGTGAGTTGCAACCCACAGCAAAATGCAAAATACTAGCAGACCTGTCATCTTTAATAATGCTCTCATGAACTCTTTTGCACATATTGCACCACCTAAATGGCTTTTAAGCATATGTACATCTATACATGCTTAATTTCTGGCAGGTCTGCAAAGGGAGCAGAGGGATACGGTGTGAGCTGTGCAACCTGTTCAGTCCTTTGGGCCATACTGGTAAAATAGGAAAAAAGAGGAAAACTGTGATGTTTGTTACAGGCTCCAATTCCTAAATAAGAGTTTCTCAGAGCAGCAAAGGGGAGGCACAGAGGTAAGGGGGTTGTTTTGCCAGCAGCTTGCACAGCCACGTGGGGTGTTTCACTTTGCAGGAAGGTGTTTTCTCCTCACCTCCAGCTTGGGTGAGAATCCCCATAAGGAACCTGTGCTGATGTCACAGGTGATACTGGAGCACCTCAGCAGGGGAAAAATAAAGTAGAAAACCGATCCAGGCAAGCCAATATTTAATAGCAATCTCCCAGCAAATCTGCCAGCAAGGGGAGCAGAGGTTGGTGGAACAGATTTTTGCTGAAATGTGTTATTTTTCAAATTAAAAATAAATAAATGTCTCCTTAAATTCTCATTTAGAACAACATGAAGCATGTTAGAAAAGACATCCCAGAATGCCTCCTCACTGGAAAAGCTTTGTAATGTCATCTTTTAAATCTGACAGGATGCTGAGCTTTCCATTAGATCTATTAGGAACGTGTGAGCAGCAAACCCCTCCAGAAGACAGAGTAACTTCTGTTCATCCAATTAGCCTGACACAGGCCTTTGTGGTGCTGTTCTGCAGTCAGATTTGTAAACAATATAAATTTTCATACGCTAGATTTTTGAGGGAATAGCTAAGGGGAATTGTTCCTTTTTTTTATGAAGAACAGTGATAATGTGTTCTGAGTTGCTCTAATCGAAAGTAAGTCGTTTGTAAAACTTGACTTCATCATTTCATCTCCTTGGAACAAAATGGGGGATTAAGGAGGGAGAGAATGCAGTGATCTGTACCAATTATTGGTGAAAGGGAGGGAGTGCATTTAGGGTAATACATGGGACATGCTGATGGGCAGTGCAGTTCTGTATGTTTTAGGACCGGTCCCTTGCAGTGTCTCTCTGTTTTCTGCTGTTTTTGTTGCTGTTGGGTTGGTTTTGAGCTGAATTTTCTGTTGGTCGCAGATTTGGAGTGGAGCATATTCTGGAAGGCAGGCAATGAATGCAGTTAAACCTTTTATTACTGAATATATCCTTCCAAGGATTCCCAGTCATACGCCAGGCCCAGCTGCATGCAGGCTGTGCGTTCTCCATGCCGTAAGCTGGGGTTTGGTGATGTTGCTCTGAAGCACTTTACAGAGCAGTGAGTTGATACTGCAAAGTCACACTGAGCATTGTGCATCCTGTGATAGCCCACATTTAACCCCAGGAACTTGGGCTCGGCTGTATCTACTGACTGGGAGGGTTAGTTGTAGCAGAGGCAGCATAGGCACAACCTATGTTCCAGGCTTCCCCTGAAATTTCAGCTTTTGTGGCCTCATTCTCTTTTTCACATCCCTGACACAATGTTGTATTGAAAGCCTTGAGATCAGGCTGCAAATGTCCCAGAATTACCATAATGTCACCTGGAGGAAAGCAGTGCTGTTGGGCATTCTGAGACCTGCTGCCTTTCCCTTAGAGCGTTTGCAGATGGATTACAGTCAGAAGGAAGCAGGCACGTCTTACATTTGCTTTGGAATTGGCATACTGTTAATTATTTGTCCCTCTGAATTTAAAAAAAAAAGAAAAAAAAAGGCAACAAACCCCCAGCAGATTAAAGATGCTCAAACCAGGCAACATCAGCTTTTCTGCATGAAAGTTTTTTGAGGTAATTCAGCCCTCAGTTTGAAGTTATGCTTTATTTAAGGAGAAAGCAAAAAGCTGTACCAAATGATGAACAAAAAGCTGCATGCTACAGCAGTGAGCTCAGAGCAGCACTACCTTGGGTGAGCTTCAAGGAATGATGCTTGACATCTCCCTGTCTGAAGCTCCTGCAAACAGATGTTATTAGCTTTTTTTTTTCTTCAAGCTGAAAAAGCATGATTAAAAAAACCTTGTTAGTTCTATTGGTAATTTTTCTTGACAACTTTGTCTTTGGAATGTGCTAATTTAGAGATGAAAGTATGATGAGATAAAGAACAAGAAAAGAACAGTTTGAAGTGAAAGACGGACTGCTTTTCTCCATAGATAAGAACTGGCTCATCAGAAAAAGGATCCCATAAAGCAATATGGCCATCGTGCTTCCTTTAACCACATTAACTTCAAACGTGCCAGTAAAAATTTGCTGTGTGTTACTGCAAAACCTCTCTGTGCTGCAGGAAGCTGTTGCGTGTCTGCCAGTAGTCAGATGGATTTGGTGGTGTGGGGTTTGTGCAGAGCCCTCTGTGCAGAGAGAGCCTCAGTTTGGCCAAGTCCAGATAATAGGGACAAATAGTTGCTGAGTTTCATTGGCCATCTTTGTATTACGTGGGATTCTTTTGGCAGTGGACTGATCAAAGTCGAAGCTTAACTCCGCATTTTGAGATCCCTGCAGTTTCCTGGAGCTTTCTTTCAGTCTGTTTCCCATTTGTAGAACGTTAAGCAGCATTGCGTGGCTACAGAGTGCTGAGGATTGTATGCCCAGCTTTTATATTCAGGCTGGGTCAGCTTGGCTCAGTTCTTCAAAGACAGCAGTAGATCTAACAAGGGTAAATGAATGGGGGGAGCTGATGGGTTTGAGGGGTTAGGAAAAGTGTTCAAACATCTGGGAACTATCGTGTGTATCTCATTTTACATCATCACCAACGGTTATCTAAAAATTTTCTTTCTTTGTGTTTTAATTCTGTCTCTGCAGTCAAAAAGCAAATGGAACTGAAATCCAGAGGGGTGAAGCTAATGCCAAGCAAGAACAGTAACCAGAAGACATCAGTGTGTAAGTGTTCTGACTCCTCCATATGCTCTCTTTGTAAAATGGTCTCCTTGAACATTCCATTTGACTTTCCAGTAATCTCTAAAACTTTGTCACTCTTAAAAGTTTTAATGCTTTACCCTTTCTTCCCTTTGCATTACTGCATCACTCCCTCCCAGTGCTCTATTCACAAGCATGTACTAACCCCTCGAAGTGGGTATGCAGGGGATTGGTGTGTGTGCATTTAATATATACTGTATGCTTCCTATTCAGTGACAGACCGGGGTTCGTTGCTTCTGTCTTCTTTTAGTGTGGAAAGTGTCAAAATGTAAACAGTTTGGAAATGTGAAGTGATGTTGCTATCGTAAAACCAGGGATAGGGATAAGGAACCACAAAACAAACCTGGTAGAAAATCTACAGAAGCAATAGCGGCCTTTGTTTCCCTCTTTGCATTTTATTTAATTATTCATCTCCTGCAGAAAAATCACGCCCCTTCAGTGTGCAAAAGCTTATAGCACTGACTTCTATGATCTCTGTATGAGTTTCTCACGTTGAGCATGTCTGATGTTTGGTGTCTGTTAGGGAGATGCTCGCAGTGTCACGTTGTCACCGGTGCGTTTTCCTCCGGCTGTAAGAGAGCCCATCAGATCCGTTCATCTTCACACGAGGTCCTTTTCAGATCAGAAGCGACGCTCATCTTTTCCTTCCACACGTGGCTGAACAGATGGCTGCGCTCCTGAGGGGGCTCTGAGATTAAACATGAGGGATCTGAATTACCTGCACGGAATATTTCACGGGGATTTAAGTAGGATCAGAACGCAGACTTTCTTAAGATGGTTTTTAGAGGAGAGGTTGTACTTGTTCGTTTTCTGCATAGCCCATTACGCTCATCAAAGAGGAGCTGTTTGGACATTCTGCTCGCCTGAATTTCAGTTGCAGAATTCAGTTAAGAAAAATGGATGAACTGAATTTAAAACATCACTCAATGAAAAAGGCTCACTTTCAGGTTCACATGAGTGCTTGTAGCTTTTAGTCATTCAGGAGAAAAGTCCAACAAGGTAACGAAGTAGCAGGATGTAAATTATCCAAGATCTCCAGAGTACAAAATGCTGGGGCACGTTCAGGTAAAACTCAGTTGTAAGAAAGGCTCTGAATCCAGGATGCTCTGGGTTCTGTGAAATCCAGGCTGGATGTGGCTCTGGGCAGCTTGGTCTGGTGGTTGGTGACCCTGCACATAGCAGAGGGGTTGAAATAGATGATGGTTGTGATCCTTTTCAACCCAGGCCATTCCATGACTCTATGAAATGTTCTTGTCAGGTATAATTTAACTGTCATTTTAAGGTGTGATAAATATTTCAGCACTTAATGGAGAGTGAGGTTACGATAGAAAATAGCCCTGCCTCTGTTTGAGTGAGCGCTGGAGCTCCGTAAGATGGAAGGTTGTGTTTGCAGTGGGATTGATGCCGTGTGGGATGTTGGGATGTGTGCAGGGATTCTTCCCCAGGTGGAAAATGGCAGTTTGTTTTCAGCTCATCAGTGCACTGTATTTTCAGGGTGTCGTGCTGTGTTGTAGTCGGGCTCCACTTTTGAGGATGAAGTTGCTGGAAGTTGCTGGTGCCTCTGCCCAGCCTGTCCTCGCCCAGTGCAGACCAGACTGCAGCCTTGAATGCCGCCAGCTCAGCATCTTGTGTAGCACTAATCATGTCATATTTGATAAGGCAAAACCCGGTGCAGGAAGGCAGCTTAGCCTGAAAGTTATTGACCTGTAGTAGTATTGATGGTGGAGGAACTGTGGCCCAAATCCCTTTCTGTCACCAGTGTGGGGTTTGCCACAACCCTCCTGCCTTCAGCTCCTTCCCTGTACACTGTGCTCAGCAACGTCTGGATTGTAAACCCCAATTAACCTCCATCCTGCACAGCCTTCTGCTGTCACACTCCTGTTACAGTGAATTTTCAGCTTCAGAAACGCTGACTCCATAGGAGGTATCTCCAGAAAATGGTTTATTTTCAGAAAATGGAGCCCTAAGTGTTATCTTCTTTTTCCCTTGCTTTTCTGATTTGCTTGGCTGGCTGTGCCCGCTCTTCTCTGAAACTTTCATGAGCTTGTGAGCTGTGCATCACAGATGACCGTGCAGGTGGGACAGGCTGATTAAAGGTCTCTGGATTGGATACTGTTGCTCTTGTCATTTCATCTCGCTCGGCTATCAGAAATTTAGAAATGTGGTGAAAACGAGAGCTGTGCCGTGCTTTATTTCCAAACCCTTTCCTGCCAGCCGTGGTTTCTGGTGGTCTTTGCCCCTCTCCTTTGGGTAGTGCAGCTCCTTCTTTGAGGCCTCTGTTCTGTCATAAGGCAGCTTGCAGCTCCACGCTCGCAGCCCTGCAGGTTCTTTCAGAGGATTTCAGTTCTGCTGCATGGATGCTGTGGTTACTTGCCAGATTAAAGCCCGTTTCACGTGTCTGAATGAGGCAGAATGTATTCACATCACACTTGTTTGTACTCTTTCAGAAAAAGGGTTTATTAAAAAAAAACCATGGAATTTGGTGGGGGACGTGCTAATTTTGTTCAGTTGCAGTCAAACGTGTTTATTTGAAATTTAAATCAAGTACTTCAGACTGTTCACCATCCCTAATATTAATTGGGCATCTTGCTTTAATCATTTTTAGGGGAAAATAATACAGCTCTGGAGAAAAAGCTATAAAAAATACGGTTTAAAGTTTGAGATTATGCTTAGAGGATTACTTCTGGTAGCAACTGAGGGACACACCTTTTGCATCTGCAGTATTCCTGAAGCAGTGAGAAAGTGTATTGCATGCAGTGTGTAAATGTGTATATTCCATGTTGATACAGTGGAAAAAACGTGGCACCTTGGTTACAAAACAGCATCAGAGTTGCTTTTGTGACATTCGAATGAGGCACACCTGAAAATGCACTGCTGGACATCACTGGAAGGGATTGCGTGAAGCAGAGAAAGCTCTGCGTACCTTCAGTTGTATCAATTTGTACTAATTATGCAAATGCAAAGTCGTTTGGGAGGGTTGATCCAATTTGGTCTCAGCCAAACGTACGGGAGCTGCTGGGTTCAGCAGTGCAGCAAGCCTGCTTTGTGCATCAGGTGTGAGGAGTGTCTGTGTGGGTCTGTGCTGCGCTGCAGCAGTGGGGCAGAGCAGCTGCTGGGGCTGTGAGCTGCAGGCAATGAACTCCCCAGTGAGTGGGGCTGTGCTGCAAAAAGGCTTTGCAAACTGTCTAAAAATCCACAGGGCTGTGACATTTTGAACTCTCAGATACTTGGGAGCTCTTTGTAGGTAGCAACAAGATGTGAAATGGGGGTTCAGAATGCCCCAAATGATAACAGTACAAAAATTCCATCTGGAAGCAGTCGTTTCCAATGTTAGGCTCTCTCAGCCCAAGTCTTGCATAGTGCTAGCTAGACATGGGAGCACTTAAGGTCGAGATTTGTAGCCTGGAAGGGCCCTGAGCACATTGTTGGGCTCAGTGTGATACCAACAGCTCTGCTCTGCTCTCCAAGCTGGGCTCTGTAACCTCTCATTTGTCGGCTGGCTGCATGGAGTCACCATCAGCCTTACAGCACTCATAAAGATGGACTGAACATTTTTAACTGGTAACTGCTGAAGTGCTCCCATTCCCCTCACACCAGTTAGAACAGCTCATCTTCTTGGACTGTGTTTTCCATGCTGAGAAATACTGAGTTTATGTAAAAAGCAAAGCAAAACTGAAGGAAACCGTTTGGCCATCTTTGTCATGTAGCTCATATTTACCATTCCTAAATTCAATAAAAAACTGTCCATTGGGAATCTCTCTGAACTTTATTAACGTGGGGAAGTAGAGAGAACTAAGGAAGGTTCTCAGTTCTTTTAACAGATGGAGTAAATTCCTGGGATAAACAAAGCAATCATAACTGGGTGCTACTGAAAACACAATGAGGAAAGTGGTTGTTAAGAAATAGGAGGGCAAAGGGGCTGGAAAAGTGTTATTTTGGGAGAAGGAATCCTTGAGCCTCCAGCACAGAACTTCAGCACTTCACCCCAGTTTTTAAGATTTATTGTTGTCTTTGTAACCACGAAGAATTTGGAGCATTGCAGCCTTGGTGTGAAGCAGTCCAAGCTTTAGGCAGATGAATGCAGCACCCACTGCGTGTTCTCAGCATAACAAATGTGGTTTATCAACTCTGGTTAAGTTGCATTACCGTGTGTGCATTTAGAAGACAGAAGAAGAGAAGTTTCAGTGCCCATCTAATCCATCCTCTGCTTTCCTTTGTATTGACAAAGCAAAATGTCCAAACTACCACGCTATGAAGATACCTTTCTTTTCTCCTCGCTCTGTTCGTATCTAATCTGCTCACTGGTTTATGTATACGTATTATATGGTATTAATTAAGTGCTAGGTAACGAGAGAAGAACTGCTTTTAGTCTTCAGAAGTGTGATCAGTCATTTGCAACTTGCCCTCTGGTGCCTGTGGGTTCTGCTGGTTATCTGTAGCCTTGCCTGCTCCCAAAGCCATGCATCAGGTTTGCTGTCATCCGATTTGGGACGTAATAAATGGCCGTGACAGCAGCTCAGAATAACCAACACGGTGTAACTGATGTTGTCTGGTAGTCTTCTGACCATGGGAGAGAGGATGGAATGTGGAAAGGCAATCTGGTGATGTGCTCTGCAGGAAGGGATGTTTCAATGCAGGCGTATGTGGAAGCTGTGTTGGTAAACGTGTGCATCGCAGGCTCAGCTCCTTGGTTAGTGCACTTTTATCCTGGAGAAGGTATAGAAATAAGATGAGAAATCGAAGCATTTTTTCTTAAATACCACGTAGACTTGTGATGTACGTGTTGTGCAGTGAAGCTGTTGTGCCAGGATATTCTGACCTCATTCCTTGCTCTGACCAAGGCCGTTTGCTGCACCCTCTTTTTCATGCTCTGAATTCCCATTTGCTTTGTTAGAACAGAAGCATCAGGTATGCGTCACACCTGGGGAGCTCCATGGCAGAGGAGTGTTTAGCTCCATAGATGGTATTCAACAGCCTGATCAAAACTCCAGGCAGCGTCTCCAGGTGGTTACTGAGAGTTCCCCCAGTGGGGCCAGTCTTCTGTGCCACTATTTTGGCTGGCACTGAAATGTGCCTGCAGCTCCTGCAGTGATGAGGCAAATTCTGGGTTGCACAGCCAGCTTCTTGCAGAGGTTGTAAGCTGCTCAGGCTCTAAAGCAAACCGGCCAAGTTAGCAAAAAGTTAGCAGCAGATTAAAAGCTGTTCCATTTTTTGTGTGTATCAGGGAAGGGAGAATCAGTGGAACAAACCCACTGAGTTCTCATGCAGCTGTGATGGCTGCTGGAGATGCTGCTCGTGGAGTGTGGTTTGGTTGTGGCTTCTAGAGTGCCAGGCACAGCAGTACTCTGTCAGGACAGAACTCTGCTCC
The DNA here is from genome assembly GCF_023343835.1 of Lagopus muta. NCBI lineage: Eukaryota > Metazoa > Chordata > Aves > Galliformes > Phasianidae > Lagopus > Lagopus muta. Next base: position 5,042,584 of record NC_064455.1, read on the forward strand.
TTCCTTCCAACTCGGAGTCGTCAGCCTGGGAAATGTGGCAGCAGAGCTTTGTAGCTACAAAACGCAGCCATCAGAAGATGCTGTGTGCTGCTTTAATGCTTGTGTCTCGCTAGCATCTCTGCTTGTCCATGTGATGGAGCTTAATGTGAGGTTATGAATATGCAAAAAGGGGAAAGCGGTTTCTCAGGAGGCTGATTAGCCATCAAGCTGTATCTCTGCCTGGAGGAGGAGGCCGAAGCAGTGGGGCAGGGCTGGGCAGTGCTGTGCTGGGGAAGGGGCAGCAGGAAGGGGAGGGATGGGATGAAGGAAGCACTTGGGCTGAGGAGCAGTTATGAGCTGTGATGCTTTCAGCACTCAGCCAGCACTGGTGCAGGTGCTCAGATGGAAGCAGTGATCCCTCCATCCTTTTAGGTACAGCCTTATGTCTTCCAGCTGTAGTGAGGTGTCGTTACCAAATGAATAATGTTTTGATGGCCCTGCCTTTTGGGTGTTCATGCTCTGCAGCCTGTGTTTGTGTAGACACCCCATGTGTTTATCAGTTCATGTAATACTTCATGCCCAAGCCTCCGTATCTCTCAGCAGCAGCTCTGTGCACCAAGATCATTCATCAGGGGATGGGTGGAAGTAGAAGGGAACGCTCTCACTTCGGGTTCATGCTTTACCACCTCAGCCCTGATGACAAGAGGTGGTGTGTTTTCCTTTCATCCTTCCCTCAGTGATAGGAGAAAACTGAGCTGCATCAACTTTGACAGCGCTGTGACAAAGTTGCCCCTTTCTCCTGAATCATCCCCATGCGTTGGTCGTTGCTGGAATTCAGAATAGAAATCAACAAATTGCCAGATCTCATTTCATGCTTTCAGGAGCCGCCCAGGTTCTGTCCATCCCAAACAGTGCTCAGCTGTGTCACTTGTCAGGCTGAAGGGGAAGGTGGAAACGGGGGGCAGAGCATCAGGATGGCAGATGTTTACTCGATGCTGATCACCACTTCATTGATTCCATGTTTGTTGGCAGTCACGTTAAGGTTGCTCCATACAGTTTTTCACATTCAAACTACTTACTTGCTTTAGAACGCTAGACTCACATTTCCCTCTCCTCTCTCTCTCTCGTTCTCTGCCTGTTCCTCCCTGGTATCACACCCCACCTCCTCATTGGGTTGGCTGTGTTCTCAGCTCGGGTTGGGGAGGGCAGGCCGTTCTAATCACAGGCTTCGGAAATGGGCTGCTTAATTGGTGCAATTTTGCAGAATGAAAAATCTCTCTCTTCAGAGGTACTTCTGTAGCAGAACAGAGGGAAAGCAATGTTCCTAGCTGGCGCTTCCTAGAAAACACTTTGGTGTCTAAACTGAGCTGAAATGATTCCAGTTTAACTTGTTTCCAAAGCTGTTTTTTTCTAAACAAAATGGAACGTGTTCAGGTTTTCCAGCTACCAGCTGCCATTTTTCTCTCCACATCCACCAAGATAAGTTGATGAAAGAATGTTTCTTTTGCTATTCTGTCTCTGTATGTGCTGTTTTTGCTTTGTAGTAACTCAGGTTGGTGTGTCCCAGGGACATAATATGTGTCCAGACCCTGGGATTCCAGAGAGAGGCAAAAGAATAGGCAACGATTTTAGGTAAGAACCTTTGACGTGTGTGTTTATGCATGCTGCAAAGCTTTTGTTACAAGCATTGTGTGTTATCCTTGGCATTATGTAGTCTGTTTGCAGAGCCCCTCTGCACACATCATTGTGCTGTGTCTGAAAAGCTTGCTGAAGCCGGTGATGCAGAAGAACGAGCGTGTCTGAATGTGCATGTGTGTGTAATCTATTACAGAGATCCATAATGATCTCTTTGAGAATATTCCTCATACCACAAAGTGGGCACTGGACCTGCTGCTATCATCCCTGTTTGTTGTCGCTGCCTTCTCCAGTTAAGCACAGAAGGAACCATCTTAAACAGCAACAGCATCACTTCTAAATTAGCCTGAGTCCCAGCACGACCCTGTGCCCAGGGAATTTCAGGTGATTTCCTGAAGCAGTGGTACAGCTCCTTGTCAATAAGGAAATGTGGTGCTGGATAATTGTTTTCTTATAATGTTTAAAATAATGGTGTTACTCCCTTGTAGTTGCTGGCGTTCATTTAAAGCGTGTAGGAATGAATCAGCCTGTTGTTAGCAATGGTGAATCAATATTTAATCTTATTTTGCTGTCAATAGCTGTTTTGTTCACTAAAAATGTCTTTCAATTTAACCTGCGTCTATCAGACTCTCCTGAAATCCAGAGAACGTATTGGAGGAGAGGGAACGCAGGTGGAGGAAAGGGTATTCCCAATAGAGTCCCTAAATGCCATAGGATAAATTCTCAGCTGCTGTGAAACCGGCATTGTGTCGCCTCAGTGAATAATACAGCACTGCTTTAAGCAGCAAAAGATCCGAATCCAAAGCGATAGAACAAAGAACAAATCTTTCAGTAGTAGATAAAGATTTTGTTCTTTATAAGCATTGTCATCTCCTGGGACTGAGTGTGAGCTCCCGAACTGAACAAAACTCCCACTGAAGTTGCATTGAAAGACTCAAATCTGTTCTTGGACTCTCACCACCTCAGGCAACCAGCGCCCAGCACGAGGAAATGAATGAGGAAAAGCTGGCCCCTCATTCATTTCCACTGTTGCCTGGAGGGCCAGTGAACTCTCTCTGTTCACAGTTTGGATAGTAAAAAGCAAGAGACAGAGCTGTTGCTGAAGAGGCGTCTCAATCGCTGACTTTCCCCTCTGTTCTGTCTGCTAGGTTAGGCTCCAGCATCCAGTTCACCTGTAACGAGGGCTACGATTTACAGGGATCCAAAAGCATCACCTGTAAGAGAGTGAGCGACATCATTGTTGCCTGGAGTGACCACAGGCCAGTGTGCAGAGGTAAGAAGGCAAAGTTGTTTTTCACTGAGTGATGAGGACTAATGAGAAAACCCAGCATGTCACGTTCATGCATCACCCATTCTGTCCTTAAGTTTGTCCCCACTTGGTTGCTGCCTGTTGCCTTTTCCTTTTGGCTTAGAGCTCTGCTTCTCAAAGCAGTGTTTAACTGGAGGCTGCCCTATGGAAGACCATCTCTGGTTCCTCTCAGAGGCAGCTTCGTACAACCCCTGTTGTTTAGCTTCTGCTTGGTTCAGTCTTTCCTTCCCTTTCAAAGACAATTACGTTGTCAGGCAGTCCTAGAACAGTTTAAACCTTTGCTGAACATTATATGCTGTTTTCAAAACCCTCACTCAGACAGGAGGTGCAGCCAGGAGAGCAACCTCAGTGCTCTCAAGCTGTTGTCAGACATCAGCTCTGTGCTGCTGGTTGGTCTGCACTGCACTGTGAGCATTTGTGCTCTTGGCAATGGGGGTTTGGCCTTGCCAGCAGTAGGACCTCATACTTTTCCAGTGGAATGGAATTAACAAAACTAATTCTCTTAACTGTGGAGCCTCATTAGCTTTCTGCCCCTTTTTGTTTGCTCCACCCCCGATATTTCCCCTTAACATTTAAGGAGGAGAGGACACGAGGTGGAGGTCTGGAACCCAACATCAAACTGGTCACCTTCTGGCCTCACCGAGAGCCATCAGCAAATGGAGCTTTGTTTCAGTGAAGAAATGAGAACTGGTGTCCATTTTGCCCTTGGCCATTCTGTTTTCTTTCACTCTATCCTTTCTCTGTATATAAAGTGGCATGCATAATTGTGCTGTTTGTAATGCTAATAATGAACTACTTGTAATATTTGAAGCTAAATCCATCTAAAGCTCTTAAAGTCATAAATTGGTATTTTTTCACCTCTTTTTTCTTTAATTTCATCTGCAGAGGTTTTCAAGGCTTTGGAATCCCATCTAATTCTTGAAACAAGCGTAGAATAAATTGAATCAGTGTAAGAGGATATTTGGCATAAATATGTGACACTATAAAGGAAATTTATGGTGTCCTCTCGCAAGAGATAAGAAAGGATTTGCCTGCGTTATTAGGATTCTATGAATCAACTTAATTTTTTTCCTACCACTAACTTCTGGGTTGTTTCTTCGTAAAAAGTTTCCCTCTTGCTTTTTATTTCAGTTCTAAAGCACTTTTTCCGTTTTCATTTTGTTGCTGGGTGATGGGTTTCTTTCAGCTTGCAGGGCACCTGATCAGTCAGTTCAGATCCATTGGACTCTGCCATCTTCTGATGCGTGGTAATGGAGCATCTTGCCACTGGCTTGGAGGCTGCATTTCAGCTTCCCCATCTGCAGCAGGCTCCCTATGGCTCCCAGGGAGCGTCTCTTAATCTTTTTTGTGCTCCTGTTGCCCGCTCTTATAATGGGAATAAGAAGGCTTAACTACTTTCTGTAGGATAGGACAGGGTAGGTGTAATGGCCGCCAGGGGCTGGGTCACACGTGCAGAATGCAGATCTGCCATGTGGTCAAACAATTCAACCAGGACATCATTCTCCATGATTCGCTGTTGTCTAGGGATGGAAAAGCCTTGCGGATGCCTTATTTGCAAGTATGACTCCTTTGAAACTTGAGAGATGAATTTTGAGGATCCATTACAACAGCAGATGCAGTTACAAAACTAAGATGCTGTTCTTCACATTTTCTGATTAAATATTGCATCAAAGGAACACCACAAGCAAAAAATTCCCCCTTAAGCACTTTTCAGCTTTTACTTTACCTAAGATGTTTTTGAGATGTGAAGCTGAGTTGCCATCGTCGTTCTTTGAGCCAGCAGTTGTATCAGAATGAAGTCAGCCCTCACCTAATGAATTTTTGATGTGCAAGATTTTTTTTAGGCTTGCAAGGAGGAAAGGAAATGTAACTTTCCTGGAACATGAAAAAGGAACTGCATATTCCATGTGGTTGCTTTCATTGTCCTGGATGTGAAAATATTTCTTCGAGGGCTTTAATATAGTAAGAAAATACTAAATCAGTGTGAGAGAGAGGAATGTGTTGGTCTGGTGGTCCATCTCTTTGGTAGCTCCTGAAAACACCCCACTCAACCCATCATCACAGATAAATGCGTCGTCTCTGATGTTACATGGAAGACAGTGACAGTTTTGGCTAGTGAACAACCCAGCAACAATATTTCATTCTCCCACGCCTTCATACTGCTGTGCATCTCCAGTCTCTACGCAAGGAGCACAGCGTTCATCTCCAAGCCAACAGATCTCCCTCACACGTCTGCCTTGCTTTTCTGTTCACAGCACGGATGTGTGACATGTACCTCCGTGGTCCCAGCGGTGTGATAACATCTCCCAACTACCCCGTCCAGTACGATAACAATGCCTACTGCGTGTGGGTCATCACTGCGCTCAACCCAGCCAAGGTAGGTCTTGGAGATGCATTTCTTTTTGTTGCCTTCACTGAAGCAGTGTGGAGCTGTGCTTCTTCACAGCACTGTGCTCTGGCGTTTTAGCCCTTCAGGGTTCTGTTTCTGAAGTCATACCCCCCCCTCTCTCCACGGGCTTCTCACATCCCCAACCGTCGTTATAGACTGTGACGTGTCATATTCTGTCAGTGCTGAAGAATCAGTTTATTAAAGGGTGTAATTAAAAGAGAATGTAATTATTTTTAATCGAAATCTCTTTGATATCTTGGTGAGAATGGTGGTGAAACACCGAACAGCTTAGCAAAGCATCTCCCTAAGCCAGTGCTCAGCTGTGCCAGAAACCCTCATTTCTCATCACTTCTTTCTGGATGATAGCTGGCCCATAATCAATGGGGATTTCAGCCCTCAAACAAGTATTTCTCTTCACTGTTATCTAAACAGTATGTAAAGTTAATACAAAAGTCCTTTCTGTCGTGTTTGGAACAGTGGATGTTGGTAGCGATGTTTTTTTTTCCCTTTTAGTCAACTTGTGCAGTTTGGAAGGGTTCAAATTCAGTGTCACTGATCCATCCAAGGCTGAGACCTTTTCCATTTTCCACTGGCACAGGAAAACAAGGCTCAGAGCCTCTTATCTCTTCTCCCCTCCTTGCAAACTCTGCCTGCTCCTCTCCTCCAGATCCGTATGGGAAATAAAAACAAAAAGGACTCTGTTGCTGTGTAGCTCAAAATACCCCGAGGTATTCAGCACTTCTGCTCTTGAAAGAAAACAGTTTTCATTCTTCTCCGTGCCTGGATTCCTCCTAACATAATTTTCATTAGTTCAGGAGCAAGCCTTGCATTCCAAGGCACTGAGCTCATGTGCTTATCCAGTCAATTATTTCTTGGGCCTTGCCTCCAGACAGCCTTGCATTCTGGCACTCAGCCCTATGCTGCTGATCCAAGGAAGTCATTTCACAGACATGATGGTGTCCCAGGATCTCATCGTTCACAAGAAGTTGTTCCAGCCTGTAGGAATGCTGGCAGCCATCCACACTGCAGCCTTCTTTCTGCAGGGATGGGGTGGCACTGTGTGCGCTCACCTGCGGCGCTCAGCTGAGTTCTGCTGCTTTCTCCCCATTGACCTCGGTGTGAAGCCTTTAATAAGTAGACATCGTTGGTGGATTGCAGTTCTAATGAGGGGTATTCCTATGTTCCAATTGCAGAATGAGTTTGTAGTTAAAGGGCTGTCATTAGCAGGTTTGGCTGCACGGGAGCCTCGTAATGACCCAAATTCTGGGAAACTGGATTGTGAAATCAGGGTATTGTTCCAGTACTCATTTATTAGGAGTGATCTGCTGGTTAATCAGACCCTGGAGGTTCTCCTTCATCAAGGTAATGTGCAACTGGAGAGCAGACCACGTGTAACTGCAGCCATTGCTGCTCACGTCTCAGCTGTGTCTCAGCCTGCGTCCTGCTGACCCTCAGATGTGTGTTGCCTATGTATGGACAGGCTGTTGAGTACATCAGCTTTTTAGGCTGTGATGTATCTATTATATCTCTTTCTTTTTGTGCATCTTTGTCTTTCAAATATGAACAAAATCCCAATTTCTTGGATAAAATAATCCTGGCTTTAGAAAGAATTGGTGCTGAGTTAACCATGGATATTTCCTGGGTTTTGGGCAGGCTGCCTCCACCACTTAGGAGGGAGGAAAAGGCAATTAAACACCAATAAATGATTACAGGCCACTCTGACAGGTTTTTTTGACCCTATTTCACATTGCTTTAGGGTTGAGTTTTTGGAATCTAATGTTCAGTTCTGTTCATTTTCTGGCTTTTCTGCCAGCCTCGTGCCTAGCCCAGATGGTAGCAGCAAACTTTCTCTGCTTCTTCAGCAGTGCCATAGGACAAACTTCTCCTTCTGGAAGCTTCCTGGGCATGCTGTCTCATTTTTCAGAAACTCACTTTCTTTTTTTAATTCCTACTTAGAGTCTGAGTTTCTCCTCTTCCCCTGGTTGGATTCTTTAGGAGCTTTTAAAGCTGTTTGGTCATAAGCTGTTGGGAGCGAAACCAAATCTGTTCCTTAGCTTTTGTACATCACAAAGCGAACTGAAATTGTCAAAATCCATTCCTTTCAGTACGTAATAACTCAACAGAGGTTGACTGGAACTTCTGCTCCATGCTACAGCATGCCCTGTATGGAGGTGTAGCACAACAGAAATAAGAAGGATAGGTTGATAAATCAGCAGTTTGTGTTACCTGTCTGTGAAAAGACGGCTGGTTGCCTTTTGTTTGAAGTGATAAATAGTTAATTAGCAACATCAGCTTATGAAGGGTTTCTGAGAGAATTTGTTTGTTGAGCGTTTCATCCTGGAAGCGCGATTTACAGGTAGGGAACATCTCAGTCTCTTTGAAGCGAAGGCTGGGAGAAATTCAGTGACTGTTTTGGGGAAGGCACTGCTGTGCATGCGTGTTCATTGCACGGTGCTTTGCATGCTCACATTACTTGGAGCTGTAGCAAACTGCAGCCTGACAGCTCTCCTCTGCGTGGCTGTGTGAGCCCAGGCAAGGAGCAGCAGTAAATGGGAGACAGCAGCATGGAATCCATTGCTGTAAAAGTATGTAAAGAGTTCATCAAGGCTCCAGACACCAAAGCTGTGCAGAGAGGACCACGGGTTTCATGGGTCAATGTACAAAATGCCAAGTCGGTTCAGTGGCACAGAGGCTCCTTTCATCCAAAAGCAATCCCTGGTGCTGGCCTTGGGGGCAGCTATGGCCACACGCTGCAAGGTGTGCACAGCTCCACGTAATGCTGTGTTCTAATGCCTGGTCAGTCCCTGCTATTCCTGCCTCACAAATCAACTAGTGCTGTTTGTTGGACGTTCCTGGACGTGTCAAACTCTGACTTTAAGGCCCATGTTAGAAGCATGTTGCTAGAATGGCGAGCTCACCTCCCTGACTCACATTGCTTTTGTGCAGAGGGGATGATATCATCACTGTAGGGCCCCCAGCATGGGTGAGGGAGGAGTGGAAGATGAATTAATTAAAATGCCCATGAAGTACTTTGAAGATTAAAGCATTCTGGGCCAGAGCTGAAGCCTGCTGAAGTCAGTGGTAATCTTTTCATTGACTTGAGTGGTCTTTGGATCGGGTCCTGTTCTATGGAGCTTTTAATACGAGCGATGGGAAAACCACTGAGCTGAATTTAGAACTCATTTGCAAGTCATCTGTTCTATATTTGGAAAAGAACTGTGAGCCAGATTCTCTGAGCTACATAATCCCCTCCAACTTTGCTCAAAAACCCACATAAACAGCATTAGGGGCACAGTGCTCTTCAGCTGACAACTCGGAACTGTTTCCTATACAGGGGATGACATAGAAAAGCTATTTGGGGGAGTATTGAGGGCTGACAGATTTTTGTTTTCCCCCCAGTCTTTGGTGCTGTGGGAATTATTTTCAACCACACTGGAAAAATAAATCACTGGGGAACTGAGAAATGCATATGATAATTGGTGCATTTGCATCCAAACTATTTCTGAACCTTCTTGACATAACAAATGTCACTGGTTGGTATTTCTCTTGGGGTTGTTCTCACCTGGAGCCCAGCTTGCCAAATAAAGCTCTGTCCAAGCTCCTGTGTCATCGCTGGAGAGAGATGGGTCCCTCCAGGGGATGATTCATCACGATGAGGATGGATGCTGGAGACGGGGGAGGACGGGGGGAGAATGAGTAATGTGAGCTTGTAAAGCATTTGAATATAACTGCAAGAGGTGCTGTGCTCCATGGAGAGAGCGACTGTGGGATTTTTTTTTTCCTATGGATGTGACTGCATTTCAAATCACTTTGCAGTATGGGAAGCCTGAGAATCAGGTGTCATTTGAAGCCTGTTTTCTCAACTTTGCTAATTGCTTCCTGTCACTTCACTAGCTTAAAATTGAGGTTTTGTGTCATCCGTGTGTTTGTATGTGCTGGTAGGTCTCTTGTTGTTTAATGAATCATTAAGTAATTTCCAGCCTATAGCCCAAATAGGAAAGGAAAATGGATAAATAAGTATTATATTCAGCGTCCTGCTCCGGAGCCACAAGGTTAGTCTTCAATATACTGGAATATAATTAGTTATTTAATTAGGGTCAGACTCCCTAGAATGCGGTTTACTTGAACGAGTGGTTTAACTAATGATGTGTGCTGTTTTACAGCCCTGTGTTCTTTGCATTAATTACATTATTCCATCGTTACATGGCTTAATAATAATCTGCACACGTTAATATTTTGATACTACTGACTAAAATTAATGGTTCCAAACTTCTGTGGAGGACCACAAAGCCTCCTGTTCCAAGATCCTGCTACTTTTGGGTAGTGTGCTTCAGACAGATACCACATTTGCTTTTCGTTTAAATAATAGTAATTGCATTTCTATATAGAGGGTAATTGCATTTCTATATAGAGGGTGGCAGCACCTGGCAGCTCAATTTGAACTCTGCACGCACCCATTATTTTTTAAGAACGCTGAAGCTGTTTGGCATCTGATAAATTAATAGAAGTGGTTGAAATTGAGGAGCTCACAACAGAAAAATGCTGTCATCATCCTAGAGAGTACCTGCAGGCCTTGGAGAGAGCAGAGAGACGTGCTGGTGTTTAACAGAGCCCAGGTGATGGTTGCCTTGGGGTCTGATTGGGGTGGAATTGTGGTGGCAGCTGCAGTTTCCTCTCCCCAGGCAGCAGGCACTGTGTGTGCACTGGGCTGAAGGTCCTCAGGGCTGCTTTGGTAACTTCATAGGTACCAAAAGGTGGTGTGAAGCTGAATTTGGTTCTGGAAGCTGCTGAGAGTTGGGAAATGCAGTTTGTTTGTGGGCGAAGAGATGAGTGCATTCGGGTCTCTGTGCTTTCCTGGGTCTGTGCTTTCAGAGGCAGCTCCTGCTAAGGTCAGCTGGTGTTGTCCACAGATGTAAATTGTAAAGCAATTCTGTAAATGAAGCTCTCTGCGTTTTCTCTTTGTTCACTTGCTCCAAGGATGGATTTAAGGCCTTTCTCCCCAGTCTCCAAATGTAATTTTCAGTTATTTGCAAATAAAAGGTTTCAGGAGAGACTCGGAACTTGACATAGTGGGACCTCTGCTCCCAAATGGTGCATGCAGAGCTCCATGAATCCTGCCTTTTGTTGGGGGGGAAGGCTGTGAGTGAGCTGGGGAGGGATGCACAGCTGTGGGCAGGCAGTGCATGGCAGCTTTCAGGGCAGAAGGCAGTGGTCACAATGTGTTGCATGGATGGTGCTGACAGAACAGGAGCAAAAACTTCTTTTTATTCTACTGTGGGAATGAAGGGGTCATCTAAAATATCAGTAGGTAAAGCAGGAAAACCTGATAGGTAACTTCAGTAAGAGCAGCTGAAAAAAGTGCCACAGGACTCTAAAAAGTGATGTCAGCATAGGTGATGTCCTGAAGATAGTAATGGTCTTACAAAGTGCTCCTCAATAGAGCAGCAGAATGAACAAGGTGGGAGGATCTGCTGGCTGCCTCGGCTGTTGGTCCTTATTAACACACTGCATCTTTGCCAGGTTATCAAACTGACCTTTGAAGAGTTTGAACTAGAAAGAGGATATGACACTCTGACAGTTGGTGATGGAGGACAAGTGGGAGACCAGAAGTCTGTGCTTTATGTGTAAGTACCACGTCCTTAACGTGTCTGAGTGCTGAGATTGAGCAGATGTGGTTGGATGAAGGAGCCTGATCTGCTTGCTGTTCCTCACTGCACATTTTATAAGCTGGTTTTCATTTTTGGTGGAGCTGACTGTCTGTGGTGTTTTCTTTTCTCATCACATTCTCTTAGGCTTCAACTGACAGAAAGGCTTTTACCTCTTTGCTTCTCCTCTCTTGAATTCCCTTTGTCAGGACCCCATTGGGAGAAGCTGAGGCTTTCCAGGGAGCTGGGAGAACAGGATTAAAATTTGGATACCAAAGGAAATGCAAATCAAGCAGAAGCTGAAAAGTTTGGACCTCTCTCCTGTGCTGCCTTTCTTGAGCAGCCATTTTTAAGAGTGCAGAGTGGCTGTGAATGCAGTACCTTCGAGTCACAGCATTTTGCACCCAGCGTGCAATTGTGTGAATGCTGATATGCAGGGAGAGGCTGAAAGCAGAGCAAATCGTGGGGTGTGCAGGACAGTGCCAATGCAATCAGGTCTTGAGCGCATCTGAAAGCGTGGCTTCTTGTCCTGCCCAGGTGCTGTTGCCTCCACTGAGTAAAGACATGAGCCAGGGGTGTCAAAGTCTTCAATGTCTTTTCCCTATGAATCTGCATCCACTCTGCCTTCACCCCCCTTAATGTCTGCTGTCTTCCCAAAGTCTCCATTATTTCTCTGAGCTTCATTTTGCTGCACTTTTCAGGACGTGAACAGCAGTGATGCTGAAATCACAAACTCCAACCTGCCATGTATAGAAATGTAAAGTCTGATTATGGCAAAAGTGTTTGTAATTAAAGTGTCACAGAACGTTTCACAGCTGATTGGTCCAAATGTGCAAATTACAGCTGAGGGAATCATTTGTAAGAACTTGCTGAAATGGTTTCTCACTCCCTCCCCTTTCTGTCTCCTGAGGTCTATGGAAATTTCACTGGATTTTGTTCTGATTATTCCACATATTCCATTTCACCTTTCCATGTATCCTCATGTATTCCATGCTTTTGGTTATTCCATGTGTCCTCAGTCTGTATTAGGGATTCAGAGCTGTGCAAATGCAGGTGCAGAATCCCTGTGACTGACTGCAGGGTGTTGTGGTCTCTTCTCCCACTGCTGGGGAACGCTTCCCATTGAACTGCTGATGCTAATCCTAAAAGGGAATTTATTTATTCATTACCTGGGAGAGAAAGTTGAAAATCAATGGAGGAACCCCCGTGCAGAAAGCCAACCCTGTTAAATATGAGAGTTCTTATTACTCATCATTTATTCGCTGCTGTTGAGGACGAACTCAGTCCTGCACTTTGAAACCAAGAAATACGTTTGAGTCAAGTTTCATAGCACCAGACGTTACCCCAAACTGAGGTATAAAGGACCATTTGTTTTCAGTCTCACTCTCATGCCTGTAAAATGCATCTCAGAGAACATAACAGATTGTTAGGCTGAGCTTTCTGACTTGCAGTGAGGATTTTATTCCCCAAAGTAACAAGCACCCAGATCAATCATCCAGCTTGTTAAAGTGGAATGGGAAGGCATGCAAAAAACTGTTTAAAAAAAACCCCTTTTCTGAAGTTTTTTTTCTTGGTATGTTCCTTGTTCCTGTCTGTCTGCTGCTTAAATAACTTGAGAAAAATCAACAGTGGCACTTTTTCATCTTTTCCCATCCACATCAAACTCTCTGGATGGAAAACAGTAATTAAGAAAAGGTTACTTCTTCATTTACTAGCAGATACAGAATCCCTGTGACTGACTAGAATCAATAAAATGCCTGATGGAGCGCTGAGGAGTAACAGAGCAATAGATGGGTACAGATGTGGGTATGGGAGATGGATCAGTTTCAGGGGGAAGCCCTGCAGGTTGCACAGCCAGAGTTGCAGAGGTGATGGTTTCAGGCGTTGTAGTGGCTCCTATTGCTTACGTGAGTGGTAAGAAAATCTGTGGGATGGGGGGAGGAAATGCATTTGTACGGCATCGTTGGTCCCAGTTCTGATGCCAGGTGCCTGTGTGGGTATGGGAAAAAGCCTGGACTCAGCAGGCAGCTGGTTTAAGGGTGTCAAGCAGGTGGAATAAATAGCACAGCCCTTCAAGCACTCGTTTTGCGTCACTCTGAGCAAACTGTAACTGGCAGATCAGCCATACTGCCTCCAATTACCCAGGAAAGTGAGGATTGCCATAATTGTGCCTGGAGGTTGCAAGTTCCATTTATTCACGAGATGCTATCAACACACAGCTGCTGGGTTCATTCCCTTGCAGCTCTGGGTTGCAGTAATTCTGCTTTGAGAGCTTGGGGTTCCATTTTATCAAGTCTTTCAGGTGCTGCTGTCATACTTGAGAACGATGCCAGGCAGAGGCTGTATCTATACATATGTATGTGTTTAGGTTTAAGCAAACACTACAGAAGAAACCACCTATCCACCCACAGTAGTTACACTTATGGTGACTTACAAATTGATCTCAGGTGGTGCCGTAGCAGAAATAGTATAATAGCATTAAGCACTGCCACGAGGACAGACAGCACTCGTATTGCTGGAGTAACGATCCCTTCCCACGCACCAGGGCTCTGCTTTCAGAAGCAGACAGAAGGAGCTGTGCTCAAAGTGGGCATCTGTGCATGGAACTGCCTGCACGGGTGCTGTGTGGGTGGAGGATAAAGCTCTGAAGCTGTGTTGAACCACAGCGAGGTGATTAATCCCAAAGGCTGAGCGAGCCAAACATGCCTCATTAATGCAGCTTTTATTGGTGGCATTTTTCTTAATCTCATCACTCTCAGAGCAGCGTCCTTGTGGGGTGGGCTCTGCCCTGATCAGCCCACGCTGCTGGGATTAGTTGTGTTTTTCCAGGGGCTCATAGGATGTTCAGCAGATTGGAGGCTCGTGCTTTGTCTTGCAGAGCTTTTCTGAGATCCTGGTGGAAATTTCTCTGTTGGGAAAGAGACGCAGCAGAGAACGTGCTGAAATTAACTTGGGAATACCAGAAAATATCCCTAAAAGGTCTTAAGAGGAGTCAGTCACCACTGTGGTTTGTGGGAATTTTCTTTGCTCATGTTTTGCTTCAGTGAGAAAGGAAATGATTACTGTTGATGCTGGATAAATATATTGTAATGGTGGTACTAAACTGTAGTTACTAAAGCAGTGGTGATAATAACTTGCAGGCCCTCAACTCTGCTAAAGGACTCATTGCTGTATGTGGAATGCAGAAACCCACTGAGAGCATCATCTGCCTTGAAAATCTCTCAGGATTTGGGGCAGTGTTTTCTCTTGGGGGCTGTTCTTACTGTAGAGGCATTGTCCTGGTTGTACGCTGTCCCACAGAGGTGTAAGTGACCTGTATTTTGGTGAGAAAACTGAGGTTCAGGATGCATACAGACTGCTGACGTGTTTTATTTGTTTGAACAGCTTGACAGGCACCACAGTCCCCGACCTCATTGTCAGCACACAGCACCAGATGTGGCTCCTCTTCCAGACAGACAGTGTCAGTAACCTGCTGGGATTCAAAGCAACGTACGAAGGTAACTCAGGTGTCTCTCAGAATATAACTGTTTCTAAAAGGAGATGAGATGGGTTCAGCTGCTGGTGAGAAAGGAGCTTCTCCACATACTGAAGCTCTTCAGAATTTGCCTTAAAATTGAAGCTTTGCTCCAATAAGAACAGTTTCTGTGATTTCCATGAGAGCAGACTGGATGGTTAATGTTTCATTGCCCTCTCATCTGCTTTTTTGGATGAGTTGGTGAGCTTCAGCTGAGTGATGACATCTGCAACAGACTGCAAGAATATGAGATGGAGTTATCAGTGGTTCCAGTAGATCAGCGGTCTGAGCTGCTAATCTGGAGTATTACAAATGGAAGGAGAATTAATTCTGGGACTTTTATAAAGAAACTCTTCAGATGAATTAGGATGGGAATGCTGAACTCTGCCATAAGCTTCTATCATATCTGTTATAGGTATCTGAAAAGTTAGAGAAAGTAAAAAGTACTCCTTAATTCTAACTGATGTAAGGGAACAGTGCTTCTAGCTGAAGCTTTGCCTGGGTCTCTGTTCAGAGATGCTGCTGGGTTTTGCAGAAATTCCCATCTTTTGTGGTCTCACAGTGTGTGAGCACGACGAGCATCAGCTTCCTCTGATGGCTCCGAAGAACTTCTGTCTGATGGGCTCACACCCACCAGGGGAAGCTTGTTATCTATGATAAGCTTCTTGTCACGATGCAGCCTCCAGCACAGGAACACTTGCATCTTCTTTTTGGTTTTGTTGTTGTCTTGAATTCTTTTTCAAGGCGTTTTCAGTTTTGTCCCAAACCTGCTGATATCAGGGATGGCTTACTCAGCTCTGATGCCTAAAAGCAGGCGTACAATCTTTATCTAGACATGGGGGCTGATGATGAAAGGTCTGAGTTGCAGCAGCTGATAGCAGCACTGAGGCTTAAATCAAACTGTTTCTCTCAAGGGCCCTCAGTGCACATTAGTATTCATCCATATTTAAAATGTTTCCCTTGGACTTACTGTGTTTCAGGGAAGTGTCACATTGTGCTGGGCCAGGAGCTGACCCTCCTGGTGCTGCTGATTGATGCTAAAGCAGCATCAGTTAGGAGCCTGAAGGGACCTGACCTACTAGAAAACCTGGTCAGACCAAATGCCAGCATGACCAGCAGGCTGAGCAGTGCCTGGGAGGGGGACTGGGTCACAGTGCTCCACTATTTACAGGATTGCAAGACCAGGGCAGCAGAAAGTCATTAGAGACATAGATAAAAGACAGTGGAAATGAGGAAGGAAAAAAAAAAGGCAAATCCAGCCTGGTTGTCCAGGGAGCATCGTAATGGTGCTGTTTCAGTCTTAGTGGCTGTGGTGGTACAGCCTGAAAGCACGCTTTCTGCAGTCACTGTGATGTCGATTTCTGCCACGTTTGTCAGTGACTGATTTTCTGCTGCATCTCCACCTGCCTGCTGTGCAGGGGTGAAGGCACCTCCCCAGCTTTGCTTTCAGATCTGATCTCATTTGTCAATCTCATCCCGAGGGCAATGTGGGCATATTCTTCTAGTCGTGTAAAGATACGGGGCCTTGGTTTATGCTGTTCTTCTGTGAGCTGTGGGTCTATAAGGAAGTTGACTTTTCCCCACTCTGGCTTGCTGAGATGTTATGGGTGGCTTCATCTGTAGATTGCTGTATTAGGAGCTGCTGCCTGCTCTTCAAATCCTTTCTCTTTTCCTGGGCATCTTTGCAGTCATTGTATAGCAGGTTTGTGACCTTGCAAAATGGATTTCTGCCTGAACAAAAATACAGTTGTGTGCCTGGCCCTGTCCTGAGGTTCGGTTGACCTCAGATCAGCCGACTCCATAAAATACTTTTCATTTTTGCAAGTGCTTTGAGTTGCAAAGCAAGATCCATTTAAGTAAGAGGCAATTAGCACTTGCCAAATACATTATGAAATTATACCTAACTTACTAACAACTTTCAGTACCAGTTTTATAGGCACGCTTCTTCCTAACTGCGAGAGCAAAATTACAGCTAATGGAGCAATATAAAGTCAGGACCAAAATCTGCCTCCTAGAAAAGCAGAGCTTTGCTTGTAGAGTACATTTAAATAGCCATGCATCCTAAAACATGCAAGTTTTAGTGTACCTTTTAGGTATAATGCAATCATAAAGCCAGTTGCTAGGGCTGAAATGGTTACACCTAGGAGACTTATTAGTACATGGATTTTAGGACCTGCTGGAAAGGACGTGCTCAGGAGGGCGATGTGCCATCAGATTTCTAATGTGGAGATCTGGGGGAGGGGGAACCTACCTGGGAATTTTGCTTCATTTGTGAGTAAAGGGAGAGTCATACAAACCATGAGATGTCTAGGTTCTGTTCTTTTCCAAATCTGCACTGCAAGATTGGATTCTTTTGGAACACATGTTCAGCTGGTGCAAATCGGTGTGACAGCATTGATTTTCAATTAAGCTGTGTCAGTCTTTACCAGCTGAGGATCTGGCTCATTAATGCTCATGAAGATTACTTCTAAATCTCCTATGTCTCAACCGCAGCCATGCTTATCCTTTTAAACAGACATTCTCTCATAATAGTGAACAATGTTTTTGGACTTGCAGAGCTTGTCGGAGGAAATCTGGACTAAGCTCTACTTTGCTGCAAAATTCTTACCCTTCTCCTAACTGTAGCAGGCTGATTGATGCTGCAATTTAGTGCTTGGCTTGTGAGAGAGCTTGCAGCCTCGTGGGGTCCCAGCTCTTCTCCCTTTAATCTAAGACAGCTTCAGAGAATACCTTCCCCCTGGGGCAGGCTGCTGTTCCACAGCCATTGGCACAGTTCTCTGGGAGCTCCCAGGCCATCCCCCTCCTATAGCTTTCTTTAAGTCGTTCCTCCAGGTAACGTGTTCCAAACTTGGTGAGAAATGTGGGGTTAAATTGGGCAGGGTTCAGACTCCCATATAGATAAAGGTACTTCTGAAAATCCCAAGCCTTATCCTTTTGCAGTTATTTTCCCCATTGGTGGAGTTGGAGGCGTGTGTGGGGTGCGATGTGTTTGTTCCTGGTGAGCTTGAGGTTATTACAAGCAGTAGTGTCCAATAAAATCAGCAATCCAGAATTCACTGTCAGAAAAATATTAAAACATGCAAAAGCAGGAAAAAGCAGCTGTTAATCTAATCATGTATTTAAATTATTTCTATGTTTGTTAACATAAGGTGGCACCAATCTCAAATTAGAACTTCATTTACAGGCCCTCAGAAGCACGAATACGGTTTGGGTTTCAGCTGGCACTGGGTTAGTGTGGGTAGAGCTGGCTGAGGTCTGTGTTCTGAGGCAGCAGCGTGCTGCAGGCAGGGGATGATTAAACAGTATTTATTGTTGCTGGGATGCTGACGAAGTGCTTGGCTGTGGAGAGGACAGCTTTGCAGCTCAGACGGAGAGCTGTGCTGCTAAGAGGCTTAGGAGCTGCAGCCTGAAGATCTCCTCTCCTGACCTTTCTGGTTTTAATCAAATTGGTGCTGCCCGAGGCATTGGGTCGGTGAGCTTTGCTGGGTTGCCACGTTTCTTTGTGCATATGCATTAGATGTAAATACAGAACTCTGGGTAGATGCTAGCAGACAAGCTGCTTACAAAGGTGTTGGCATGCACGTGTCCTTTCCTCTGTCCTCACACACAATTGCACCTTGCTGCTGGCTGGCTGCAGGTGTTTCACACCTCTGTGTATCTGTTCTTAGGTTCTGCATTGCCTTGCTTTAGGCTCGTGGTGAACTCAGGAAGCAGCGCTGGTTTCCCACTGCGTGTTTCCATTCAATATATCGACTCCAGCCATAAAACACTGCTGAGCTGGCTGATGTGAGGGCTTTTAGCTGATGGTGCATTGGCCTGAGCTGCTCCCCAGGTCACGTCCCTTGGACTTGAGTTTCACCTGAGTTCAGTGGATGGATCTCACATCGCACTGTGGGGTTTAATGAGCCTGGAGGGTCCATCTCTGCATTTCCCCTTCAACAGCAGCTTGGATGGGAGGGATGTGACAGAAATGCAGTAAGAAGAAAGGTGCTTTCCTTTCTGCTTTATCTTCTTCTCGTCCTGTTTCCTCATTAGAGCCTTTTTTCCTCGTGGCTGGAATCAACTCAGAGCTAGACAAGAGAAACTCCCTGCTCCTGGCTCATTAAAGACAGGTTCCTAACACTATTAGCTTTCATTAGTTTAAGCAAAGTTAATATAGATGCAAAACTGTGTGTATAAGACTAAGTATACTCTTAAGGGTTTTTCAGACCAGAGCTAATATTTGTATGATTTCCTCAGGTATGTCTTCTGAGTGCTCACAAATCCCACACTATATGGATGGTGGTGACACACTGGAACAGGCTGCCCAAGCAGGTTGTGGATGCCCCATCCCTGGAGGCACTCAAGGCCAGGCTGGATGTGGCTCTGGGCAGCCTGGTCTGTTGGTTGGTGACCTGCACACAGCAGAGGGTTGGAATGAGATGATCATTGTGGTCCTATTCAACCCAGGCCATTCTATGATACGATTCTTTGATGTGTTTTTGCTAGTGCTGCATCTCCGAGATGCTCCAGTTCATGCAGAGCTGAGTCAGGAAGGAGCAGAGATGCTGAGCCCCCTTGGAAAGGATGAGATGTGGAGTTCTGCAGCCAAATGGAGCGTTGGCTGTGGGACAGCATTGCCCACACTGCTGAGGTTGCCACTCAGGGTCCCCCACCGCTGTGGGCTGCTCAGTGCTGAGCAAAGCGCCCACCCCCAGCACACACAGCCCAGAGAGCAGCTGGGAAATTCCTGCTGAACCAATTTCTGATAGAAACGACTGTTTTGTCAAAAACCCATCCGCACAATGTAATATTTGAGAGAGGATTTTGAGAGATTCATTTCAACTTGTTTCATTTAAACAGTGTCAAAACACTTGATTTGGATGTTCTTGTTTGGTTTTGACTCCTATTATTCTAGTGGGGAAACGACTGTACTTAAACATTCTTCAGGTGAAACATTTCAATCTTACCAAAGTAACATGTTTTGATATTTCTGAATCACTCATTTTTGGAATTTCAGCTCTGCCAAATATCTCATGAATTTTATGATGTATGAAAAGAAATGTAGGAAGCGGGGAATTTGCTCAGAGCAGAGATGCCGTTTCCAGACCTCTGTGAGTAAGGAACGGGGCTGGCTCTGTTTGCATGCTGCTGACAGTGAGATCACACACGTGGTGAAACACGTTGGTGTGATTTTGTGTCTCTGCCATTCTTACATTGGTGCTTTCTCTCTCTGTAGTTGCTCAGATGGGTTTGCAGAGCAGCACCCATTCAATCGGCACCTTGAGAGCACCCCTGTTACCTTTATTCTTTCTCAGCAGAGGCTCAAAAGGGAGTTATTTTCTTTCTCTGCTTGGCTGCATTTTTTTTCTGATTACCTGCTAGCCAGAGCATGTCCTGATCTTACAAAGGCACTGAGTATGCTGGACACTTGGAGCTCTGCTTGTTGCCCTCTGCGGTGGCTGGAGCTTCGTAGCACAGCACATCTGTGCACAGCCTCTCACTGCAGTTCCTATAGCCGCTGCAGAGTAGGAGTTTGGGTCTGAACTCAGGTCTGGGATGGCCCCTCACCCTTGGGAATGCAGTAGCAGAGCTCTGCAGGCTTTGTGGCTCAGGGCTCTGTGCAGCCAGGGGCACAGGGGTGGTGCATCCCCAGCAGCATGGTCCCATGGGGGGAAGGAGCCTGCAGGGTCCCACTGCTGCCGCCTCTCAGTGCTGCGAGGGGTGAGAAGGAATGGCACAACGAGAATTCATTTCTAAGGGCTGTTGAGTTCTGGCAGAAGAAGTTATCATCTTCCTGCCTCTGTTTCAGGTCACGGCAGTGCATGTTTAAATATGCATTCCGCCCTTCAATCTTGTTACCATTTCATGACTTTTGAAGCTCGGTTTTCTTCCCACGATTTACACTTTCTTCTGCTTTTTTATTTTGTGGAGTAGTGTACAGTTCAGTAGTTCAGTGCTACTTTACCATCTGAACTGCTGTACCTTTTGTCCCTCATGCGCAGTGCAGACCTGCAGCCTTCAGATATTCAGAGCCCACAGGAGGATGCACAAATCCCAGCAAACTGTTTCCAGTGACAGGGGAAAGAAGAATCCCACTTCACACCAACTTTTCTATTAATATTAATTTATGTTAAATTATTTTGGGGATGCTTCATTACCTGGCAGTGACTTCTAGTTCAGGATGCACGCAGCGGTAGCAGAAGCGAGGTGCCTCGTTGTGACTTCTATTCATAATACACCTGTATCTAAGTTGCCTCAAGTCAGCATAATAATGAGGTCGTTGTTGTTATTCAAACCAAATTGGAATATTAGATGGAGTCATGCAAATCTGGGATTATGCGATTTTCTTCTGTAAAGAAAATGTCATAAAAGAAGTTTCCAATTTGGTGTAAGAAATTGAAAACGGGGAGAGAAGACAGCGAGGCTGATCATAGATGATGGGGACAGAAAGCAGGGGAGGCTGCAAGGAGAGATGAATGTGAGGCAGATGAATAATGCTGAGCAGTGAGATGACTGCGAGGCAATGAGGAGCTGTCGGTGTTGGTGATGCGGAGCAGGGGGCCCTTTTGAAACGAAATCATATGGAGCAGCAGATAACAGCGAGTTGTGCCCGTGCTTACATGAAGTCCCACTATGCACACAGAGAGGGATGAGCACTGTGCACGCAGGAAGGCATCAGCTGTCAGCTCAGGACCACACGTGGAAATGGGATGGGAGGTGGTGGGGCTGGAGGGAGCAAACAGCAATGCTGCAGCACTGCGTGCCTTCGTGCTCATGGCCGAAGGCTGCAGGGTCTGCCCATGGTACGTGTGGTTTAACACGAGTGCTGGCAGTCAGGTTGCTGTGGCTGTGTTCGTTAGGGGCCTCACGATGGCCGTGCCAGGCACACTTGGGTGGACACACAGTGCTGCTTGGGCTCACAGCCATCCCCTCACTGCTTCTGTTCTCCTTTCTTTCAGAGATCGACCAGGGGAGCTGCGGGGATCCCGGCATTCCGGCCTACGGCAGAAGAGAAGGATCCACATTTCGCCACGGGGACAGTTTGAAGTTTGAGTGCCAGCCTGCCTTTGAGCTGAAGGGCCAGAAAACAATTACCTGCCAAAAGAGTAGCCAGTGGTCTGCTCAGAAACCTGTCTGTGTTTGTAAGTCAGTGAGAGGAGGCGGCTCTGAGATGCTTTCAGTGCGTGGTGAGGCGGTGATGTTGGTGCTGTCTGTGAGCCGTGCTGGGATGGCAGAGCTGCAGGCAGTCGTGGCTCAGTGCTCCCAGCAGGGCAGGGGTTGGGGGCAGCACCCTCAGGCACAGCCCTGTGCACCCGCTGCCCTCCCAGCATTTGCAGCTCGGTTCTGGAGAGAAAGAAGCACTTCTTGTAGCCGAGATGGGGCGTCGACAGTGAAATTTAAGATCTATTGAATTAAATTCTATTTCTGGCCGTTTAATTTTCTTTCGTTATATCTGATGATATTCAGGCTCCCTGCTGCTGGACCTCAATTTTTAATTTGTTGCATGAGTTCTCAGCAGAAGTAGAATATTATGCTCTCAGTAGTGACCAAGGGTAACATTTCCAGATGCAAATGGGTGTTACGTGCACAGTGCCCATTGGGTTTTAATGGGCTCGCATCCTTTGAAGTTACATTGAGCAGTGTGCATTACTGTAGTGACTGAACCTTCACGTTTTGTTTGAGCTTTACCAAAACTCACAAAAATATCTGCATTTTCTGTGACTGATGACAAGCAAACTCTTTGTGTTTCATCTCTACTTACGTGGCTCTGCTGGATTGCGTTACTTTGAACAAATGCTGTGCTCTCATGGAGTGAGACTGAATCTAACCAACATACATAGGGAATGAAAATTCAACTGAGCAAGAGACAAAAGGACAGAAACGTGGGGAGAAGAAGGGTAGTGAGCAGAAATGTGAATTTTTAGAAGTGTGTTCACTATGCATGGAAATGCACCAGGATTAGAAATGCAGTGTAAAACGCTCATTTGTAGCATGGCAGAACATGATCCGTGCCAATGGTGTCATACAGCCAATGGGGGGGTGGAATGTATTGCTGCAGAGGTGGATCTGGGTTCTTTGGGGGCTGCAGGGGCTCAGCATCCCCACTCTGGACAGTTGTGGGCATCAGTTTTCAAGTGAGCGCCTTTCTTTGCAAACTCTGGTTGGACCTCTGAGTATTTCTGTACGTCTGTTTGGGGAAGGGAAGCAATTTAATTGGGGCTTTTACTTTTCCAGATGCCTTTCTTCCTACTTGGTATTCTCATGAAGCAAAGCAGCTAGAGATGCTGATGAGGAAAATGGAATTTCCTGGGGTGTCTTAGAGGTGGGAGGTGTCAGGGCGTTGCTGTGCTTGGCTTCAGAAGGTTTTACTGCTTTCCCAGGAGATGAGTTCATAAAAACAGCTGGTGGTTTGGCTGAGGTTCCTGCTGATAGTTTGTGGTGAGAGCAAACCTGTTGTTCATACTGGGGGTGAGGTGATGTTCTCATGGTAGCAATAGGACAGGCTTCCCAGCAAAGCAGGATTGTATTTTTTCTGTAGATAGAAACTGAAAGAGGGCATCAAATCAAACTCCAGTTGCCAACAATGAGCAGCATAAAGGCATACATTTTTTAGTTAAGAAACAGTCGTTGCATTCTGTTCTCTGTGACCCTCAGAATACTGGATGTCAGTGAATCAATGTGGCAACATGCAGGTCGTGGGGAAAGTATTCCATTGCTTTCTTACACCTTTGCTCCCCTGCCTTCGAATTTACTTATTCTAGATAGTGTCACACTGGTGTTCATGAATCAGAAGAGGTGGCACGACAAAATGTGTATCCTGGCATGAAATCTGTAGTGGAATTAGTGACAACCCTCTGTAATGTTGGGAGACCATTAAGTGCATTGGGTATCAGGCAGGAAAATAAGGTAACCTGATTTATGTGCTGCTGGTTGGGATATGCAAACAATTCAGTGCTTCTGATACTGCCTGCAAACGCATGACAAATGCAGAAGATTAAACAGCATGCCACGGTGCATCCTGCTGTCCTGAGCAAGTGATTTGTGAGCAGACAATTTATTGTGGAGAGCTCATTTCCTGGGGCTGTGATGACAAAGCAACACAAACCATTTAAGTAATGCGTTGGCTTATTGTGACGAGTTCTTAATTTGTGACTCTGTGCCTCTGTGATAACAGCACCTCCGTCTTCATCCTCATTGCGACCCTTAACTGCTCAGGGTGAGTGTGTGGGTCACTGGAAGAACCTTGCAGGACTCCTTGATGCAGGTCCTTTCCAACCCCTTACTAAGCAAGGAGTCCCTGCTGTGTGGGTTTGGATCGATGATCTGAGATACTCAAATCGCTGTGGTCTGAGAACTTCTGGCACCACATCCGTAGCGCTTCATCCATCCATAGGTGTGCTCTGGATTCGGGCTCTGCTTCCTGTGGTTCTCTGGGTCGGTGCTGTGTGTGTACTGAAGACCTTTCCTTCTTTCTCTCTTTTTCCCTGTTCTGCACGTGTTCTAGTGCTCAAATCAGGTTTGCAGTCCCTGCCTTTCTAAAATTACAGAGCTGTTCTGTCTACTGGGGCTCAGGCAGTTCTCATACCCCAGGGTAACCCAAGTCATTGCTTTCTTACTGAGCCACGTTTGGTTTTCTTGAAGTCGTGAGGGACAGCAAAATGGGCGTAGGAGGTGTCATGTGGATAAATGTTGCCTGTGGGAAATGGTTGTGCTGCTCAGATGAAGTTCCTGCTCTGATGATAGGAACTTGCAAAGAATGCAATATTCAAGCTGAAGTTTTCAGTTAAGTGTGGCTGAGGAGGTTATAAAGTTTACAAATGGGGAACCAGCCCATAATTTCAGCTATTGGAAGAGCTGTGGGTTGTTCAGATCTTGCAGTGAGAATGATGATGGAAGTCAGGATTGATGCAGTCAGGAGCTGGGCGTTGTGATAGCAGCATAGCTTCCAAATAGTGGCTGCAATTGCTGTTTGAACCTCCTCATGTATAGCAGGGCAAAACTCATTTTCTGAATGTTATGTGAAATATTGCAGTGGAAAGCATTACTACAAAACATTTTATGCGACCATAATCTGTTTCCTCACTAAGGAGAGGAAGAGCTGCCATCCCTGCTGCTCTTTGTCTCTCAGCTCTCCCCCTGTGGACCCTCCAAGTATTTCAAAGTTATGTAAAACACAGAGAAAGAAAACAGTGTGGATTATGATGGTGAGGTGTTGAGCAAACCTGGGGTGAAGGTCTCTGTGGTGAACCTAAGGGTGTTTGGTTGGTGTTGCTTTGGGGCTCCGTGAAGGCGGGGGGATAAATGTGTGTGTGTGTGTTTAAATGGAAGGCCACAGCTTGGGCTGTGCTGCTTCAGGCTGTTTTCAGAGCTTTCTGAGGCTCTCTGACCATCCTGTAGCCCACAGTCCATCCTTCACACAGAAGTGCTGTGCCAGCACAGCCATCTCCAAAGGCATTGGGAAGCTGTGCACTTTTCCAGGCTTTCCAAACATCTGATCCTTCAGTAGCAATATAAAATCTACTTCCTTAGCTGTTCTGCTGATCCTCTCTCAGTGTGTGATACCTGCTGCATAACCTGGACTCCTCTTTGCACAAAGCACAGGTTGCAGTTTGCAGCAGAGGAGCAAACCTTTGGTGTGTGCTGTCTGCTGTGAGCATTTGGGTTTTGTCTGCAGAAATGCAAAGTGCTGTTGATGTTTTCCCAGCAGTGTTCTGAATAGAGCTGTGTCACTTCATATCACTTGGTAAGGTTTCCATTTAGCTCTAAATTAAATTGTCAATTGGCTGTTATTTTCTTTCTTTCTTTCTTTCTCTTTGTATTCTTTTCCTGCCCACCTTTGCAGTACCCTACAGTGCCATCTTCTTGTGAAGGGTAATTTGCAGAACAGTGTGTTTCAGGTTAGCAGTGCTAAAAGCATAGTTTGCCTTTTAAAAATAGTAGATTTTAACACTGAGTGCAGTTAACCCTTGGAGCAGTGCAGTGATGGGTTCTCCACCCCTGAGTGCTGAGTTGAGATGGGTTAATCCCTCCTGGATGCCCACAGGAAGGAAGAATTGCTTTGCAGTCTGTATTAAGGAGGTGGGTGGATAAGATGACCAGGATGGTTCTTTCGTTGCCCAATTATTCTTTGATTTGAAATTCTAGAGAATTTTCTGTTAAAGGAATTGAGACTTTTTCATCCCAAAGGGAGGCTTCGTAGGCTGTTCCAAGCTGTAGTGCAGGTTCCCATTCTTGCAGTGAAACCCAACGCAGTGTGCATTCTTCATGTTTCAGTTCTATTCTTAATTCCTCTTTATGCAGTGCTGCTGCAGTTGTTGCCTCACGATGTGCTCCACCCTCCTGCTGTAAGCAGGTTTTATTTCTCTGGCTAACGTTGGGCTGTTTATCTGCGGGGAGATGCAGTTGCTCATAATGGATTTTGGAAAAAGCGCAGGGGATGTTTTTATTTCCGAGCTGTTTTACCATGTATTTTTGTTTGCTTTTGTTTTTCTAATTGATGCTTTTATGAAGGACCCTGGTACAATGATCCTGAAATGATGAGGGATGCTCCAGTTGCCTCTGCCAGACGAGTTGGGAGAGGAGCTGCTGGGTCACCTCATCCTACTGTGATGTTTGCTCTCATTTCAGCAAAGCAGGGCCCTGGGTTTGTACAGCTCAGAACCCACCAGGGAAAGGTCCTGCTGCCCACTGAGTTGGCTCATAGCTTTGCACAGACGTGCATCTTCTGGGACCTGTTAACGCCTTCTGCTCGCCATTAACCTTAGCTGGGTTCAAAGAAGCAAATCTGCTGAGATGCTCTGTATCTACAGCTGTTCCCCTGAGCCACTGAGACCCATTCTTTCTGCAGCAGTAGGTGAAGCAAATTAAATGAAAGTAGGATTACTGTGATCTCTGTATACATGAGGGATTTGTAGCTTTTGTTAAGAACCTTGTTTCACGTTTGCAGCCATGTAAGACCGTTCTGCTCTTAAAGTTAAGCAGGTCACGTTCCCTCAAAGTCCTGCTTCTGCACTGCAGGCCCAGTTTATCAAAGCACTGAGATTCAAATTCTTGCCTACGTGGACATATATGTTTAAGTGCTGTGCTGGACCTTATGAGGCTTTCCTTGGGAGCTCCTGCTTCTGCTCTTCCTGGCGAGTTGTGTCAGAGAAGCTGCATGTTTCCCACAGGACAGTGCTTGCTTCAGTCGTTCCGTTTCCATTGGAAAGCCAAGCTCTACCTGGGTCCAACCAGAGCCTGCCTTCTTCCTTGGTCACTGGGATCTATTAGTGGCTGAAGAGGCACAAGCATCCTGCTGTGCCTGCCGCTCTGTGCGTTCTCCTGGTGTCTGGTAGGGACCTGGGGAGCTTTCTTTTGTGCTGCCATCCTGTTTTAGCAGCGAAGCTCTGTGACGAGGCTGCTGCGTTTCTGTGTTTTCAGCCTGAAAGCTGAGCCTGCTGACTGCTGGGCTGGTGATGCTCCAGCAGCACAGCGGGCTCTCCAGCTGCAGCGGGATGCTGACAGCACAGCAGCCTGCACATGGCAGAGCCTGGCCCCAGCTGTGCTCATCTCTCATCAGGAGGATGCACTTCATTGGGCCGTCTCCGTGCTTGTTGTTTTCCTGATGGAGCCAGTGGAGCTGTTACCCTGATAAGGTTCCATGCTGGTGCAAATGAGCTGTCCTGTGCCAAGGCATCTGTCCATATTCCTGACTGCAGTTCACAGCGTGATGTATTGTCTTTCTTCACGTGAGTCTGAGTCTGAAATTACACTTACTGATTTTTATCAGCAAGGAGGTCATCTTTATCTCCTTCTCCTTTTTCTCTACCTAGAAAACAGGGGTTACATGTGAGTTATGTTGCTGCCTTTCATTTAGTCTGCAGAGAAGTTTCCTCGTGTCTGCCTTATTTGATCCTAGTATTTTACACGTGGGGTTGATGTTTGGGAAAGCTGCAGCGGGGGCGTTTCCAGTTTGCAGGTGGAGTTGATGTATGCATCTGTAAGGCTCACGGTGTTGCTTCCCACACAGCTCACCTTGCAATCTGTCACTGCTGTGCAGCCACCACCACCCGTGCTGCAGCTGCACACGTGCAGAGCCCTTGCTTGTCTTGCAGCAGCTGTCCTTCAGGCACTCTGTGTGCAGAGATGTGGGGTTTGTGGAGGCAGACCCACGTCCTGCAGGCAAACGGCGCAGCGCTGCTCAGCATCTCCCAGTGAGCTGAAAAGCTTTCGTTGTTCCCAGCAACCTGGTCACTGCTCCTGTGTCGATTGGGTAGAAACGACACCTGCTTTGGCATTGTAACTCCCTGCCACATTCACGTAGACTTCTGTGTGATCCATTTTAAGAGTGCTGATGATATTTTTCACACGTTCTGGTGCCCAGAGCCTGCCCATTTCTCTTGTGTTTCAGCATACCTGCTTTCCTGCCCTTGGCCAACGCACTGGCAGTGACAGCTCCTCCATCAGAGCGAGCTGGGGAGCTTGTTGCTCTGCAAAAACAGAAATGTTCTGGTTAATATTTGCTTCAGACTCTGTTCCCTCGCCTCCCACTGGCCCTGCTGGTGCCCCAGGGTTGAAGAAGGAGAATGCATTGTGATGCAGATGTGTTTACTGAGGGAGTAGCTACAGAGAAAGGAAAATGCAAAAAGTAAAGCACTTTGCTTCACAGCTGGAACCAGTGCCCTGAGCTTCCAGCCCTGTTAGCTATTGG
The DNA here is from genome assembly GCF_023343835.1 of Lagopus muta. Taxonomy (NCBI): domain Eukaryota; kingdom Metazoa; phylum Chordata; class Aves; order Galliformes; family Phasianidae; genus Lagopus; species Lagopus muta. The sequence goes on from NC_064455.1 coordinate 5,070,727, forward strand.
GGACGTGTGCTTCTCAACGTGAGCCATCAGTTATTAACCAGGCTCCTGCTGAGGTCCTGTTTTTCCAGTCCGTCATCAAGTTATGCCTCAAGGAGGGAGCTACTTAAAAACGAAACGCAAAGCAGAAAGTATGTTCCTGTCTTCAGGCTGTGTCCCAAGTGGTCACAGACTGTGGGAATGATATCCGAAAGCTGAGAGAGAAGTTGGGATTTTTGTACTGTTTCCATGGAGACTGAACTCATTACAGCGATTCCCTGCTTTGTTTTCAGCTCCTGAACCTGTTGCCTTTCCCCCTTCCATCCGCTGCAGGTGTGTGCTCTCCCCAGCATCAGCCCAGGGTTCTCATGGCAGGATGAGAGCAGCCATCAGCTTCTGAAGGCAGAGAGAAGCAAGTTGTGCTTAGAGTGACCAGACAGTGCAGAAATAGCTCCAGGCTGAAGGCACAGAAACAAGCAGCCGTGCTTGAGAATAATTGCCAGATAGGCTTTGTGTTGCGCTGAGCATTGCTCATGGGACCGCGGGGCAGAGCCCTCTGGGCACAGCCATGCATCCCTTGGCTTTCAGAACAAGAAACAGTGAGAGCTTCTTTGCTTTCTTACTGCTCTGAAGGAAGGCAGAATGTTGACAGTTTGCAGTGATGTGAATAAACACCTGACACTCATCCATTAATGATGTGGGTCTCATTGGCTTTCTTGGGCAGTCCGCTGTTTGAGTTCTGCCATGATTTATTCTGCTGTATTTAATAACAGCATTTTTCTAATTGCTTTTGCCTTACTTCCTCAGTAGCAGTAATTGATAAAGGTCAGTATAAATTTGAACCTACGCTGCGCACGTAATGAAATGTGCTCTCATAACATTTAAGAATAACGGTAATAAATATTAATTTAGATCTCTTTGCTTGAGGCCGCGGAGCCGCAGGTATTCCTCACTCAGTGCTGCTGATGGATGGGCTGTGGGCAGCACCGCTGACCTCTGTGTGTCTGTCAGGGCCCCTGGTTGTCACAGAGCTCAGAGCAGCATGAGGCAGGTAATGCTCAGCTGCCTTCCACCTTTCCTGGCCGCTGTCATCTTTGTTCTGATGGCACTTCTCGGTGTCCTTGATGTCCTGTTTGACAGCTGCTGTGTCTGACTGGGTGGCAAAGCGTTTGGGTAAAGCAGGGAGGCTGAAGTGGGATCGCACCCCTCCATGCCAATGCCCTCCTCCCCTTTATTTCAAAGAAGAAACCTCTTCCTGAAATAAATCTGTGACGCCTTCGTGTTGCAGATAGCTTTGGTAACGAACCTCGTGCATTGGCCCTTAGGGCGAGCTGCCATCAGGGCTGGTGGTCCTCCAGGGCTGAGTGCCCCCCAGCAGGAGTGGGACGTGGGGTCCCATGGGGTCCTGCCTCATCCCAGCTGCAGCTCAGCTCTCTGCTGCACTCAGTGCAGTGCAGAGCATCGGAAGTGTGACGTGCTTCCCTGCCAGGCAGGCGTGTGGGTCGTCAGGGCTGTTATTTTTTGAATCTGCCATTTTCTGTTATCTGACAGAGGTTAATTTTCTGTTCTTCTCTCTCTGCTCTTCTCTCTTTTGTCCACAAGTTGTTTGTTGTTATTACCAAGCTCTGTGCCACAACCGCAGCGCCGGCACTGCTGCTGGCTCTGTGATGCTGCGCATCCCATGGATGCTGATTTACCATTTTGGACTTATAAACTTGCAGGAGAAAGCTCACACCTGCGAGGAGCTCCTCCTGCTCACATCTTTGTGTGTGTGACTGCATTTATTTGCAGTAAGTTCTTGTTGGCAGATTATACCGAGCTTACGCTGACAGAATTATTTGACAGCATCCCTTGATATTTCAGCACAGAGCCAAAATCCTGAGGATATTTTGCAGTTTGTGTTCCCTTTAATCTGTTCCCTTTGTTGCTGAGAGCAGGAAATGGATTGTGTAGCTTTTAGCCTTGATAACGTCACGGTAACGTCCATCCTATTTGATCGGAAACCATTAAGCGCTGAAGGAAGACGGAGGGAAAATAATAGAGGGAGGGTGAGCACTGAACCAAAGAATTGTATAAATGCCAAACTGAAACCAATCTTATCCTCCGTGCGATGTCCTTTTGCCAGGAATTAGTGAGATCTGTGTTCCGAGTAATGGGTTTTACCCCAAGGGTGTGTGGTAGGGGGAAGAAGATGAGCAAAGCGTACATAAGTAAGGTATAAAGAACATAGAGTAGGGACGTGCAGCCTTGGTTGTTCAAATTAATGGACCTTGTCATGCTGAAATACAGTATATATTGAAAACTCCTGGGACGTAAAGTTGTTTTTTCCATACGCACTCTTCCCCTCAACTTCAGTTTAAGACTGCTTTTAATGATTCCCATGGGAATGGCGGTCTGGTTGGATGCCTCCTTTTGGTGGCCCAGCAGAAGTCAGTGATTGGTTTGCAATGGGAAGGAGCTGCAGGTCAATGCTGGCCTTGGGCTGCCTGAGCTCCTGCGTCCAGGGCAGCACCTGCGTGTCCTGGGATGGCAGCTGCTGTCAGCTGTGCTGAGCTGTGCTCACAGCAGGAGCCACTGCTGCTTCTGAAGCTGGTGTTCTCATTTGGCAGCGGCTGCAGTTCCACCCTGGATTCTCCAGGAGGATTTTCCGCTGGGATATGCAGGAGAATTCTCCTGCAAAATACCAAATCCCTGCTTTTCTGAGCAGCACTTCCTTTGTGGAGTAAAACCAACCCGTTGCATTGTGCGTGGCTCAACACCTGTGCAGACATCCAGGCAGTGCTGCACACATCAGCCCAAAACCAGGGACTGGGGGCCACCTTGAAGTCACTTCTTCCCCATGCAAATAAATCACTGACAAGCAGCAGTGAATGGAGCACTGAGCCCTTCCTTTGTGTAACTGCTCCTCAGGAGCCGTGTTGGGAGTTTGCAGGAATCACTGAGCTCAGGGGACACGCTGGGGAACGTGACAGCAACGTGTGGGAGCATCGTGCTGCCCGAGTGATGCTGATTTCTCATTGCAGTTTCCTGCTTTTTCAACTTCACCACCCCGTCTGGGATCGTGCTGTCGCCGAATTACCCTGAAGAATACGGAAGCAGCTTGCACTGCGTTTGGTTGATTATAGCTAAACCTGAGAGCAGAATTCATTTGGCTTTCAATGATTTTGACGTGGAGCCTCAGTTTGATTTCCTAGCCGTGAAGGACGGCGGCACTGCGGAGTCTCCAGTGCTGGGCACCTTCTCAGGAAGCCAAATCCCCTCCTCGCTGACCAGCAGCGGCCACGTCGCCAGGCTGGAGTTCCAGACTGATCACTCCATGGAGAAGAGAGGCTTCAATATTACCTTCACCAGTAAGAACTCGATCCTTTGCTTTTCGTTTCAAGCTCCAAATTCTCATTGGGTGCCTATTGGCAAAAGCCTGACCGTACCAAAATCATTGGAAATCCAGAGTGAGGCTGAAAAGTGGGGATCGTGTCAGGTAACAGAGGGCTGGTTTCACGCTCAGAGCTGGTTGCACAAGTTTTGTCTGGCTGTGTTGTCCACCAGTAAATCGGGGTTCCATGGAGCATCCCATCAGCCTCCAGCTTGCCCTGTGCCAGGGGCTTTCTGCCTCCCCTCTGTCTGTGTGCTGCTCACTGGGTGGACAGCAGATGCATCTGTTGGGGCCCAGATGGCTGAGTCCATCCATCAGCACTGTCATCGTTTGCTGACTCCCTATGCAGGGCTCTGAACACTGAAAGAAACCTGTTGCTCTGTTATATTCTAAAGCATTGAAACTTCCTCAGGGACTTTTGGCTTCACTTAAGTCCAGTCTTCAAATCTCAGATGAATGCTACAGTAATTTTATCCTCGTATTGTCCTATAATTTCCTAAGGAGCATTGTTAAACCTATTCAGCAGAACTGATAAATGATTTTGTTATAATAGCCTTTAGTGGCACCACTAAATTAATAGCCTTTCCAGTTATGATTGCAAATCCTCTGTTTAAAAAAAAAATAATAATAATTCAGAGGTCTTAAGAAATCCTTGGCCACATGGAGGAGGCTGAGGGCTCATCAGATGGAATGGCATCGTGGGGCAGAGCTGCATACCCAGGATTGAGCCCTGCGTGCTGTGAAGTCAGGAGCTCTCCTATGGATGCTGGCAGTGCAGGAGGCAGTTTGGATCTGTCCGTACCCACACTGGGAGCTGTGGTTTTCCCTTCTATGAAGATGTTTTTAAGGTGGTTTGTTGTTTTTTTTGCTATTGTAAATGACGCAGCTACACTTGGATTTATGTCTTCTGACTGCTTGAGCTGCCAAAAGGGAACTGCTGAGCCTTTCTCAGGCACCTTGCTGTTCTCAGATAGGAGACAGGACACAACACATTGCTACAAGTTCCAGGAGCACAAGACAGAGATTCAGCCCGTGTTTTCCCCTTCAGCAGTGTATAGTAACACGTTACTGTAAGGCAGAGGATGCTTTGTAGGGAATCCAGAGCTGTGCTTGGCCAAATGCATTAAAGAAACACATAGCATGTGGGTGTAATGAATCTGCAGGCTTTAATCTTTTATATATTGTTCATCTCTGAAGACCACCTCTGAGCCTGCGAAGATATAGTACATAATTATGCACTTAATGGGAAGTTAAGGCTATGGGCTCATTCTCTGATTGGTTGGCTGGCCTGGCTTTAGCTGCAGGAAAAGGGCAGTCCTTTAACCAGAGCAATGTGTCTGTGCAATTCCATCCTTAACTTTGCAACATGTAGGAAGGTAATGGCTTCGTGTCCTTGCTTTTATCCCAGTAATGATGACAAGGAAGGCTGTGGACCGTATGGCAGCAAATCACACAGTGTCCTTAATGGGTAACTCACGTCCCATCTGTGTGGATGCACTGTCTGTGTAGATCATATGCACTGTGGTATTTTTAGAGCTTTTTTTTTCTTTTTAAATCTGTCTCTATTTTGAGTATTTTAGCATTTTCACATCGGAATTGTTGCTAAGATGGGATGGTTTGCACACTCATTCCTGGTCCCAGTTGCTGCACTGTGAGGCAACCAAGGGCAAGATCGCGTGCTAATTGCCACCATAGAAATGGTGTGGAAATATGAATTCTTCACTTGTGATCTGACCTGATCATTGTTACATCATTGAAGGGAAGCTCACTGTCCTCTCTTTGCCTCTCAGCATTTAGGCACAACGAGTGCCCAGACCCTGGAGTGCCTGTGAATGGGAAGCGCTTTGGGGACAGCCTGCAGCTCGGCAGCTCCGTGTCCTTCCTTTGTGATGAGGGCTTCATCAGAACCCACGGCTCAGAGACCATCACCTGCATCCTGAAGGAAGGGAACGTGGTCTGGAACAACGCCGTGCTCAGATGTGAAGGTAAACTTTAGAGCTGGAAGTGCTTCTAAGCCTCAGCTTCTCAGTCGTGGCCATGATTTTGTGCAGCTCTGTTGGGAACTGTCTGCACAGAAGAGTTTGCTTGGAAGGGAGAACCAGTCACACAACAACCAATGCAAAATGAATGATGGAGATGGTTTGATTTGCTCAGCTCATCTTAAAACAGGTGCTTTTCTAATAACAATAATGGAAGGCTTTGATTTACCGATGACTGAAAACTTCCCTGCTCCTCTTGGCATGAAGGGAATTAAAGAACAGAGAATGGAAGACAGGTGGAGATACGTCTTCTGTCCTGATTTTTGGTGCATGTAAAATACATTATATAATATTTATGTAATGAAAGCAGCGAAAGGTGCAGATCTTCCCTGTGAGAAGTGAACTCATTGCTGCCATCATCCACACGCACACCTCCAGCGTGTCTCTTGCTGTGGTACATCAGTCCCTACTAATTGATTCTGGCAATCAGGAGCCATAAATTGTGTCTGCATCTCCTTGCCATTACTGCTCTGATAGCCAGTGCAGAAATGGGGGAAATGAAATGGTTGAATTAAAGGCTTTATTACAGACTTCTGAGCTTTTTCGGAGTCTTTTAAATCTTCCATTATAGAAAAGAAATGGAAAAAATAAAATTGCTCATTAGAGGTGAAAAGTCTTGTGTTGTCAGAGGAGTGATGCCCTGCGCTGGTATTTACAGCACTTTGAATAACAGAAGTGCTCTAATGCTGAGAAATCATTTTGGTAATTGGTCATGCATTGTTCAAATGGATGAGCAGCAGAAAGCACGCAGTCCTGTCCATTGTCTTGGAAACTGAAATAAGAGGCATTGATTGTGTTCAATAAATTTTATGGAGAGAGAAGCCGGACTTATTTTCTTGTATAATTTTTCTTCTACAAGCAGCTGACAGTAAAATGTCTGTGGGTTTGATAGAGGGTGTCCTTTCCTATCACAAACAGGAGTATTTAAATCTATGTATCTCTGAGTGCAGCGGGGAAACATACATAAAGTAATGCATTCCCAATCAGTGTTTGTCTCTGAAGGCTTTGAGAACATCAGACATCCTTATGCCATTAATTGTGCTTTTCTCTCTGTGGTCACAGTGTTGATCTCTTTCGCTCCCTCTTTGGTGTGCACTGAATTAAGTGTACATTTTAATCACCTTTTCAAACAAGGAATGGATCCAAAGTAACGTTTATGACTTGAATAATTGACGGCAAGGAAAGACCTAAGAGTTGAGTTGAAAGATGCATAGAAGTCTTGACAAGAAATTACATAGCTCTGGGGCGTCTCGTTCAAAACTGATTGGTTGGGATCCAGTTGAGATCTGGCTTTTATTTGGCATCCTTCAGGTCAGCAGTGATGGCTTTAGGCCCAGATTTCTGTGGGCATTTCGGATCACATTGTGACACTTCATAGCCCTCGTGCAGAGCTCACCCTGGGGCGCACGCACCTGTCTGTGCTGTTGCATTTTGTGGAGGACAATCCACAGCAACGTAAGGCTGTAGGATTTTGTTCCTCTGGTCCATCAGTGTCCTTTTTCAAGAAAAGATAAGACTGTGCCTTCAGCTTCTGCTGCTGGCGTGAGGGACTGCAATGTGGAATAAATGCCACAGTCCTGTGATGTCCCTTGTGGCAGAAAAGACATGACTCAATTACCCGCAGATATGAAAGCCTTCCTGGCACCCGCAGCTGCTGAAATCCACACCGACCTTGCAGTTTCCTCGGGTTTATATCTAATGATGATTATTACACCCTGTCCACTCAGAGCTGCTGCACAAGGTCAGGTAGAGCTGCACTTCGTCAGCATGGACTTAAAAAGGCGATTTCTTGCAGTCTGCTTCTGGTTGGTTTTAACACTGAGAAACAGCAGTGCATGAAAGCTATTGTGTGGCAGGGGTGGGTCCCTGTCATCCTGCAGCAGTTTCTGTGCTGTTTGTCACCTGAATGCATCCTTTCCTCATTGCAGCTCCATGCGGGGGCCACCTGACATCTCCCAGTGGCACCATCCTGTCCCCTGGCTGGCCTGGCTTCTACAAGGACTCCCTGAGCTGTGCATGGGTGATCGAGGCCCAGCCAGGCTACCCCATCAAGATCACATTCGACAGGTGGGCATTTCTCAGAGCTTACCCAATTATCCTACATCTGTATGCCTCCGTGTTATCCTGTAGCCCGTGCTGCTTTCTCGTCGTTAGAGCACATTCAGAGTTACAACAGAGCAGAGTTAGCAGTGCTGTTATTGTTTCTCACGGACATATTCTTCTGTCTCTTGCAGGTTTAAGACGGAGGTGAATTACGACACCCTGGAGGTGCGAGATGGCCGGTCCTACTCGTCGCCACTGATAGGTGTCTATGATGGGACTCAGGTGCCACAGTTCCTCATCAGTACCAGCAACTACCTCTACCTCCTCTTCACCACTGACAAAAGCCACTCTGACATTGGCTTTCAGATCCGATATGAAAGTAAGTGCAAGTTGTTCACGTAATTATTGCCCTCTCCAGCAGCACAATGGACTCAATCAAAGACCCCTCGGACTTGCTTCTCCCCTTTGCCAGGCAGTTAGCACCACTGCCTTGATTTGAGAAGCCATTACAAGTCAAGCAGCACTTTCTGCTTTTCAACTATCTTGATTGATTAGAATTTTTTTTTTAATCTTTGTTTTAACATCTACAGAATGTTATTAGAAGGAAAACAGGGTGTATTTTGGAAAGAAGCAGAGCTCAGTTCCTCTGCCCATTTCATCCCCTTGCCTTGGGGATAATCAGCAGCACTCTGGATGAGCTCCTAGGGTGAACCTTTCCCCCTGTTAGTAACTACGCCTTGGCTTTGTTTGCCACAGCTGTGAAGCTGCAGTCCGACCACTGCTTGGATCCTGGGATCCCCGTCAATGGGCAGCGCCATGGCAATGATTTCTATGTGGGAGCACTGGTGACATTCAGCTGTGACTCAGGCTACACCCTGAGTGACAACGAAGCCCTGGAGTGTGAGCCAAACTTCCAGTGGAGCAGACCACTGCCGAGCTGTGAGGGTAAGGGGCGCAGAAGAAAGCATCTGCAGGAGATGGCAAACACTGACCTGCAAAGGCAGTGCAGCAGTTGGGAAATTCACAGTGATGTTTGATCTGTGTGCTGGGTTGTTTTGTTTGGACCTTCAGAAGAGCTGACTGTTGCCTTCTTTGCAGCTCTATGTGGAGGTTACATTCGTGGTTCCAGTGGTACTATCTTATCCCCGGGCTTTCCTGATTTTTATCCAAATAACTTGAACTGCACGTGGACAATAGAAACATCACATGGAAAAGGTGAGCAATTTTTAGCTTACAGTGTTTTGGAGTTGGGCTTGGAACTGTTGGAGGATGGTCAGAAGGAGGCCAGTGCTCAATGTCTTTGTCTCCAAGGCAGTGCTGTTGTGTGTCCACGTGTTTGGCCAGTTGTCATTCTTGCCACCAGTCAAACATTGTGTCTGGACATGGCATAAAAATAAATTTTGTGGTGACATCTTTTATGCTCTTTGAAACAGAGAGAACTAAGAGAGAAAGGCAGTCCTGCCCTTGGCACTACTGCTGTAATTGGTACTCAGTCGTACTGTCACCCAGAATGTTCTTTGCTGTGTTGGAGCTGTATCTGTGTAACATTTCACAGATAGAGAAGTGTAGGTGCATGGTAAATAATTTCCAAACATAGGACAGAATTCAGGCTGTCAGTTTCCAGGTGTGCCCTGGTTCTGCAGCTTCCATTTCTCCACCAGCTAGGACTGCTGGCAGCCTGGAGGCAATGCATGGGTCTATTCAGTCCAATTTCCTGCATGGCACGAGCCAATTTTGTGTCTTGGAAGAAAAATTCCGGGAAGTGCATCACTGAGAATTAGAGAACAAATTCTGTGTGGAAAGAAGGGTGGTGTTTGTCTCATAGAATCATAGAATATGATGCCCACAAGGATCATTCATCGAGTCCAACTCTTGGACTCATCACGCAGTCAGAATGTTCTTGGGGTAAGCACCCAGGGTACAGCCTTTATGTAACTTTATGCACTGTTATGTAACTGTCTCATACTGGATATCAGCACAACGGGAGCTATCATGAGCCAATTTTGCCATACCATTTGTATTACAGCAAATAAACTTGTCAATGAGCAGCACAGTGCATTAAGGGAACCATCACATGCTGTGAAAACTATTCAGTTGAGTAGCAGCAATCCACTCTTCATTAATCCACTCTGCCTTGGATTCAGCTGTGTGATGAGGCACTGCATTATCCTGTTGCTAAGCTAAGCACAATGCAGCAAACTGACACTCTGTCATATAAGAAAGTGTAACTCTGATGGCCTGTGCACCTTTTTTTTCTTTTTGGCTAATATCAGAAGAAAAGATCTTTTGATCAAACTAAGCAAGGCTTGAAGAACGGTGCGTTTTCAGATAGTGGGGGAATGCCCACACAAGTCTAGGAATTCTTTGTCCCCTGTGCAGCAGCACTGGAAACAGCACCTCCCATAGAGCAGTTTGGTGTCACTCAGTTCTGGATTGGCCAAAGAACTCAGGCCTGGGTCTGACCATCCAATACTGGGCAGTGTTTGCTTCACTTAGAGAAAATCAGGCTCAGTTTTAGTTGTGTGAGCTTCGTGAAGGCACTGCTTGGGTGCAGGAAACCTCCATATGAAAGAGGTGAGGATGAGAGGAGAGGACACACGAAGGATGCAGTGCAGTTATAATGAGGTGGCATGTGGGCAGGCTGCATGTCAGCAGAACCTTCCTTCCAACTTAAGTAGTTCAGGGGCTGCTTATTTACCTCTGCCATGGAATAAGGAAAGGAGTCCATTCCTCTAAAGCTTTGTGAAACACAATGAAATGCCTTTTCCTGGGCTGCCCCGGTGGAGGTGTGCATACATATGTGTGCATTTGTACACATTCTGTCTCCTGCAGTGGCATTCTGTTCTTCTTAATGATCAATTTGCCCAGCCATTGATATGCTCAGCTGCTGCATTGCTTCTCCCAGCCCTCCTCAGCATTCCTGCAGTGTTTCCGCTCATTCCTCCAGTACTTCAGCAGAATGATCCCAAGTCAGGGCAGCATCCACTGGAATTGAATGAATTTAGTTGCTGAAGAACAGAATGGGCTTAAAAAATGTGTTAAAAAAGCACAACCAAAAGCCCAATCTTGGCTGACTTCATCTGCAGTGCAATTGCCAAATCTTCAGTGTGCTTTGGCCTTGGCCTTCAGTTCCCTGTTCTTGGATACCACGGGGGCAATCAGTGGAGAACGGGGTAAATCTGATACTGGTTCAGCCTAGGATTGTTAACAGTTCTGCTCTGGCAGCTCTAACAGGCAGGGGAGGTGTTTGCATCACCCATTGCCGTTGTCCTTCACTCTTCTTGCTGTGGGTGTGAGTTCCCTTCTCCCATAACATGGCTGAGTAGAGTTGGGGTTTTGCTTTGGCCATTCCTGGTGGAACCACCTGCACCATAAAAGCTGACCTCAGCTTACTCCCAGGTCTTGATGAGCTTCTTGCAGGTGGGCAGCACACGAATCCCCTGATGGAAGCACATTCATTGTTGTAATAGTTGTTTTTATGTGGCTGCAGACAGATTGACTTTATGGACTCGTGGGCTGTATAATTTAAGTTTAAAAGCGGCTTAATCTTAAAGATGTTTACATGCTTAAAAAGAGACTGTTATTTTTCATCTTAGAATTTCGAAGTGATTTCTTTTCCCTATAATTTTTGTTGTTTCTTTTCCTGAGAATGGGCAAAAAAAAACCCTGCATTTACAGAGACATTTTGTGCCACGGTAAATTGCAGACCAGTGCAAAAATTTAATCGGAGTGGCAGGCTCTTTAAAATGGTTTTGTAATCAGCCCTTTTGGCTGCAGTTACCCAGCCCTTGGTGGGCTCTGCTGCTGGAGAGCCCCATGTGTGCGGTTGGCTCCGTTATCTCTGAAGCCCTGAAATTGGAAGCTGTTCTCCCAACCCCAGGCACTGAGCTCTGGTGATGCTGGGGGGTGTGATATTTCTCTTCCTTAGATTGGGTTTTGTAAAGGCAAGGGTATAAATCTACTGTCAGTTGATAAACAAGAAACGCTTACAGCATTTTGTATTCCCTGCATCTCACCGAGATTTCACGCCAAAGCAGTTCATATCAGCTTTGAATCAATTGTACTGCAGGTACGGATAATAAACGTTTGGGAACGTTTAAAAGTTTCCTGCCTTTATGGAGTTGCACAGAGGGGAACAGATGAAGTAAACATTTTCTGCCAGGCTGCAGATAATGCTTACAAGGGATGTGCTGCTATGGAGATGTTACACGGCTGAGGTTCCCGTGAACCCTGCAGCTTCCCAGCCATGGCCATGGGGAGGGTTTGTGTTGGTCACCCACCTCTGAGTCCTTCTATCCTGGGAAGGAAATTGCTTGCAGTCCAAGAAATTGGATAGACGTAGGGACGAGTGGAATGTTAAGTTATCACTGGATGCTGACAAAAATTCTGCTGGGATGAATATTAGAGCTCATGCTCCAGAGCTTTGATCAGTCTCTGGGTTGATCGCATCCCGATCTCCCAAATTAATGGGGAACGGGGAGCAAGGAGGAGATAATTCCTCTGATCCTTATTTACAGATTTCCTGCAAGCAGCTGATGCTGTACTTGGTCAGAGAAGGGATGCAGAGTCAGACAGCCCTCGGGTCTCCCCAGGTTGGCCGTCACTGTGCTGTTAATCATTGGCTTTAATGTAAGAACTTGGTCGTGGCACTGGGCGCTCGTGACGTGTGCGAGGAGCAGCAATCAGCTGTGACTGATGGAGAGCAGATGACAGCACCTGTGTGTGCATGGAGGAGCCTCATAAAGCCCCGCTGGGTTCAGGGCTTGTGAGGAACTGTGAAGGCCATTGCTGCTCTGTAGACCTCAAGGTGTTGATGTTGCAGTGTTGGCATAGAGGGGGACAAAAGCCATGTGTGCATGAGGAATGTGGGCTTGTCTGTGAGTGATCTCCTGGTGTCCTGCAGGGACCATCCCACCGTAGGAAGGTGCAGGAGGTCTCTGCAGTAGCACTGCTGGCAGAGATACCTTCTGGAGGGACCTTCCTGACCTTTGGTATTGCCTTAAGTCCTGTTTTCTAGGTATGAATACCTTCCAGTACATGCTTTGTTATTTTCAAGTCCTCACAGCTACAGCTTTTACTTTCCTTGCTGCCCACCTGAAGGTCAGCACAGCTAAAACAAAGCACTCGGAGCTGCCGGGCTCCATCCTTGCTGCTGCAGATCCATCCTCAGGTGAGCTGTGCTGCCTGTTGCAGAGTTCCAGAGGCACAGGAATGGAAGACCCCGACTGCCTCGCTCTGTTCTGTGCCCTGGGTACTTTTCTAACATAAATGTGCCCTCTCTTTTCAGTATGGTTTTTCTTTTCCATCGGGCTGCTCTTAGTGGAAAACAGGCAAAAAGAGCCCGGTGTCACCGCAGGGAGTGCAGCGGGCTTTGGTTCGAGGTGCTGCTGGTTCTCTCCTGCAGGCGTGTTCTTCACCTTTCATACCTTCCACCTGGAGAATGGCCATGATTACCTCCTCATCACCGAGAACTCCAGCTTTGCACAGCCCCTGAAGCAGCTCACCGGCTCCCGCCTGCCCGCCCCGCTCAGCGCAGGGCTCTTTGGGAACTTCTCTGCACAAATCCGCTTCATCTCAGACTTCTCCATGTCCTATGAGGGCTTCAACATCACCTTCTCAGGTAAGAACAGAGGTGGATAGACTTCATTCTTTCCCTTTTCTTTATACTTCAGTGCACATCTTGGGAATAGGTTCCTGTTGGTTCATGCGGTTGCCGTTCTTGGAACTGGATGCCCAAAGGGGCTGTGGGTGCCCCATCCCTGGAGGTGCTCATGGCCCTGGATGTGCCCTGGGCAGCCATCCCACAGCAGGGCTCTACCTTCCAACCCAACCCTTCTGTGATTGTATTCAGTTCTTCCACTGATAAATTGTGCCAGCATTGAACTGTGTGTCCCAGGAAATATTCTCTTTACAGCCCTTTATGTCCATATGCAGCAGTTTTGTGCACCACGAGCCCCCGTGGTGACTGATTGGACCCCCTGGAATTATATCCCATTGTAAAGCCCAGTGACTTTTCCTTCTCTGTTTATGGGTGGAGTTTCAGCTCATTTTCTTGGGGTATCCCCAGGAGGCCATTCCTTATGCAGAACAGATCATCACCCTTGTAAATAATGCCTTTGCTCAGGCAGTCTTTGGTTGAAGTGTCCTCAACCCCAATGTCCTACAAATGACTGCTGAAATGTTGGCCTGTGCACACGTTTCAGTAAATGCAGTCTTTGCTGCCTGAATGCCCTGACAAGCAGCTCCATAAAGCAACCAAGGAACGAACAAAAGCTCGTTGTATGGTTGCCATTCTCTTCTGTATCTCAGCACACTTTTCAGTGCCCCTACTCTGCCTGCTGGGGAGGAAGGGCCATGACCAGTTATTTGGGGCTGGGTGCTGATGTGTTTGCAGTCTTTGAGGGACAGAGCTGCTGCCATAGATGCAGTTAAAACCTGCCACACTCCAAACTGGTTCCCAGTGCCTTTGTTCTGCCCTCTGAAGTCAGGGATTTCCACGTGATACTCTGTGAAAACTAGACATAAAAATTCCAATTAACTTTCATTTTGATGGGGAAAAAATGGCTTTTTGTCTAAACAAATTGCCTCATGTTGTCCTGCTATAACTGTTACTTTCAGTATTTTGGGACCTACTTCCTTTCTCAGAAAATGAAAATGGGAGTCAGTTATGTATTTTAGTTCTCTTTATTTATGTAAGTACATACTTTGTATTTTGCAGCTCCGTTATTTGTTCAAAGAATAACCCCCAAAAGAGGTTTCTTTTAAAATGGTTTGTGGCCAAAGGCATACATTTGGCTCTTCTCCATAATGCTACATGACCTTTCATTTAGTAGCAGCTTAAATGTTCTCTTGCATTCCCCAAGCAGGATGCTGTGTTCATTCATTTTCAGGATTAGTAATGTAGAGGCAACAGAAATCCCATCCGGATCAGTTCATCTTCATTGTACTAAACCAGGGGGAGGATGACAAACCTCCATCATGCCCTGCCACCACTGGTGTCACTTTCTGCTTTGGCTGGCAGCAGTGACAGAGAACGAGGAATGGTTTACATCAGTTGTCTGCTGGGAGCCTGAGAGCTGTGTTTTGAGAGTGAGACCCAGGTTGTGGTGTCCTTGGTCAAACAGGTCACACGTGTTGCACGAACGCTTCTTTTTCAGACCTTACCCACATCTGAATCACAACCCACAGGGCTTGGAGCACTTTTGTTGGGGAGGACGGGGTACAGAGCGTCTCCGAGCCGTGCAATAAATGCCCGTCTGTCTCTCACAGAATACGACTTGGAGCCTTGCGATGAGCCAGAGGTCCCAGCCTACAGCATCAGGAAGGGGCTGCAGTTCGGCGTGGGCGACGTCCTCACCTTCTCCTGTTTCCCTGGGTACCGCCTGGAGGGCACAGCACGAATCACCTGCCTCGGGGGGAGACGGCGTGTGTGGAGTTCGCCTCTGCCAAGGTGTGTTGGTAGGTGGTCATGTGCTTTCATTTTGCTTGGCTGGTTGCACCGTGCTGGAGCTGTTAGCGGGGCAGGGAAGTGCGTGGCGTTATCGCAGGGAAACCTCCGGGCTGGGTGGTGCAATGGTGGGGAGAGGGAGCTGGGATGAGCTGCAGCCCTGTAACTGTATGTGGGGAAGGGGAAGGGTGGGCGGAAGGGCTGCAGCCCGCTCTCGGGTTGGAACACACAGTGCGTGGTGGTTCGGGGTCCTCAGAAGCCCTATGTTGTGGCCCAGTGGGTGAGTCACAACCTGGGGGAGCTCCAGCAGCCCTTTAGGGACAGGTTCTGTAAGGTTGTGTGGTTTTAGGGCCAACCTCCCTTTGAATTAGAGCGCTGTAAAACGTAATAGGGTGGAGATGAAGGCTGCTTCAGGGTGGGTGCTGGTGAGGAACACGGATTTCATCTCAGCGTGGTTCTCTCTCCCACCTTCAATTCATCCACCTCCAACCACTGCAGGTTCTTTTGTTCAGTCCCTCTTGCAGTTATTTATACTAATAAACAAACGTGTGGGGAGAGGAGATGAGGAGGTCACCTGAAACACTGAGCCAATTGCTGGCTGTCATCCCTAATGCAGAGGGGCTGCGGGTTGAGCTGCCCACAGTGCCCTCTGAGCACAACAGAACAGGAGTACCAGTGTAGCAGCAATGAAGCAGGAGGGAAGAAGGATTGCCAACGCCTCAGGTCTTTGCAGAAGGATGATTTAACACATTTCTGGGTTTGTTGTACAGTACAGTAAGTCGGAAAATATGCAGAGCTCTGCTGCTGCGTGGGTCACCCAGAGCAGCATGGAGATGCGTGCAGATGAGACAGGCCACATTCATACCTGGTATCACTGCAGCAAAACCTGCTAGGTGGATGTTCCTCATCTGTGGCCCCTGAGGGATGTTGGAAAGGAAAGCATCCCAGCAAGAGCCAGTCTGCTTTCGCAGTCTGTTGAGCTTTGCTGTTGAGTCCTGTCATGCTGAGTGCATTTCCCAGCACTGTTTAATGCCTAGGTCACAGGACTGCATCATCCTGCTGTGACAAGCAGCCTCTTCAGGGCATGAATAATAATCAGGTTGCAGAGAAAGCTCATCAGGGGAATAGAAATCAAAAAGCATCATAACACGGCTTTAAATCTGGTTTTCAGACGTCCCTAAATGGACACACGAGTTCCACGTGCCCAGATCTCTGCGGTAGCTGGCTTAGAGTTAGCATGCTGGTTAGTGATGATGGATCAGATTGCCTGTCTGGTGATCTGTGCACAGCTCTGCTGGCAGTTTTTTCCACAATGCCCCTGCTGCACACTCAGGCCTGTGTAAGGGTACAGGTAGAAACTGGAAACCTCCTTCCTATGGCCCACTAAGAGATCTGGTTGTGCTGGCAGCCCAGGCACATCGTATTCAGTTTCCTGTTCTAGGGATGGATCTGGATTGAAACGAGAGCAGCTTATCCCTTCATCCTGCCCCTCTCTGCAGGTGGGGATGCTCTGTGCTGACCGCTGCACCAGACCAGGTCCTGCATGGTGACATCCCCAGCATCAGCCCCGGGTACTCAGTGCTGCAGGGAACGTTGTCCTCCAGGGAAGAGGGGAGGAGAAAGTCACCTCCCAACCGCTTCCTCTCACCATGTCTGCTGCTGCTTCCTTGCTTGCTTTCCTGCTTGACTGGGAGGAGCAGCAGAGGTGGGAGAGGTGATGCAGAGAGCTGCACATGCACTGCACTGGTTTCCTGCAGTCCCAGCAGCTCTGTTGTGTGCTGCATGAGTTTGGAAGTAAAGCTCATGGCTGTGTTAGCAGATGGGTGTAGGAAGGAGTGAGCATCTGTGGCCATTTGAAGGAATCACCTGCATGTGCTGTATGGCTCGAATACACACGTGGTTATTAAAAGGTGGTTTTGTGTCTTTCTGTAGCTGAATGTGGCTCGTCTGTAACTGGAACTCAAGGTGTTCTGCTGTCCCCCAACTACCCAATAAACTACAACAACAACCACGAGTGCATCTACTCCATCCAGACACAGCCTGGAAAGGGGATCCAGCTGAAAGCCAGGACTTTTGAACTGGAAGCAGGAGATGTCCTCAAGGTAACTCTTTGTCTCAAGCAAGGAAGGGTAGCAATGCTAACGAGAGCAAGATCTGAAAGGAATTTGATGTTCTTGAGTTCTAATAAAGTGAGCTGGGGCTGACCTCGGGAATGTGCCATGCAGGCAGCACCAGTGGCACAGTGGTCATCTCTGGAAGACTCTCCTGCCCATAGCTGGGCTGGTGTCTGTGGCTGCTGCTGCTGGTAATCACTGCTGTGTCACTGAGTGCCTGACACGGCTGTTCTGAAGGCAGCAGCACGAGTCCCACGGACCAGAGCGATCTTCAGGCTGATAACGGAATGTGGCCTGTGGGTATTCCCCCCCAGTGCTAGAGCAAGAGGAAAAACTGCCATACATCTGTGAAACTGTGTCTTCTAGCCCGGGGACACTGAGCAGTGTGTCACTGCTGTGTGTTGGCTGTGCTTAGAGACATTTTGTCACTGTGGGGAATGGGCACCTCTGAACTTCGTGAGCTCACGGCAGTCTGTGGCAGCAGCTTTAAGGTGGTAGCAAAGGTCTGTTGTGCTTCAGCTTAACTGAGGGAGCGTGGGGGTTTTAGTATTATTTTTGTGATTCTAGGAACCAAGGCTGATTCCTCTGCAAAAGGGGTTAATTTAAATTCAAGCTACTCAGCATCCCCGTACTCGGATTAATCTGCATTTACAAGTTTCAGGACTCTGTATGGAAGGAGACAAATCTAGGCTGAGTTTCTGTTAACCACAAAGAAATGGTTTTGTAGGAGGTATTGATATCACAGGATGTGTTCTGCTGTTCTAAAACCAGAGAACGCCTCTGCCCTTGTTGGTGGAATCCACGCATGTTCAACTCACAGAATCACAACCACACCAGAAACATCTGCCAGCATTTCTTTGGCTTCAAATGAGCCGCCCCTGTTTGCCCTCCCGAAGGGTTTGACCCCTAAAGTGGCAATGAAAGGTGTTTTCCAAAATTCGTTTCTCGTTCCTCCCAGGTCTATGATGGCAGCAACAGCTCTGCTCGCCTGCTGGGCTCCTTCAGCCGCTCGGAAATGCTCAGCACCAGCATCAACAGCACTTCCAGCAGCATGTGGCTCGAGTTCATCACCAACAGTGAGAACACCAGCAAAGGTTTTGAGCTGCAGTTTTCCAGTAAGCCTTAGGCCCATTTTCGAGGTGTAATTCTATGGCTTTGTGTTACAGTTGCATGAGAAGAGGACGCAGTCCTTCCATAGCAGTTCTTGCAGTCTGAAGTGGAGTCGGAGCAGGGGAGAGGAGCTCTGCCCACGAGCCCTGCTGTGCACACGAGGCTGCAGCTGGGATAGCAGATCTCTGGGATCTCGCTCAGATCTTATTTGAGAAATGGAATTCTGCATAGGGTGTTTCTTCTTTGCTGTGATTCTTTTCCATCTGAGCATTTTCCTGGGAGGAAAATACTCGGTGTGGTCTTGTGTTAACACCTTGTTAAATGCCTGCGAAGAGCTGACGCCGTTTCTCCCGTCCAGGTTTTGAACTCATCAAATGCGAGGATCCCGGCATCCCGCAGTTTGGCTACAAGGTCCACGATGAGGGGCACTTTGCTGGCAGCTCGGTGTCGTTCAGCTGTGACCCTGGCTACACCCTGCGGGGCAGCAGAGTGCTGCTCTGTCTGACCGGGGAGCGGAGAGCCTGGGATCAGCCCCTGCCAACCTGTGTGGGTGAGAAGCTCTTGCTTTCCAAAAGTCCTCCAGTGCTTTCTTTGCTTGTGGGCACTGCACTGACGCCCTTCCTTTCTCTGTAGCTAATACATGTGATATTATCTTTAATATTGATTGCAGCCATCGACATCAAAAGGTAATGATAAGGATCCTGTGTAAGGCATCTTCAGATCGAGAGCAGCGATAGCTGCAAAACTTCTCCAGGCAGTGTTAACACGAAGCACCGCTGTGAGCACAGATTTGACAAGGTTTTGTGCTTCTCTGCAAGGAGACTGCTGCTTTTCCAGTCCTTGTCCTTTCACTTGATGAACACATTGTGTTAAATGCAGCAGCACTGCCTGGAAATGGCAGACAGCAGCGTGTCCTGGCGTTTGACAGATCAGAGTCGTGTTGATTTGAGAGCTACATGACACCTCATTCCAGTTTTTTGGGTATTTTAATTCCCTCAGCCTTCTCCTCGTCGAGTCCTGGCTTCCCCTTTACCTCTCCAAATAGATATCTTACAGCTTAGAAAACTCTGCTGTTGAGTTTTGTCTATCCAAACGAAGTGTGCATGCCCAAATCCATGCGATTAATGAGGGCTTCCAGGGCATGGCGAAGCTCTTACAGACTTTGTCCCCTTGGAGCTCTCAGCAGCTGCTTCCATGTGGTGCTCAGATGTTGGCACACCAAATTCTCCCACGCTGGGAGCTCTGTGCTGCAGCTCTGCTGAGTTTTAGCTTTGCTTATTGAGGGGAAAAAGACACATTTCTGTCATTTATCCATCCTGTTAGCCTGCATCCTATTTTCTGGGTGTTCATGAGAATGATTGCGTCTTCATGAACATGTGGGAACTTGGAGAATTTTAATGGACATATAATGAAAACATATTCAAAATCCTCACGTTGGGGTTCATTTAGCAGCCATACGTATGCTGGCTCCTCCGTTTGATCACTCTTATGAATCGTTGAGGCTTTTTGCACATGCAGGCAGAACTGAGTTCTTTGGCCCCACGTCTGGATCAGGGGAAGCAGGATGTTGGCAGGCTCTGCCTTTATTCACTGCGGAGCCAAAAAGGTGAAGAGGAGCTCTGACAGCACGTCAGGAGTTAGGAAGTGCTGTTGTTTGATGGCTCTCTCTTAGCTGAATGCAGTGACTCCCTGGCTTTGCCTGGTAGGCTGTAAGAATCTCTTTAAACGGGGAGCAAGTCCTCTGTTGTATTGATAGGCTGAGATTTGTGCTGTTGCCAGTAGGAGCCATGACAATGCAGTGAATCTTCTCATTAACCCATGTGTTTCTTACAGCTGAGTGTGGGGGTTCTATCAAAGGAGAGACGTCAGGACGGATTCTGTCTCCCGGTTACCCCACACCCTACGATCATAACCTGAACTGCATTTGGGCCATAGAGGCAGAAGCTGGTTGCACTATAGGGTGAGTAGAAGCTCTTCATGCTGGTTTTTCCATGCAGCCTTGTATGGGTGAGGCGACAGCTTCCACAGCCTGAGCTCAGAGCTAGCAGAGAGGCTGGGTTGTGTCTCTGGGGTTCCAAATTCTTTCGGCGTTGCTGAAATTTCCTCAGTGGCTTTCACCCAGCAAACCCGATCTTTATCTCCTACTGGTTATTGTAGCTCGCTTTCCTTTCCGTGTACAGCTAATTTTTCTGGAGGTAGATCAATAATGACATAAAGCAAGTAGCGAGAATGCAGTGTCACTTTGAGAGTCCCCCGTGGGGGATCAAACACTGCTTTGTCCGCTTGCCAGGTTGGACAGAAGTGCCATTGCTGCTTCTTCCCCTTACCCCAGTGCTTTTCAGCCCCGTCTGGGCTGTGTCTAACAGCTATCATGCCATGTGATGACGAAGCCAGATTGTTTGCTGTTGCTGCCTGTGTTACTGCTGTATGAAAAAAATCTAAGAGCTTTTTCGTATTTACAAGTCTAAGAGTAGAACGTAAATGCTCTTCACCCCTTTCCTTGACTGGGGCAGAAACAAATGTGTTCCAACACATTAGGGCTAAATTTCTCAACTGTATTCTACCGTATGTCCAAGTGGCATAATCCTAAAATGGGGATGTGTGTATAAAATTGCTTGGAAGATCACATCCCAGAAAAGGATAATGGAAGGCAATGACAGATCTGGTCAGTCTGCCATCTGCAGTACCAGAGTAAGCCAGCACCAAAATGGATGAGCTCTGTGGAGTCACATTTGTGAGAATGAATGGTGAAGCATGGGGTCCCCAGCCAGAAAAATGAGACCCAGCACCTAGCTTTCACCTTCTAATCTTATTGTTTTATGGTTTTAATGAGAAGAACAGATGAAATACAGTTATTCTCCCAAAGGAAAGGCTCAGGATGGTTTCTGAACATCTGGTTTGTTCAGAGACCCAAGACTGTTCTCTGCTCCTGCTCCTCTGACTTCTGTTCCCGTTTTGTTTTTACTTTCCTGTTGGAAAACGGCAGTTTGAAATGTAATTTGGTCCTAAGTTGTGTGAATTTGGTGGTTAAGTAAGCATGATGCTGAGAACAGTTGGCTCATAAAGTCAGTGCAGTCACCAGCAGAATCCAGGCAGTTCTCTGCCCTCTGATGCTCCATCTGTGATCCCCGCTGCTTGCTGCTGTTCCCAGCTTGCCCCCATCCCGCCGAGCCACGTCTGTAAGCTCTCCCAGGGAATTCAGCCCAGCAAAAGCCACCTTCAGCAGTTATGTTGGCAGGTGAGGTTTGTGCTGATGGGACTATGGGGAAAAGAAAGGTAGATGGTGAGGCTCGTTCAACAGTAGTTCTCTTCTCAGGCTCTCCCCACCATCCTACACCTTAGCTGGAGTGTCAGCCCCGGTTCAGTGCTGAGCTGAGCCCTGCTGCCATTCAGCTGCGCTCACCCATTGCACTTCTGCCTTCACCGCCGATCCATTGCTGTATCAGCGCTCATCTGCTCTTCAGCACTGACTGCTCATCTCACTGAGCGCTGTGCTGCTTCTGTCGATAGATTATGTGGCGATAGATTTGGTTCAGTATTTTCTTTTTTCCTTAATGGAGAAATTCCCTCCATTAGGTGTGCTCTCAGTGCGGTTCAATAACGGATGGTTTCTGATCTTGCTCACAGAAGGAAGAGCAGAGCCAGCGCAATTCCTGCCTGAGCAGCTGCCAGTTGAATTCTCCTTTCTGTCCTGTAAAGGATTCTGCAGATTTCTGTCAGACAGTGTAGGCATGAACCCCCACTTCTGTTCCCCCAGAAGTACAGGAGGTGGCCTCATTCAAAGGCTGCTTCAGCCAACGCAATCCTGTCCTGTGTCAGAGCACGCCCAGGAGCAGAGCTTTGGGTTCGTGTTTGCAGCATCATAGAGCTTGGAAAGGGCCAGGGCTGGAGTGAAGGGATGCAGTGACACCAGGCATCTGTATGGCAGTGCACCTCGAGAGCCTCCCTTTGACACCAGAGATGAAAGCTTCCTTCTTCTGCTCCTTTATTTGGCAGCACAGGAGAACAGATGATCTCTGGGTAGTTGAGAGCACATTCTCAGCAAGTTCATTTTTATGGTAATCCATTGGAAAAATAATCCTCTTCACGCATGATGCAATTGTATAAAGCCCTCATTTATAACCTACATTAAAATTAATCACCACAGCTTTTTGAATAAAGCTGTATCTGCACAGAAGGAGGAGAAGGAAAGGAAGGAACGAGAGACAGAAATGAGTCTGTCCATTACTGCCATGAAAGTTAAAGGGTTGTGCTGTGAGAGGGGATGAGTTGTGCTGATGTGTGAACACACATTGCACTGCCCCAAGGAAGGGGCCATCATCCCATGGGTGGCTCTGGGTGGGGGGCTTGGATGGAAAGCACCACCAGAAAGCCTTGGGTTGGTCAGGCAGCTTCCACATATGCACCACATACAACTTACTTACTTTTAGCTGGTTTGTTTGGTTTCTTTTGCATATAATTGAGTTTTCCCCTCTCCTTTGTTTGTTAAACCAGTTGCTCTGCCCCATCTTAAATTAAGCCCTGCTGGGAGCAGAGTCAGGCTGACAGAAAACTGGTGCCGTTTGGTTCCAGGTGTGCCTGTTGAACAGACGGATTGCTTCAGAGCACACAGCTTTTCACAACGCAGTGCTCTGTCCCACTGGACTCCTGAGCTGTGCTGGGCAGCCCATGCCCTGCTGCTGGTTGGCAGGGCACAGCTCTCCCCACGCTGGTAAAGTGGGAGTGAAATGAGGAGGGGAGTCACAGCAGCCCAGCAGCTGCCCCTGCTCCCCTGCCCGGCTCATCTCCACTCACATCTGCCCTTCCTGAGGACTTCAGCACAGGCTTTGCTCTGGCAGGTCTGGCTGATGGGCGCTGCTCAGCCTCAGAGCATCGTCAGGATGGGCTCCTGTGCTCAGCAGTTCTGCTGGGATCCATCCTCTTTTTTTTCCTTTTTTTTATGGTTCTACCTTACTTACGTTCATTTGCCCCAGATAAATGGCAAAGCAGCCAAAAATCACATCCGTGTTTTCCTCCGTGCACCGTCACAGCTTTAAGCCCGACACCCAACGGTTGGTTCTCACAGGGTTTCTCCCCATTTCCACAGCACACATCTCTGCTCCATCTGCCTGATCTCAGTGCTGGGCAGTATTTCCCCCAGTGCTGATTCGGCTGTGAAAAACAATGCACTTCTCAGGGCTGAACCCTGATGTACTGCAGCCTGGAGCTGATAACTCCCTCGGCTCTAACAAGAGCAACAACGGTATGTGATAGCTTAGCTGCTATTTGCACTTGCTGTTTGTGGCAAACACAAATCCCCTTTGCTGCCCTGTTTCATTAACTTGGGGCACCTCATGCCCTGCTGAGGGTTTCTTTTCCAGCATGACACTATTTAAATAAAGAGTGGTGTTATTTTCCTTTCCTTTTCTTCTCCCCTGGTGTACAAGATTAGCTCGGTGCCAGGAGCCAATTCTTTGATCTGAGAGCAGGTAACAAAAATCAATGCATTTTATCGGTAGACAAAAAGCTGCTCCTTGTAAGGACACCAAAAAAAGCAAAAGGACGGCCAAGGTTGTTGCTGTGTGCAACTACAGGGACAAAGTGTGAAATGCACGGGAATCCATCAGTTGTCTGGAGGGACCTTAACACATTTACTGCTAATTTTCCTTTTGGAATAAGTTTCTCAGTGCTTCAGTGGCTGTCTGTAATAGAGCTCAGCAAAACCCAGGGCAAAGCCTCTGTCTTCCAGTTCACAGCTCCTGTGCCTCTCTGCTGCATGTTCTCTGTATGTCCTTGACTGGGCCCTCTGTCTGTGGCAGCTTCCAATGTAAGGTGTGAGCACACACAGTGTGAAAGCAGCAGTGAACTTAAGCTGGGGGCTGTCTGCTGCCCACAGTTGGCCTTTGGACCTCCACATCACTGCTTGAGTTTGGGGACAGGTGAGTGGTTTTGTTTGCTTAGGGAGCACCAGAAAGGGGACAGCTTTTCAGAAAGCACTGCTACCCGTGCCTTGGTTGTTGGCCATGGATGGATGTTTCAGTAGGGATGTGTGCCATAGGAGCTCTCAGGGTTTATAGACAAGCATTGGTAGAAGGCTGAAATACTTGAAGGTGAGTAGCAGACAGCAGGAGAGCACATTTCCTATTCAGTGGCTCTCAGGTAGCTGAGGTTGGTGTAAGTACTGTTGTAACCCTCCCAGCAATGAAGGCAGAGCTCAGTGTGGGTCTGACCTCGGTTCTTTCTGCCTCACAGACTCCATTTCATGGTTTTCCACACCGAGGAGTTCCACGATGTGCTGAGGATCTGGGACGGTCCGGTGGAGAATGGGATCCTCCTGAAGGAGATGAGTGGCTCCATTCTGCCTGGTGACATCCACAGCACTTTCAATTCCGTCATCCTTCAGTTCAACACTGATTTCTTCACAAGCAAGCAGGGCTTCGCCATTCAGTTTTCAGGTCAGCTTTGCATTCTTTCCCCAGTATTGTCCAAGCTTGTCTTTGCAAGTGATTTCTGCATCCATATTTAAGTGCTGCTGGTGAGCAAATGAGATGGCACTGAATGCAGTAGCAGGAACTCGTGGCCATTTGTGCTTTTGGATCTCCACACATAGAGGACTCACATTTTGTCTTTGCAGTGCGGTTGAATTCTGTGCTCCCTTTTGCTGCTGTCACCTTCACAGTGGTGAGTTTGGCAGCAAGGCATAGAGCAGCACATTGTGGAACACACAGAAGGAATTACAGATATTTTCCACCACATTCCCAACACATCCCTTGGAGACAGCAGCATTACAGGCAGCTTCTGCTGGGCATTCTGAGAGCAGTTGGTCAGCAGCCTCTGCAAACCAAGTCTATTTAAAATCCCTCAAATTGGATCCCCTGTGATGCAGATCCCAAAAAGCTCTATTTGCTGTATGGATGTCATTGCAAGCAGCAGCACTACCTGTAATGCAACTGCAGTCTGTGATTGCCTGAGTCCTGCTGGTCATTACCTAAGACCTGGCTTTGCAAGCACATTTATTCCAATTACATTAGGGTAATACATTTCAACATGCAAACAGATTTCCAGGCCTTCACTGACTTTTTCAGTACCCTGCCAGCACTTGCCCATTTTGGAGATGGCAGTAAATAGTTCAGTAAACTATTGAATGGTGATACAGCTTCTCTGGGACTCCAGCACATCAAAGCAGCAGAGCTCATTCTGTCGCTCCCAGGTTGCTCACAGCTTTCTGTTCCGGCTGTGTTGGGTGGCCTGGAGAGCAGACCAGCTCTGGGGAGACCTGAGCTTTGCTTGCTCCATGCCAGGCTCATGTCTGCTTGCCAGGGAGGACCAGGACTGGCTGCTGCCTTGCCTTATCTTCAGTTGCACAGAAAGAGAGAGAGGGATTTCCTCTGGCTCTTTTAAGGAGAGCTTGCTGTAAACCAGCTAGGTGTAATGGGCTCATATCAACATAGCAGGAAATAAGCTCTGTTCTGCTGCCTGATACAGAGCTGGTCTTCATTGAATGCTTCTGCTCAAAGCCTTTGTTCACAAGGTGTGACTAAGCAGCCAGCCCTAAGCACAGAAGTTGACAGTTTTGGATCTGGTGAACTTCAGTGATCTATATAAGCTTGCACGACCTGTGTTACTTCAGGACTTTCCCTGCTGTTAAACGGAGCTGTGCTGCCTGCTCCAGCTGCCAAGGCACTCAGGGAGGGCTGGGATACCAACAGGGCTCAGCTCACAGCCTGCAGGGACGTGGCAGCAAGGCACGTGTGTTTCCAAAAGGTCGGGCATGATGCTCACAGGGCTGAGGGCGAAATTCCCCTCCCACGCGGGGGAAGTGAGAAGTGCAGGCAGATGAGTTTGCTTTGCAGTATGTCATACATAGAATTCTATAAAAATGCCATGTAAGATCAGCAGATGCCCGGACTTACTAAATAAACACGCATGTGCACAATTATGCATCAGACTTGCACTCTGTGTAGTGTTCTTGAACTTGCTTCTCCCCAGAGCCTCCACCAGCTGGAGTGGCAGATGTTCAGTGCAAAGTAAAAGGCAGCTTTTGTGTGTGTGACAACTTGGGGAGATCCTGAAGGAGGATCCTGAAGGATGGAGCAGGAAGCCATGGCCTGGATATCAGCTTAAGGACAGGGCTGCAGTGCCTGGCATCTGCACTATGAATCCCTGGGGTATCTGCCCCCTTCTCTGTCCTCTGCAAATGAGTCTGGATTGAAATAGAAAGGAGTTTGTCCTTGTTGTTGAGGTGATAGTGTGGGGTTTGGTTGTAGTGTGCCATTGGTCTCCTCAGAATGCAGATGCAGTGATCTTTTCCTGCTCGTCTTGGTTTCACAGTGAAAATGGTGCTTCTTCCTACTGCAGAAAAAGCACTGGGACAAGTGCACTAAAAATAAGGAGTTGTAATGTGTTAGAGCAACAGGGGCTTGAAATTAGGGCATGAAGGAGCTAAGGTTGTATCTGATATTGTCTGAAAATCAGTGCCTGTAGCAACGGAAGGTCTCTGCTGGAAGGGCCAGCGGAGGAGGGAAGGAAGCTTCATGAACTTACCTGGTAATCAATGGTCTGCAAAATATTTGACAGCTCTGAGTTCAAATAATTAGCATTTGTTGGTCTGTAGCAAAGAGGGAGGGAGTTTGACATTTTCCTGTGGAACTGAATATGTTGAAAACGTCTGGAAATACGCAAGGTTCATCATTTTGCAATAAAAAATAGTATAAGCCACGAGGAAATTTGTAAGCCTGTATTAAATACGCATCTTTCATACTCGTCAGTTTCCACTGCCACTTCCTGCAATGACCCAGGGATTCCCCAGAACGGGAGCCGGAGTGGTGACAGCAAAGAAGCAGGAGACTCCATCATCTTCCAGTGTAACCCAGGATATGCTCTGCAAGGGGAGGCCAAAATCACTTGTGTGCAGATTGAGAACAGATTCTTCTGGCAGCCGGACCCCCCCTCCTGCACAGGTATGAGCCAGCATCCCTCCTCCCATTGCATTGGCTTCCCTGCATGGTTTCACTGCGAGACATCCCTGTCTGAAGGGGGCGAGTCCCACCTGGTTTGAAGAGATGTATGTGGAGGTACATATGTCTCAGCCATGTCAGCTTTGTCCCTGGAGTGTCTGAGACAATGAGAATCTAGTTCATGCTGGAAGCTCGTAGGATTTACTGCAGTGTAAGTGATAATATTTGACCTGACAAGTCGAAATGAAAGGCTTCTTGAAAACTCAGGCCGGTAGAGAAGATTGGGGTCATGGGTAAATGATTTCTGCATGAGAAGATAACAAATCCTAAAGAGAAAACTATCTGACGTTCTCTTTGAGCTCATAAAGTGATAAAAGAAGCTCCTGACTGTTTCCATTTGCTGAGAACACACAAAAGCAGTCATGCTAAGAACATGGGAGCAATAAGCATCAGCTGTGTTGGCCTGTTCAACGGTAGCCACAAATTATTCATCCTGTAACTTCATTCCTTCTGGAGCAGTGTTATCCCAAGGAAGGAAAATCAGTTAGTTG
The DNA here is from genome assembly GCF_023343835.1 of Lagopus muta. NCBI lineage: Eukaryota > Metazoa > Chordata > Aves > Galliformes > Phasianidae > Lagopus > Lagopus muta. The sequence continues at coordinate 5,098,316 of NC_064455.1, forward strand.
TGATTCTAACATCTGGTTTAATGCCAGCTGGTAAGCTTCTACAGCACTGCAGGGATCTGTGCTCCCTGCAGGATGACTTGATTTCTGAATGACTGTCCTGATGATCTGCTGTGGCACTCATTCAGCCTGATGGGGACGGTCCTTCTGGTCTTCCTGGAGCTATAACTGCATGTCATGCCCATCTCATCATCCCTCTCCTGGTTAGTTTTCTTGCACTGCCGAAGCTGAGCTCGCAGTCCTTCTCAGAGGTGCACAGCCAGTGCCTTCACCTGGGTGTGGGATTTCTCACGGATCGTTTCACGCAGGCGGTTTGACGTGGAGATCTGAGCTGGGCCCTTCTTGAGCAGAGCAGTCCTGTTGTAGATGTGAGCTCTGATAGGCTGTGACAAAGCTGAAAGCAACGTCTTGCTCCTTCCCTTCCCTCGCTGGCAAAGGATTTGGAGAAATAACCAGTAGTCAGATAACGCCAGCTGTATAGTAGCTGTGTAACAGGCCGCCTGGTTAGAGCTGATTGAGAAAACGGGGTTTAACTGAAGGCTTGAGTTTGATGACCGTACTTAGCATTTCAAATACGTTTTCACATTTATTTTGCACAACTTCTGAGGTCACTAGACAATGTGGGCTGAACCAAAACGTCCGCTGAAATAAACCCCTGAGATTTGGGGGCATTTGAAGTCTGGATCCAAATAGCTGTGACTTGAATGAATTTCCAGACCAAATCCTTTGGAGAGTACGGGTGGGATTTTCAAAGAAAATTAGAGGGTGTGAAGCAGTCATTTCCCATAGGCTTTTCAAAAATGAGTGTGTGTTTTAGTTTCTTCTAAATTTTCCCATAAGCATTCATCTGGTAGAGGAGGGCACCCTAAAGGCTGAGATGAAGGTTAATGGACACGGAATGTTTGCTTGCGGTTCCTCCAGGTTCTTTTGAGCACGACCTTCAGCCTCTCCCTTCCCCATTCTGTGCACTGCTCCCTATTCAGGAGGAGTGGCAGCTCTGGTGCCTGCACTCTCCTGTGGCTGGGCTTGACTGGGGAAGTTGCTTTGGTTCAAGGATGTTTATTTTGCTCTCTTTGTAGTGCAGCCCTGTGCAGTGTTACCTGGAGGTATGCAGTGAGGGCTGCAGGAATGCCCACAGGATGCACACACAAACACACACTCCTTCGTGTCAGTTCATTCCCCCCCATTTCTGCCCCACACGGCTCAGTTCCCAGCAGCTGTGTGCAGTGCTGCAGGCTGCTGGTTGCTCAACACCTACATGTTTCACCCCACCGCAGTGTGGGGGATTGATCTGAGCAGCAGGGAGGATTTTAGGGCATCGACCCTTACGAAGGAGCTGCAAGAAAGGCTGACGAAGAAATCAATCGCGAGTATTTGCCACTGTGGAAATACGTGCAGGCAATTTCAGCCTTAAAAAAGGTAATAATTGATTTTTCTATCAGCTTGGCACTTAATGTGTTGGTGAGCGCAATAAACGCGATCACATCATTAGTCCCAGACAGCATTTTCACTTATTTAGAGACATGCCAGACATTACCTGGAGTTGCCTATGCAACAGAAGAGCACCAGGTAGCTCTGTCTCCTTTGGGTTCCCTTTGGCTCATACAGATTGTAGCAGCACCCAGAGCTCTTTCCCTGCATAGAGCCTGGCATAACAGAGCCCTCATTTCCATTAGGGCCTCGTAATACAGGTAGTATTGCAGACTGCCTCTCTGTCCCCATATCCGTCCACCTCTCTGTCTTTTTTTTTTTCCCCTCGCATCTCATCTGCTATTTTTAACGTTTCTCTGAGACAAAGCCTCATCCCTGTGCCTGATTGCCTTCAGCTCCCTGCGGAGGGATCCTGACAGGACCAGCAGGAGTGATCCTGTCCCCGCAGTACCCAGAGCCCTACCCGCCGGGGAAGGAGTGCGACTGGAAGCTGACCGTCTCTCCTGATTATGTCATTGCCTTGGTATTTAACATGTGCGTACCCCAGAGCTGTTCCCTGCTGTGGGCTGGGGAGGAGATGCTGTTGGAGGGGCACTGCCTGGCTCTGGGCTGTCTGTGGATCCAAATCTCCCTGGAGGAAGCAACCCAGAGCTGGTGGGACTGGCCTCGAACGCAACCACGTAACTACATAGGAAACCCCTGCAGCATCACTTGGCACAAACTTAGCTGTATCCCCACTCCTTGATGCTTACGTATGTACAGAATGGAGGCGGAGGCGTCCCGTCCTTAGCTGGGGAGCTGGCTGGGGTCAGGAGCTGCCTCTCAGCGCTGTGGCAGTGCAGCCCACCCAGACCCCAGCCTGCTGTTCTCCAAGGGGCTACTGCAGCATGCTGATGCTTCATCCGCCCTTCCTTTTTGGTTTTATTTTTCTTTGCAGCTTCAGTTTGGAGCCTGGCTATGATTTCCTTCACATTTACGATGGACCCGATTCGCTCAGCCCCCTGATTGGAAGCTTTTATGGCTCCCAGCTACCTGAGAGGATAGAGAGCAGCAGTAACAGCCTCTTCCTCGCCTTCCGGAGCGATGCATCTGTCAGCAATGCTGGTTTTGTCATCGAATACACGGGTAAGAGATGTGTGGGTGCCTGGCCCAGCTAACTCATCAGAGAACTCGGGATTCTACCACAGTGAACTTAAATAGCTCTGTCCTCTCCTTAGCAGAACATGCCATTTAATTTCAGCTTCGAGCACCAGAAATGATCAAACTATCGAACGGTTGTTAGGAACACTGCACAGTACCATGGATTTATGATTTATTCTTAGCAGCAAAAGCAGCTTTGTCCAAGAAAGGAGATGCAGACCTTCATACCCTGTATTGGGATCTCGATCTGAATTGTTGATATGTCATTCAAGAGCAGAGCTGGGTGACTGGAGGTGGAGGTGAGGATCACAGAGGTGGATGCTCAGCTCTCTTTGAATCAATGGAGCTCTCCTGAAATCTGTGCATTTTAAAATTCTGAATCATTTACTTAAAAACCCAGTCATAATCAGCAAAAAGAACAGAATATTCAGTTCACAGGTCTGTGCATTACTAAGCGTTCACTTTTCTTCTTGCTTGCTTGAGGAAGAAGTAAGCCTCTGCTTTTTGGTAGCTTCAGCTCTCAGTGCCTGAGACATGGGCAGTGGTTGGAGTTTTCCCTGGATCCTGTGAGCTCTCTGTTGATAGAGGAAGCTGAAACTGACAGACCTGGCACTGCTGCTCTGGGAGATAGAGAGCAAAAGGGAGGCTTTGGCAGAGCCTGTTGCTGGTTTGTAGGCAGAAGAGTAGAGTTGCTACACACTGTAGTTAAAAATACGCTCTGAAAAACTGGATCTGATGAGCCAGGGTTATGTAAGACAGAAAAGTAAGAGCTGCAAAAAACAGAGCTATGAAGAAATGATTCTTCAGGCTTATATGGTCTGTATGTGCTTGCTGTATGGGAAAAAAATGGCTTCAGATGCACTGGATGTGTGCCACTGTGAAGCCAGCATGGCTTTGTGTTCATAGTGAAACAGGCTGCTGAGCCTTGTTGGCCCAACTGTGTGCTGTGGGAGCAGCAATGGTTTGTGCTGGAGAGCTGAAGGGCTGCTGCTGTGCTTTCAGTGTGCTCAGGCATTTCCCTTCTCCAGTGCCACCTCCATCCTGTTCCTGCTATTGAGTTCACCTGGCCAAAGGTTAAATGATAGCAAAATGACCAACTCCTGTTATTCATACAGAGCAGATGGATTTCCCTGCAGTGAAGGTAAGTGAAGATAACAGGACAAAGACAACCAAGATCAGAGAGATTAAAAGTTTTCTGCTATCATTAGAATGAATTTTACTGAAAATTAAGTCTTGGGTTTCTCTTCTTTCCCTTTTTGGGCAGTTATAAAGTGGTTAACAAATGAAATCTCATTAAATTAGGGTTGTTGTGTGATGCCTTTTTCTTCTAAACACTCCTACAGTGTTAATTGTGCCTGCATGCTTCCCAAAAAGCCAAACTGCTGGGAGAAAAGAATGAGGCTTTAGGTTTGCTCATTAATTTCCACACACTTTAAAAGGAGCCCAGGATCCGAGTCCGATAAGCAGCAGAAAATAGAGCTTATGGGAATTGAAGGAAGAAGAAAAGAAGAGCAGGGGGGAGGATGTGTGAAAGAAAATCAAACACCCAGCTCAGCTCCTTGCCAGCATGGAGTCCCAAGTACAGTTCAGAGATGCTGCCCCACTGTTTGGTCAGTGCTGCAGCACACCGTAGGCTTTTGCCCCGACCTCCCTGTCTGACCCGTGTCATATGTGAAATGCTGTTAATTACCAGGGGCTTTGTAGTCCTCTTTTGGTGATATTTGGGTGGAAAAACAAAGCAGCCATCTGTCAGCCCCTCCTTGAAATCCTGCATCTTCCCTGGGACTGGGACCGTACCGCTAGCCTGCAGCCACGGCGTGTGGGGTGAATTTCAAACAGCCTCGGCTCTTCAGCTGAAATTGTTTCAGGGGCAATGGCTCTTCTAGAGAAAGTTGTCCTGTGGGGCCAGGAGGAGTGGAGAAAACAGAGACAAGAATGAGTTTGGCTTTTATTATGCTGATTTTATTGTGGAGCGTGGCAGTGAGAGTGAAGTGGGAACGCAGCAGTGCCACAGAGGTGATGGAGGACAGACCCACGGCTCGGCTGGGTCCCCATTTAACCACACTGATGTGCAGCTCCAGAGGGATTTCTGATGGATGAGCTCACATCTCTGCTTTGTACCCGTGCTGCACTGTCAGCTGTGGAGCAAAATGAAAAATCAAACCAAGGTTACCAGCAAAAAGCAGAAGTGCACATACGCTTCAGTGTGGTGGTTTACAGTCTGCATAAAGCCTTTGCTGGGTTCAGAGAGGAAGGTGTAACTTCAGTGCAATGGTTTGGGGGATTTCACATGGGAAGGAATGCATCCTTTAGAATGAGTAAGCTGTGCTGAGCAGGTTTTGGCTTCGGGCTGGAAAAGTGCTTTCCTCAGGCATCCTGGTAAGGTCTGGGGATGTTATCACAGCCCTTAACAAAGTGCTTCTTTGCAACACCAGCTTGGTTAGTGCTGCCATTACTGAAGGCAGCTTGCTTTGTTCGTAGCAGATTCACTGGAGCCTGACAAGCATTAGTCTAGCAAAGCAAAAGGATGATAAGTTCTTCATTACACAATAAGAAGGACAGTGACAAAACAAAAGCTTAAATACAGGGAAGACATTGCTTTCAATTTCCTAAAATTTATCTTTTGTTCCAGTGGTTGCTTAAGAATATTTTTCAAGTCTTTATCTCAGTATCTCGGTATGTATTAGCTTTTGAACCGAGATTACATTTCTGTGCCTCAGTTATACCTGGGAGATTGATGGCTGCAGAGCAGCACCAGGTAAGTCCCCAAACCTGGCTGCAGTCCATCCAAAGGAGCCCTGTGTGTGAGTGGCTCCCATTCATCTGCTGCTGCCAGAAGGTGCCACCAGATATCCTGAATTGATCTGGGTATGAGTGTCTATGGCAGGGACTGTCTTTTCTCACTGGGAAATCAGCTGAATTCTAACAATCAGTTTGCATCACATTATCTTGCAAACCACAGAATTCCATATTTGTACGCTGATATTTTTCAATGGAGACCACGCTGTGTTGGTGCTGTGAAAGGCAAGCAGGAGAGCTTTGGAGAGCTTTTCCCAGCTCATCTCCCTGCTGTGTGTTCTGTGAGCATGGTGGGTCTGTGGCCATGGGCACAGAAGTGGGTCAGACCCATCGATTCCTACCTCCATCCCAGCAGCCTGCACTGATGCTGTGCATTCAGGTCTGGCTCCTCATGTGTAGGGCACAAAGTGGGAAGGAGTTCCCAGGTGAGGTGCTTCAAAGCAGGAGGGTTTCTCACGCTTTTTTAGTGCTTCCTGTTTCTGTTTCAGGCCAAAAGTGAAGAGGCGTGAAATTGAAAGCAAACGAAGCAAAACTGATTACTTTTCACCCATCCAGAGGAACGGGGAAAGAAAAAACAAAAAAAAAACCTCACCTTATTTTAAATCCATTATTTTTTTGCCAGAAGTATTTCGCCCATCCTGAGCATATAAACATACACTCAGCATTACTTATGGGTTATTTAGGGTGGAAATTCCTCCCAGAAACACTACTGTGCAGTCTGTTGCAAGGCAAGCTGTTTAAAAAACATCTAGAGCTGTTTGCTGTTGAAAGAAATGGGAAATGCTGCGTGAGCCTGGAACAACATCATGGGAAAGCACAGAGGTTTTCTTTGGATCAGGCAGCCTGGTTTGCTGGGATGAGTGGGAGGAGGCTGTGCTGCGCCTGGGCTGGGAGATCCTGATGTAATTTGTCTTCAGTCTATGATGACTGCTGTGAAAAACTCTTTCAAGCATTTTCTCTGGGTGTTGCTTTAAGGCTTAGTGCTTATTAAAGGCTTGCATGTGTTCACAGGCATGGAGCTGGTGATGCGCAGGGCAGACAATGCTCTTTGATGGAGCTGTTCTGAGCATGCTGATAAAAGCCTGACCTCTCTGTCTAGGAGCTCCTGCAGGCTTTGAGTTTTCCTTGAGAAAGAAGAGGGGAAGTGCAGAAAATCTCTGCTTTCCATGAGCTAATGAGGCAATTCTCATGGCATTTTTGTCTTGATTCTTTTCTAAACATTTGGCAGCCTGACTCCATGTTAATTGGGACATCGTGGTGAAGTCCTCAACTTCTGAAGTGGGTGATTGAAAATAAAACATTAATTCTAAATGAGCAAGCACTGTTCTCACTTTGTAGCCCAATAAATCAAAGGCTGCTCTAGCTGTGGCTTTTCTTCATCCCTCTATGAGCCTTTTGCTGTCAACATGCAACCCAGTGCTTCCTCGAGCTCGAGCTCCTGCCTTCCTTTGTACTGCTGAGAACGAGTGGGGCTGTTCAGCAGAGATGTGCTGGTGTGTCAGGAGGGGAGCGGTGTCCCAGAAGGCACAGACCCTCAAGAGAACAGAGAAGCGGTCAGGAATGAGGAGAACACATCAGAAGCAGCTGGGCCATCTCAGCAATCAGCCGGTGCTCCTTTGAGCAGCCTGCAGTGACTTGAGTGCTGAGCATCGCAGCTTCACAAAGAAAGAGCAGAAGATGAGATCAAGAGCGTGGCTCGGGCATCTGACAGCTGGCTGGGAGGATGGCTGCCAGGTTGAAGCCACGTTAACTTGTGAGATGAAAGGCAGCAAGGCTGTTCCCAGCCACACGAGGGGCATAAAGTGGTCATAAGAAACCATCAGGTTTCTTTTGTATGGAAACTTTTGTATGGAAGGGGCTAAAAGTGAATGTTAGCAATTCAGGGAGATAAAGACTTGCAGAACAAATAAGTATTTTGGAAATGCGGGTGAAGCACTCTTGCGAAGGACTTGTGTGCTGCAGAGGGCTCTGAGCTGTGCATCTGCCCTGCTCATCCTCAGGGCCAGGGCTGGCTGATGCAAGAAACGTTTCACTCCCTTCTGTGGGCTGTGATGGCTGTTCTGCACAAGAATGTACGTCTGTGAGGAGCACTGAAGGTTTAGCAGGTCCACGGCTCCCAGAATGGAGGGCTGGTTGTTTTAGGAGAAGCCAGTGGCAGCTGCTCCTGGTGGTAACACCTCGCTGATGGGATCTCTGGAACAGCTGTTGTGTAAAGGTGGACGTAAAGTGAATCCTGTTTTTTAGTGGGGAGAAAAAAAATGAACGAAAACGAGACTTGGCTTGGCTGTTTCCTCTTTCTCCCTCCAACCCCTCCCCAGACACTAAAAGCCCATGATTTAATACTTAAACACATTAAAATTGTTCGCAAACGCATTGCTCTCAGAAAAACCCTCATCTTTAATGAGCAGTTTCCAAACGACAAAAGAGCAGGATTAATCAAAGCCTCTAATTATATTTTGTGCAGGAAAAAAAAAAAAAGAAAGAAAGAAAAGAAAGAAAGAAGCAAAGAAAAAAATGCCCTCAGAAGAAGGAAAGAAACATCCAAGTCCTGAAGGCTCGTAGTCTTTACTGAAATTTTCATATGTAAATGGGATTTTTAACTCTGCAGGGCATAGTGAGCAGAGAAAAATGCCTTCATTTTGTCTAACTGCTTGTAATCATTTTGCAATAATTGCAGCCATGCTGCACATCTGGAGAGTCAAGCAGCTAGCACGTGGCACTGCGTTTCATGGCGAGAGCAGACAGCTCTCAGATACTGGCATGATAGGTGCCAATGAGAGAAGGTGAACAGATGTAGCACATCTGAAATGTAGTGTGTGTTCAATCTGTGTTCAATATGTCCTGACTTGCAGTTTCCTGCAACCTCCTGAGGAAGAGGGAGGGCAAGTGTAGGTAGTTGCTTCGTTGATTGGATTTTGAGTACCAGTTAATGTGTGTGAACTGAAGCTTTCCTTCTTACAGTATATTTCTACCGGAGCTGAGCATCAGTGAATGATCTGGACCAGAATCTGACCCAAATAATTCCCCAGATTCAGCAGCTTGAGAGAATGCTTGAAAACTAAGCCCCCCACAAGTGGTGCTGGTGTTTGTGATATGCTTAAGTGAGAATCTAAAAGTCAAAAACTATGTCATTGTCCACAATTTGAAAGCAGTTGTACCAGACCGGTAAAGATGTTGGCAATTTTGTCTTACAGAAAATCCCAGGGAATCGTGCTTTGATCCTGGATCAATTAAAAATGGTACACGAGTGGGTACAGATCTGAAACTGGGATCCACCATCACCTACTACTGTGATGGAGGGTATGATATCGAAGGGGTCTCCACGCTGACGTGCATAATGGGAGAGGATGGGAAACCAGCGTGGAACAAACCCCGACCTACCTGTACAGGTAAGGGGAGAGGGCCCAGTGCTAAAGCATTTTATTCCATTGCAGCACTTGGTGTTACTTCTGCGTAGAACTGCTTGCAAAGGGACAGAAATGTGTTCCATAGTTCTTTCATTTCTAACACCGTAGGGTCAGGAGGAGTTGACTTCAGTCAGCATTCAGGAGCTTACTTGAACATTTGCTTACCTGACTCCCTGCTAATCAGAGCCCTTAAGCATGTGCTGTCCTGAGCAGGGTCATAATTGAGAAGACAGGCTTTTTTTTTTTAGATATTGTGTTGTGTTTGTGGGTGTGTTGTTTTCTGGCTTAATGAGAAAATGGTTTAAGTGATGGCTTTGCAGTTCGACCTTCTTAATGTAAGAAACGGCAGAAGAGAGAGCTGCAGTCTGCTGGCAGGAAGGATGGGATCTTGGGCTCCCCTCAGAGCTTCTGCCACTGGGAAAGGCAAAAAGAGCAGGAGCTCATGCTGCCAAGCCCTGAGCTCTGGGAGCAGATGGAGAGCAGTGCAAATCACCCATTAGGCTACAATACCATACATGGCATCCCTTAGCCTCAGCATGGTCTTAATAATTAAATGTGAAGCAGGCATGAACTCAGGTTAGGATAAGCCTTATTTTTCTTAATAAGAACTTGCAGCGAGAGCTGCAGTGCCTGAAGCACAGAATCGATCATAGGTCGGGGCAGCTGACACTGCGCAGAATTACAAAATGTGTGTGGAGATGGATATGAGAGCAGCAGGAAAAAGGCTGGTGGTTCTGGCAGGCTGTGGGAAGGGCACCTCGTGATCTCCTCTCGTCTTCGTCTTACAGCGCCCTGTGGTGGTCAGTACACAGGCTCAGATGGTGTAGTCCTCTCTCCAAATTATCCCCAGAATTACACCAGTGGACAAGTCTGCTTGTACTTCATCGTCGTGCCAAAGGACTACGGTATTTTTCTTTCTTAACAGATTTGCAGACACCTGATGTTGTTCTGATGAAGCAGTAGAATGAATGCATATGGAAACAGATGTAAGGGAAATTGGAAGATGGCACTGTTGCATGCTAATTGTGCTTTGAGGTCACTGAAGCTTATGGAAATTTTCTGAATTTCAGAATTATCAAAAATGAGGAAAAAAACAAATCTAACAAAATCCATGGTCCCATTCCCATTCCAGTTCCTGTGCTGTATCCAACTGTGTAGAGTTGAAAAATCAGCAAGAAATAATTCATGGTGCTTAATACTAACAGCAGACTCTGAGAGTATGAAATGTACTTGCTGTAATTGCATTCTAACTGAGGTTCTAAATAATCTGTCTGCATGAAGAAGCACATACATGTGTAGTTTTGTTGATGTGAAGCTATAGGACTTACAGGTAATACTATGTAGATCAAATTGTATTGGTTGAGCAATTCGAGGTGTATTTTGAAGATTATGGCAACCTTGTTCAACCTTGTTCAATGATTAGGACTGAACTAGCTCCTGGCTGGTGTCATATGGTACCTATGGTCAGCTGACAGAAAAGCTGTCAAAACTGGAACAATGGCTTCCCCAGGCATTGTGAGAGAGGGCAGGCACTTGCATTGTTGATTATAACTTGCTTGAGTAAAGTTTCCTTGTAGATGTTATTTTTCTTGTATGTTCATCATGACGTGTGCATGGCATGCTCTTAAATGAATATGGTGCAGTTACAGATTAAGGGAAAGCACCTTTTAAGAGAGGAAGGGGAAAGCTTGCTGGTAAACGAAGTTCTGACAGCACCAAATCTGTGTTCTGGTAGCATGCTTGAATGAGCTGATATTCTACATCTATTTGCTCATTCAGTCTGTCTACTGAATTGAGACATAAACGCACATCAAAGTCAGACTCATTTAAATGGATCATCATTCTTTTAATAGACTCCAATTCCACTTAATTTTGGTCAGTTAGGATAAAAGCATGGTGGACGTTGTAGGAACACTTGAGGTAAGTAGCTTGATGGGTATTAGTATTGGTTAACATATTTTCTTATTTGAAGGGAATTCAAAGCTCTCTGTAAGAGCTCCTGCACTGACAGCTCTAGCAGATGAAGGTCTCTAAATTCTGTTATTTGATACAGTTTCTCAGCACATTATATTGATCTTGTTCTAGTCAGTCCCTGTGGCCTTTTCAGTTGTTTATGATTTCCTTTGCTAAGAGAGCAAGATGTGAAATAAGATGCCGCTCTCTTCAGTTATAAGCTCCCTTCACTTGAATTGCCCTTCTGCCCAAATGGATCTGGGTTACCTCTAAGTTCCTGGCTCTAACGGATGAAATACTACACTGTAATCACACTTCTTAACCTGCCTTACTGCAGCTGGTCTTGATACTCTCTTAAGAAACACAGCATCTAATGGGCTAGACAGTCTTGATCTGCAAGTGTGACTTCTGCCAACTATAGGATGACAGCTAAATTAGTTTTTTTTCTCCACTCGCTGCCTTTCAATGGCTTCATTGAAAGCAGCCAGGAAAACCATTAATAGCAAATGTTATGCATTTCCCATCTCCTTCACTTTGCTGCTCTGTGGTCACCAGGCATCAGGGTGTGCTGTCGTCACTTTCTCAGTGCTCCTAGCATCAAAGCTGTGCTGGAAACCTGAATGTGCAGGAAACAAATGTTATAGCTTGGTGAATGATGAATTTCACAGCAAGAGACCTCTCAGCTTGTGAACCTGCAACTGGGCTCTTACAACTTGAAAATGCAAAAGGAGGAGAGAAAGACAGGGGTGAGACTTCTCTGGGCAGATTTGGGAGGAAAAGAACCTGTTATTCTATTCTAAAAAATGAAGATAAATAACAGAAGTCTTTAGCGTTAGTTAAGCAAACAAACAAACAGCCCTCTGATCCTCTCATTATTTTATCGTTTTTTTTCAACTCTGCATGCCCGCAGGCGCACTGGCAATGTGTGCAGTGAGACCCAGAGCACTGAATGGCGTTATTAACAGTCTCCATAGACTGGCCTAGGACTGGCTGTTTGTAAAATTGTGAGTGTCCTCCTTCCTTACAGTGGTCCTCCCTGGCCACAGTGGCACAATCCAGAAATTAATTCCTTCAGAACAGAGACTGTTATTTTGTTCAAGCTTTGCACAACACCTAAAGAGTGGGGGCCCAGCTCATGACAGAGGCTCAATATAAGTAATAAATAATTATCTGTAGGTGAAATTATACACCTTGTGTTACGTAGGCAGGCAAATGGGATGATTCATAAAGCAGCCCCTTTTGGCCTATGAATCACAGTTAAAGCGTACTGGCAGACAAACACGGGGGAGGCTGTTTGCTGCTTCTGTTACGCTGACTTTGTGGATAAATAAAGGACTCCCACCTTCTGGGGCTGTCAGTCAGGCCCTTGTTATCCTTGCCAGTTTCCTGAAATAAAAGCACGTGAAATGCCTCAGCTCAGGGCCTGGCAATGTAAGCCACAACTTGGCCTGGCTGTGTAGGCTGCAGTTCAGGGCCTGGCTGTGTAGGCTGCAGTTCAGGGCCTGTCTGTGTAGGCCTTGAGTCAAGGCCTGGCTGTGTAGGCCTTGAGTCAAGGCCTGGCTGTGTAGGCCTCAAGTCGGGGCCTGGTTGTGAAGTTTTCAAATCAGGGCTTGGTTGTGTAGGCCTCAAGTCGGGGCCTGGTTGTGAAGTTTTCAAATCAGGGCTTGGTTGTGTAGGCCTCAAGTTGGGGCCTGCTTGTGTAGGCCTCAAGTCGGGGCCTGGCCACGTAGGCCTCAAGTTGGGGCCTGGCCACGTAGGCCTCGGCTCAGGGCCTGGCTGTGTAGGCCACAACATGTCCTGGCCTGGCTGATGGGCTGCCTCTCTCTGCAGTGGTCTTTGGGCAGTTTGCCTTCTTCCAGACTGCGCTCAACGACATCATCGAGGTTCACGATGGCCCCAACCAGCACTCTCGGCTGCTCAGCTCCCTCTCAGGCTCTCATACAGGTACGGACCTGCCTTTGTGGAAAAAAGTAAGCTGAAAGATAGTCTGATTTTTAATGCTTTGCTCTGAGCGAAACAGTATTGTGTGCAAGCTCTAGAAAAGCTTTGGTAAGCCACTGATGCTGTAATCTGTCTTCTCTGTTTTTATTCTTTGTCCTCATCCAGGTGAATCATTGCCATTAGCCACCACCAACCAGATTCTCATCAAATTTAGTTCCAAGGGTCAATCTACAGCCAAAGGCTTTCATTTTGTCTACCAAGGTGAGTATAGCTTGTTCTGAAGGTGTCCTTGGGTAGGTATTAAGAGATAACGGTCAAAAATATGTCTTCAAGTGTTGTAAACAGTATTAACTGACTTTGGCATCTGTGGGTCATTGTGCACTTTCAGTCTGAACAGGAAATACCAATGGAGATGGAGGTTATTTTGGTAGCAGGGGCTTGCAGGTGGTTCCTGGAGGTGCTTAGTATTCAGACCTTCCACTTTCACTCAGCCTCAGCCCTCGCACGTCCCAGGATTAGTATCAGAAGTATCTCATTCAATCATGCCTGCATACACAGTGAGTTCTTGAGATTTATACCCAAGCAGTTTTTCCCACTGGCATTTTATCATATTTCTCAGCGTAAGCAGCTGAACACTTGTCTAGCAGCTCTGTAAAATCCTAGTTCTCTGCATGTCATAGGCTTAGGTCCCCTGCTGTCAAACTTTGCCCTTTGATCCTTTCAGTAACAGCTTGCATTGCATCAAGTGAGTCCCACTTAGAGATTTTAAAGCAGTAAAGTGATGTACAGAAGAGTGGGAAAACAGAAGTGTTTTCCTCACCCACATGCTTTGTCTAGTTGTGGTTCAGCCAAGCATTTGCATGTGTTACTGCAAAAGGGGCCACGGGCAGCAGGGACTACTTGTACCTTCTCCAGGGTTGAAGTAAGGCATGTTTTGGATTTTGTAGTATCCAGAAATACATTATTTTTAATTTCTACCTAATTGTTTTACAGTAACCGTAGTTCAGACAGTAATCGTCACAGATTTTGCCAAAACAGGTTTTTTTTAATGGAGTCTGTAAGGATTACTTCCTCCTTCCTGTGTGCTAGTTACGACCTGCACACTCCTCAGTGATTGCTGCAATATTAAAAGCAAGAAGAATGCTTGGTTTTGACTGCCTGGCTGATATCCAATAGTATGTACTCTGATTTTTTTACAAATGAGTTCTGCCTCTCTCAAAGACTCCCCCATCCAGTGATGGAACGTGAACGGCAAGTTCCCCTGAGGTTAAGGAATTGGAAGCCTACATTTGAAAGCAGTCTGGACTGAAAAGCAGAGCTACAGAGTCAGACATGAAGGTTCTTTTGGTGGTTTGGAGAGAGGCAAGGCAGATGCTCGTTGGCTCCAAATGGCCGCACTGGGGCTGTCTGAGCAATGGTACAGATCCACAAGTTTTCTGGCTATCTTGGTTTTAGCTAAAGTTGCACATCACCACAAGTGGATTGTTTCTGCCTCTCCGTTCCTCTTCCAAGGCCCACCCACATCTCAGCTCAGTGTCTCACTGTCCACTTGCCCAGGCAGTCTGTGTGTTGGTTGGGGAGCCATCACGTGTGACTGCTGAAGGAGTCAGATGCACTGTGGGTAAAACAAAAACACAGAATTACTTGAGATTCATCTTTCTGAAACAAATTAAAATCAAACAAACAATACAGCTAATGCACTCATCATCTCTGTATTTTCCCCCATCCCAGCAACTCGGGTGTTAAACACTAATAAATTGTAAAGCAACTCAGAGATAAATACAAATTGGTTTCTTCCTCAGCAGTAGACATTTCTTTGACTCATACTTCCCTCGTTTTTCTATCAGACTCTTTCTTTCTTTAGCTACTGTTTTCAGTATTAAACAGGAATGCAGACAGTTTCAACAATTGGTGATGCCCTTTTCTTTTTCTTACCCTTCCCATCACAAAGAAGGTTGTTTAAAATTACTGTCATTTCTGGTAAAGAGGCCAAGAGAGCTGAGAAGCCTCAAAGGGTTTTCTGCTGAGGCTCTATCATTATATAGCAAGCCAACTTTTCAGAAAGTCATTGCTGAATTCCTCAGTTTCTCTATGTAGAAATCATCTGGATGTGGTGATAACGTTTTCTGAAGGCATACGGACAGCATCCATGGTTCTGTAGTGTCCTAAATACTTTTGCTTCAAGTAACAGTTGTCTTGACAGAAGTTTGGTTGCAGTGTTATTTCTTTTCCTTCCCACTGCTTGTGCTTGGATTCAGCCACTCTTTGGGCTTTTACTGTCATCAAGTTCCTGTGTTATTTTTGTTGGATCTTTAACTTGACAATAAGAGAAAGATAACTTGCACTTGCAGGGCTGCATTTTCTGCCCTTCCTGGTCCTGACCATGGGTTTTGCTGCGCTCTGGCACAGGTTGTGCTGAGCAAATGCAGAGCCAACAGCTGAGCCCTGTCCTCCCAGAGCTAACTGCCTGTACTCCCCTCCTGTACTGAAGAGAGTTTACAATCTGGACACTTCGTATTTCCCGAATGTTTGCTTTAACCGCTCCATTCACGTATTTTATGTGTGGATTTGTTTGTTTGTCTTCCCTTTGCTTTGCAATCGCACGCTCCTCTCTCTGCTGACGGTTCCTGCGCCACGCCAGCGGTTCCTCGCACCAGTGCCACGCAGTGCAGCTCCGTCCCAGAGCCGCGCTACGGCCGGCGGCTGGGCAGCGACTTTGCAGTGGGGGCTGTGGTGCGTTTCGAGTGCAGCGCCGGCTACGTACTGCAGGGATCCCGCAGCATCGAGTGCCTCACCATGCCTGGAGCTCTGGCTCAGTGGAACGTCTCTGTCCCAACCTGTGTGGGTAGGTGTCCTGGGCCCGGGGCTGAGCAAAAGGCAAAATGGGACAGCAGTTTGTGCGAGGAAAATAAGTGGCAGCTTTTGGGATGGTTAAAAGGAAACCAAGAAAGCTGTTTCTTATCTTGCACGTACAAACAGGCCTGTTTGTGAACAAGAGCCTTAAATATTTGAGAAAGGACAACTGGATCCAGTTCTCAGTTGTGGAATCCAGGGTAGCATCTAGTGTAAATAGGATCTAAAAACGCTTTCTTCTTCTTCAGAGGAGAGCAGTCCTGAACAAGTTCACATGCTGAAACACTCTGTGCTGCCCTCTTGTCAGGACTGCTTGCAGCTGATGATAGAAGTTACCTGGGAGAGTTACTGAAAAGAGATTATTCCTACAAATCATGTCCTTAAATCATGATCCAATTCTGCTTTTGGTTTTTTTGTTTTGTTTTGGTTTGTTTTTTTTCCAATGAATAAATACTTTAAAGAGAATGTTCCTGTATCAAAGCCAAACCCTTTCATGTTCAAGCATTGCTTTGCTCATTCCAGTGCCATGTGGTGGAAATCTGACTGAGCGCAAAGGCACCATCCTCTCCCCTGGCTTCCCAGAGCCGTATCTGAACAGCCTCAACTGTGTGTGGAAGATATCAGTCCCCGAGGGAGCAGGAATCCAGGTACTGAGTTAGCAGCATGATACAGAAAGGAGAAAACAGCATCTAGTGCACATAGAGGCTGTGTGCTGGGAGGCTAAGATGGGTTGAATGTGTAATTCTCTGGAATCAGACATTCATTTACACTGCAGCTGCCATACAGTGGGTAATATTCCCATGGATTTTTGCCTCCTGGAGGCACTCACCATGAGAAATACTTGGAACCATGTGGCTGTTTTGCTGCAACAAAATAATTGTGGTATTTGGGGTGAATACCTTTATATTCCTGGATTATGCAACCTTGAAAGCATTGTAAGCTATACCAAGGAAGAGCAGCTTGCTCAGCATGCCAGTGCAGCTTTGTTCTGCCAGCAGAGTTACAGCAGTATGATTATACAATTAGAGCTTTGCTGCTCATTGTCTCCAGGTAAATGGGCCCTCCAGGTTTTGTGTGGTCCTTATCATTTCTCTGCAGAGAGTCCTGCCTGCTAGAGGATGGAGAGAATTAAGCCCAACATTAGAGACCAAAGTTTAGATTATGTTCCCATTCAGCACATGTGCACTTCACCCTACAGAAGGTGTCTCACCACGTGTTACAGTGGCATCAGTTGATGCAGAGAAGATGGATGCTTTAATAGGTTCATTCTCATTAACAGAGGGCTCCTGTCTTCTTTTCACCTCTTCACAAGGGTTTTGTTCCCAAGTGCTTTTATTTCTCTATCATGTGTTTGGCCAGAAGACTTGCAGGTGGATTCCTCCTCCTCTGCCATATTGTGCTTCTCTCACCAGTTATATTGCAACATCAGCTCTGTGCTGTTAGATTACAGTTCTGCCTTTCTGCAGGAATGGTCTTCCGTGATGTCACCAGTGTAACTCAGAGCTGAATAGTGGGCTGGGGAGCGTGGTGGCCAAGCCTGGAACACCAGCTTGTGCCCTTTGCCACGTCCAGCAAATTCCCATTTTCCCTCATCTGTTTTTGAAGCCATTTAACTTAGTGTTTTCAAAGGCCTCAAGGCTTATTGTCAATTCTTTTCTGTTCATCTGAATTTTCAGCCGTGCTCCAAACCCCTAAATGGCAGAGGGATCCATTTAGCTCAGCAAAACGTCTCAGCAGTTGAGGCAGTTTGCAAGTTGCTCAGGACTCCTGGGACCAGGAGGTGATAATTCGCTTAATTTTTAAAGTGATGTAAATAAATGTCTGTGTTTTGCACTGCTGTGTTCTGAATGCAGACCCTTGCTGCCAGTTTCTCAGCCCATGGAGCTGTTTTTGTGTACATCTGCTGAGCTTAGAGGAAAGCAGCTATTACAGCAGGCTGCTAAAAGCATTTGTTTCTCACTTCTTTTGCTGTGCAATTGGATGTCGAAGTAGAAAATGTAATGTCAAAGGTGTTTTAAAGGATTCTTCCCTCCTGCTACATACATTTTGCAAGAGAAGAAGATGTCTGGAGATCTAACACAGAGTGCAGGCAAATAACTAAGAAAGAGTGCGTCCTGCAGCTGAGTGTTGCCATGTCACACCTGAAGCTGAGTTTCCAGTTCTAGAGCGGTGTTCTAGGTCCAGTCCTAGTTCTCAGCAGCCCTGCAGTGTCCAACCCCAATCCCAGCTGCAGAGCACTGCATCTCCCTGCCCAGCTCTGCCCCTACACATGGGCACGATGCTGGGTGACATCTTCCCTGACAGCAAACCAGTTCTGGTACTTCCAGTGGAAGTCCTTTGATGGGAGGAACCTGGCCTGCTGCGATCAGCTCGCCCTGCATGCACCACCCTGGTCACCCACTGCTGCATGCAACATGCTCTGGGTTATTAGATACTAATTTAAACATCGCTTTGCCCTCATTTTGTACAACAATTAAAGGTTAAACAGCTGTAAATCAGGGAAGGAGGTGAAATTAAAACTTCCTTAGCAGCGGCGAGTCACTAGTTGGATTTTTATGTAATCAGTGTATGAGCAAGCACTTCTGCCATGAATTATTCATTCCTGTAGCAAACCTTCCTGGGTGAATTAATTTATATACATGGCAGTAAATAGATGCAGATCCCTTGTGAATCCACATGTCAGACTTGAATTAGGCCCTTAAAAATGTTTATTCCGTTAAGTTGGGGACATGGGAGTGGATAAATAATTTAAAAAATGTAAGAGCAAACAAAATAAATGCACGTTCTCAGTCCATGGCCTCTCAATAATGTTGGTCAGAACAGGAGTGTAATTATACAGGCTGGAAGGTGTTGACGTGGTCAGTGCCATCACTGATGGCTCTGTAGGGGTCACTGCCATGTCTGCTAGATGAACTCTTCCTTTTTTTCTTAACTTTCCTGGAACTTTTTTGTCTGCTTTATTATTCAGAACAAATCAATGAGAAAAAAAAAAGGTTAAAAAAGTGGAAATCATGGGATTTGATGGTCTGTGTTTTGTGTTTACCAGAGCAAAAGGAAAGTAGGTGTTTGAAGCAGGTGTGTAAGTACAGAGGGAGAGAGAAAAGGAGAGCACAGGAGCGCGTGTGTGAGCATGCTGCCTCCATTTCCAGTGTGTTGAAGCCTCTTCCAAGAGTTCTGCCCAGCAAATGTGCCCTGCTGAGCTCAGAGCTTAAGGGAGTCATTCCATTGAATTCAGCAGGGCTGCTGAGATCAGAAGCATCAGGCTTAGTAGGAAATCTCCATCCAAAGAGACCTCAAAGAATGGAGTCTCTCCAGTGAGCAGATGCGTGAGGGTGGATGTGAACACGCATCTACCTGCTGGAGCTGCCAAACCTTTCTCCCCAAACCCAGGAGTGGTACTGAGCAGCAGTGCCTCTGCCACGGGGAAACGGAGCATTGAAGAACCTCATTTTTACATTGGTGGCCTAGAAAATAAGTTTGAGTGTCTGAAAATTTCATCTAGAGCATGCAGGTTCAGGATGGCTGCTCCATGTAATCCTGGCTCTCTCTCAGGTTTGCTGTTGGACTCTTTCAGGCAATTCACCAAACCTGACCTACAGCACAGCTTATTTTCTGTACTGGCCCACCGAATGCTTTGAACTCCCAGTACTTAGAAATAAAGGCAGAATTAATTTGAGTGATAATTAAGGGAAACAAATCTACCGTGCAATTACATCTCTGTCATTACTGAAGTACAGGAGCTGCTTTTCGGGGTAAATGCAGATTCATGAGATACCATGATGTTGCTCATTTAAGGTTTGTATTGAAGTTCTGAGTCACGGAGTCAAGTGACTTGTATAAACCTTCAAACCCTGCGGTGCATGGCAGAGAAAGGTGGGAAATTTGAAAATGCAACTGGAGTGATGGGGTTAAAAGCTGGGAAGCAAGACAACTGCAGAGAGCTTCACTGGATTAAGAGATACTGTGATATAATGGAGGTTTCCTTCTTCTTGTAATAGTTTCTGGGTGGCTAGTGATTGCTTTCACATGAAAACATTGCAGAAGTCTTCAGGAATCTCTTTTTTTCCCTTCCCTTTCCATTATTACTTCAGATACAGGTGATCAGTTTTGTCACTGAGCAGAACTGGGATTCCCTAGAAGTGTTTGATGGAGGAGACAACACAGCCACCATGCTGGGGAGTTTCTCTGGTAAGTGCTCAGCATCGTGTTTGGTGAAATGCATCGTGCAAGCTTCATTTCAATTAGCATCAGCTGCACTTCAGCACATACATGATGTACAAACACGTGCTGGAAATCACCAGCACCTTCAAGCTCTTCCAGCAGCAGTGAAGTGAATGCTAGTGTGTGTACATGTGTAGCTCTGAGTTTTATCCCTGTTACAAAAACTTGCCCTAAGCCCATCTTTATTATTTTAACCCTTGCTGGAAAGCATTCTATTGCAGATGAGCCTTTCCCCTTTCCTTTTGTTCTTTTTTATCCACCTCCCCGGTGTGTCCTGGCATTTTCTCTAAGCTGTGTTAACTCAGGACCGTTTCCACAGGCTGGGAGTTGTGCAGCACTGCTGGGTTGTGCAGGCTCACACCACTGCACAGGCAGGTTGACCTCCTGGCTGATTGCACCAAAATGGAGCGAGGGCTGCAGAACAACATTTATCCTGCCTTGTACTGGGGAACTGAGGTTTTTGGCAGAGCAGGGAGTAACCAGCAGCCCAAAAGCACTGTGAAGCTTTCAAATAGCAGAAGCACTTGCCAACCAATGGCCCTGATTCTTGATTGCTGAATGAGCGCAGGTTCAGAGGGCTTTGAGGCTGGTAGAGTCATACGTAACCGCTGGCAGATTCTCCTCCCAGAGCTGCATTCTGGATAGAACTGCCTCAATCTGCTGCTGCAGCTTCCAGGGAACGAAGCAGGAGAAGGAATCCAGAGCTCCACTCACACTGCTTCCCTTCAGCAGTTCTTTTCTCAGTGCTTTCAATCTGTCTGGTCTGTAAGTGGTAAAACTTCACATGATGGAATTCATCATTATACCTCGAAAAGGCCATTGCAGAGAGGCCTTGGGTATTTCTCAATTGGCCTCATTAGAACCTGATCAAAACCAACAGAGCTTGTTAAGTTAAAGGACTTTCTGTTCTTAGCCTCTTCTGCAGCAAGTCTCTGAGGATATGAAGGAGGAAAAAAGAATCCTCTTCAGTATCTCTGTGCACCTCTTGTTTTCCCAGGAACTACAGTGCCTGCGTTGCTGAACAGCACTTCAAACCAGCTCTATCTGCATTTCTATTCGGATATCAGCGTCTCTGCTGCTGGCTTTCACCTGGAATACAAAAGTAAGAGCAGTGCTGCCTTGATCTCACAGTACCTCTGGGTAGTGGGGAAATGGCTACAGAGCTGTTGCCTTGCAGAAGTGGAAGCTGCGTAGTGCAGGGAGGGGGCAGTGAGCTGTAAGGCCCACGTGTGCATGGTTCCTTTTCTCAAACTGCAGAGAGGTAAGTGGAGAAGAGGATGTGTGGGGTCACAGAGTGGCTTGGCAGCACTTTTTGGTTCCTCTGTTGTAGTACAGCAGGAGGTATGGAAGCCAAAGTATTAAAAACTCATGGGGAATTTGCCTGTTCAATACAGTGCTGTAATCTCAGCTTGGGAAGTGCCTAAATGGTGCTTGCCAGATAGTAGGAGGGACCGCCTGCTCTTTGCCATCCTTCCTAGGCATTCAGTATTTGTCATTGCAGGGGGCAGCATAGCAGGACTAGGCAGATCTTCATAGGGCTGTTCAGGCTGGAAGGGACCTCAGGAGGTAATCTCATCTAACCTCCTGCTGAAAGCAAGGTCAGCTATGAGATAAAACTAGACTGCTTGCATCTTTATGCAGTCTGTTCTGGAAAAATTCCAAGGATGGAGGCTGCACAAACATTCTGGGCAGCCTTTCATGGCAGGATCAGCACTGCAGCCCCTGGCCATCCTGGAGCTCTTCCTGCTGAACTTATTCCACTTCTCTGTGGAAATGGGGGGGGGGGGGGGAGCAAAACTCCCCCAGTATTTAAGGCACTGCCTAATGGGTGTTGAGTAGAGCTAGCAGGTGTAGAATGGCAGCTCTCAGCTCTATTCAGTGCATCTAAATTGAGTGTTCAGCAAGCAGGCTTGTGCATTTGCAGGGTACTAAAGATAGAGGTGTGACAGGGCCAGGAGCATGCCTTGTGTACCTGCAACTCTCAGAGGACTGGTTAGTGCATGGTGATGGGCTGGCCCTGTTTCTGCACTGGTAGCAGTGATGCTGAGCCTATGAGAGGTGTGCTGGGACTGCTGTTGTGTTCATGCAGACTTCCTTGGGGCAATGCAAACATAATTGTTTCTTGCTGGACACCAAGTCTGACAATTGCTTTTGATCACTGATTTTGTGTTTGTCTCTGAAGCCAACCAGTGTTCTGTTTATTTTGTCCAAAGTAGCAAATAGATTTGAAAGTGCGTTTCATTTTGTACAACATCCACAGAAATGGCAGAGCTGTTTGACTGCAGGGACTGCCTGAGCTTTTAAGGGGCCAACTAGTAGTAAGCTTTCCAGGTTTATTGTGTTTGCAGGTGGAAACCTTGCATATTAATGGCTTGAGCAAAATTACAGCAGCCAAGAAGATTTGAAAGAGGTGTGCACTAGAGAGCTCTCTGGAAGCTTGGATGTTGTTACAGAAATCCTCCTGCTGCAACTCTGCTTCTTTCCCACTTCTGTTTCAACCAATAAATTCTGTGAGGATTGTGTTGTCGCACTGCAATAATCACTCAGGTTTTTGTGAGGCTTGGGATTGCCAGGTTTGTTTGGTTTCTTGGCTGAGAAGATTAATATGTGTTGATTTGCAGGGCAGATGGAAAGTAATGCAGTTTTTGCTTTGCTTGTATGACTGAAATTTCATGGTATATGGGACTGAATGAAGCTCAGTGTCTACTGATCGGAATGGGAAGTTGCTTAGGGCTGTTTTCTCCATCTCTCTGAAGGTCAGGCAGCTCAGCCAGGGGTGGGCAGGGACTGAGAGCTTTCTTGCTGGAAAGCATGACTCAGATTTTTGAAGGAGAATCACCATCACCTCCTTTTTTTCTTCACCTGCTTTGGGCTCAGCCTGCAGCCAGGAGCTGGAGCAAAGCGCTAGCCTTGCAGAGGTGTGAGAGGTGATCTTGTGGCAGCAGCAGGATCGCCCTGATCTAAAGCATAGCTCAGGTGGAAATGGGATTGAAGGACATTTCTGTGGGCTGTTCTGTGGGTGCTGTCAAAGTCTGGCCTCGCTTTCTGCTTTCTGTATCACCTGGAAAATTCATTCTGCAGATGAAAGCAGGGAGAGTCGGGTAAGAGAAGAAACTAAGCAGCTTTTTACCCAAATTGCATTCTGCAAACACATTATGTCCTTTATATTGCCAGCAAGGGGCAACACGGGTGATTCCCTCACACATCTTCCCCGGTGTTTCATCAAATGCTGCCTGGTCAGTAAAGGAATACACAACATACCATGCATACAGACTCTGATGAGGAGGGTTGGTGATGGGAGTTTTGATTCCTGAACCATTGAGAATGACTCAGCCTGCCCTGGGAATAGATGTGCTGATGCAGATGCAGCCCATCGGTCGAGCCATTAATGTTCAGTCAGAAGTGGTTTTGGCCATGAATCACAAAATGATTAGTGATGCCTTCATTAAGAACAGTGTGTTCCAGATAAAGTGGAGGCGATGGATGTGTATACCTCTATGTCCAGGATCCCTCTGGGCTGTCTTCCAGGAGAATCCAAACACCACCAGCCTTTTTCACGCAGTGTCAGTGCTGGTCAGAAGCCCTTGGTGAAGGTGTGTGCTTTCCTGCTGTCTGCCCTTCCCTGTCCCACAGCATTCACCCCCCTTTGCCTTTCAGCTGTCGGTCTGTCCAGCTGCCCAGAGCCCCCAGTTCCTGGGAATGGCCTGAAGGTCGGGGAGCGCTACCTGGTGAACGACGTCGTCTCCTTCCAGTGTGAGCCAGGCTATGCACTGCAGGTAGAGGAATGGGGTTTTTTTGGCACAAAAAGGGACAACAGCAAACATTTGGGAGGGAGACCTCCAAATTCTGTCTCGTTTTTCTCTCTCTCAGGGGCACTCTCACATTTCCTGCATGCCGGGCACTGTGCGGCGCTGGAACTATCCTCCTCCACTTTGCATTGGTAGGATTCCTCCTGCTCTTCTTCCCTAGCAGATATTTATCGTGCCCTTCTAAAAATCTGTGTAATCAGATGCTGATGAGATGGGGAGAAGTTTCTTGCCCAGACTGAGCCAGCTGCATTGTTACAGCAGGATGTCTTCAAGCCTTCTGTATTTCCTGACGCGCTCAGGTTCTCAGCCTGTTCTCCCATGTAAAGGTGCTTTAAAAGTGGCTGTATAAACCACAGCGTGCTGCAGCTGATGGTTTTGCCCTCTTTGTGGTGGGGCAGCACAGTGGCCAGGAGCACAGTACAGTAGGTTTTCTTTCAAGTGCATCCCTGTGGCTGAGGGCTGCTGGAGTGGCAGGGAGGACAGGAGTTCTGTGAAGGTGTGAGTCAGAGAAATGCAGCTTGTTCTGGAAGTGAGGTAAAGGCTGGAAAAAAATCTTTATTAGCTGCAAGGGGAAATTTCAGCGCTCATTCCTCCAGGGCAACCAGAATGCCTAATTTTAAATGCTTGAAATGTGGTTATGGTATAAAGCGTAAAAATACAAAAATGGTTTTGTCAATAAAAACTCATTCAAAAGGGAAAACCTGAAACTACTTTATACTGGAAGCAGATTGTCTTTATGGGTTGAGAGTTGTTTGTTTCTGTTGGCTCTTTTTTATGCGTTAAGGAAAGATCTGCAGGCTGTGGTTCGGTTTTTTGTTTGTTTCTTTGTTTGGAAATGCATCTTGATGTCACCAAAACTGCTTCTTTTACTGCTCTTCTCCCAGTATCTCCAAGCTGCCCACCTGGTGCCTTGCTGTCTTCACTTCAGTGTTCAGCTCCTCTGTGACCAGTGAGGGCCAGGTGTCCTGTTTGCCTTTAATTGCAATTAATTTCCACTGAGGCAGAAGTAAACGCTGAGGGAAGAGATGCAGAGGTGAAAGGAACTTGCTGGAGTTTCTGGATTATCTTCAAGCAGCATTTTGCTGTTAGCAAATCTAGATATTTAATATTCATATTGCACATTTTACAGCTTTGAGGGAGACATTTATGCATTTAATAGCTTTAGTTAACAGTTATTTCAGGCTCCTGCTGTTTTAGCTTACATCATTTTGCTTTAAAGTAATTATAAGAGCTAACAGCTCTTTCATCTGATGATCTTCAGGCCAGCAGTAAGTGCAGAGACAGTTACAGCAGAACGTCTGAGCTAAAGGGCTCACACCCCTGGGAGCTGTTGTAGGAGAAACCAGAAGCCCTTCAGCTCAGCATCCGGGCTGGGGGTTCCAGCACGAAGGAGGATCCCAGTATTGCACCAGGGATTGATGGCAAGCTGAGCAACTACAAATTCTGTGTTTTCTTCTGTCTTTTGATCAGCATCAGTCATGCTGTTCAGCTGGATTCTGCCTGGCAGGGCTGTGCCTGGTAGGCTCTGTCACAGTGTAAACCAGCACAGTTTAGTTCAGGATCTCTGCTTTAGGGCAGTCGTGGTTAAACGATACAAACACCTGTCCACCTGTCTGTTCCTATCTCTTAGCTTGCATCACACTTGACTGAAAAAGGTCATCCAGCTTCAGAGACACACAAACACATCTCCACAGCCGAGTGCAGATCTGTACGAGTGACACAGTCCTTGGAGGGGCTGCTGGCAGCACTGGGGCTCCTTGTCCTTTGTGAGTCATGCACCCATGTGTCTAAATACTGCCAGAGCACGCTGGCTGCCAACCAGCTATGCAGGAACCCAGGCTGTGTCGTTCCCCTGCTCAGAGAACTCCTTGCCTCCCTAGCAGTGGACTGATTTTCTTTTTGTCTGCTTCATCCAGATGCTTGACTCCTAAATAATGCAGCAGTAGTACTACTAAAGAGCCATTAAAAGGAAGAAGAAACTTCTGGGGAATGCCTCATTAGTAGCAAGTGCACACAGAAATACTGGACAGAGGGAAGCTGTACTTCTGCCATCAGAATGTGTTAGGAGCACACCTGGGTGTATTCTGTTAGGTGGTTTTACTGTAACAAGGTAGAGGTCATCCAGATATGCCTGAGAAGATGATATCTGTGCTTCACGTGATGCTTTCTGTAAACATATTTTGTGTGCTGTGTCATCTCCAGATCACTTCTTGGTAGGGAATTTGCTTCAGTCAGTGTGCAAACATGCTGCTCTATATTTATCAGTAATTGCCTCGAGAGTGACAAGTATAGCAGTCAAGGTAGATCAGTAAACCAGATAAAGCAGAGGTAAATGGAGTCAAAATAAGATCATTCTTTTTCTTCACAGTAATTTCTGTGGTGGTTAAAAATTCAAACAAGTGCAGTGTGCATGATGTGCCCTGTTATGGTGTCCATAGAGAGAGCAGGCCATCCACGTCTCTCCTTGCAGCTTAAATCTCTCCCACTGTGGTCACCAAAAGTGTATCTCTGGGTCGAGGCTTTTATCTTGAGGACAGGAGAAAGGCACCTGCGTTAGTAATGCAGCCATTCACTGCCTGGCCAATCTGTGCTAGTTCTGTGGCAGGCTTTCCTTTTTTCTCAAGTTTTTAATGTCTCTATTTCCAACATGGCTGATGGGCCATGGCCACTATGCAGAGAGACCTGCAAGTGATCCTGACCGTGAACACTGTTGATTTTACAGCCCAGTGTGGAGGAACAGCAGAGGAGATGGAAGGAGTCCTCCTGAGCCCGGGGTTTCCAGGAAACTATCCCAGCAACCTGGACTGCACGTGGAAGATATTGCTGCCAGTGGGATTTGGTGAGTGGGCTTTGGTGTGAGCTGGCTACGTGCAGTTTGGCAAGAGAGAGGGCTGTGTAGCCTTCATAATTCCTTTGCTGTCAGGCACAGGAACTCAAGCAGCCTGAAACCACAGCATTTGTAGCCTGATCTGGGCTGAAACTAGCAGGACAGTCGCCCTTTTCCTCCAGTGCAGTAAATGTTTGCTTTTCCAATTATCCAGGCTATGTTGGGCAGTGCCGATGTGCCAAGGCTTGTGCATAACTTTGAAGGCAAACTCTCTATTCTTCCTCCCTAGGTGCTCACATTCAATTCCTAAACTTCTCCACTGAGCCAAACCATGACTTCGTTGAGGTGCGCAATG